>NW_004524642.1:5919584-5930147 GCF_000260255.1 Octodon degus
CTCCCTCCCTCCCTTTATCTCTATCTCTTATCTCTTTCTCTGTCTCTCACTTTCTGCTTTCCACCTGCCATGAGGCACACAACTCTGCTCAAACGTATATTCCATACAAATATTTTCTTCCTCACCTGGCCCAGAAGAAGCGAGCCCAAGGGAACAGAGACCTCTAAAATATAATGCAAATTAAATCATTTTCCTTTAAATTTATTTTCTCAGATATTTTGTCACAACAATGAATAATAGGCTAATACAAAAAATCTGTACTGAAAATGGGGTCTGTGCTATTACTGTACATGATAAAGCAGTTCAGAGACTATTGAAACTAGTTTATTGAAGCAGTTTGGGAGAGTTTGGAGAAGCAAGCAAAACACACCTAGAATTCTGTAAGCAGAGCCTGATGGCCAATTCTGATTCTCACTCAAAACACCAGAATGCTCTCCAGAGTTCGGAGAGTAAAGGAAAGGCTTATGGGGTTTCAGATAAAAAGGAGGATTTCCTTGAGAATTTTACTAAATGCTATTATTGTTTTGCTTTAACTGAAACTATCTCAACATTATGTCCATATCCTGGACAGGTATGGGAGGTTGAGTTTAAAGGTGACAGATTAATCTGGCAGAGCTTAAGAAGTGAGGCATGAATACTGATAGCTGATTTTAGCCAGATTCACTATGAAAACTGGCAGTGAAAATAAGAGCCAAAATATCTGTACATCTTTTAGTTTGGCCATAAAGGAAGTACTTAGGATGTTGCAGCCAAGAAGGAAATGATTAGTAAACAAATTAGCGCTATTAAAAATAGGGCTGGCAAGATAGCTCAGTAGAATAAGTGCTTCCCTGGCAAGTGCAAGGGTCTGAGTTCAATCCCTGGTTCGGCAAAAAATAAAAATAAAAAGTAAAAAAAAAAAAAAATAAGTCCAGTAGTTTGCAATAGGAAGATGGCTTCCAGGCATCTCAGGAATCAGCAAGACTTCCTGTAGAGAAGAGATGCCTGGAGTCTCTTGTTTGTGCAAGATCATCTCGGGAATTAGTTTTGGCAGGATTTGTTTCCCATTTCAGCTGCTCTGGCATGAAGAGGCGGCTGCAGTTGTGTCCCAAGGGGGCTTAGCTATTGGAGACCTTGCTGATGCGCTGGCAGAAGAAAAAAAGAGTTGTAGAATGATGGAGGGTTCCATTGAGATTTCAATTAAAGCCTGAAAAGACTAGAGTATTTGGAAGGATCAGAGTTACTGTAAGCAATCCCTGACCAGGTAATGCATGAAGCCTTGAGAGTGGTGGGAATGCTGAATTAGGAAGATGGAGGAGACACCAAGAACTTGTAACACCTCCCACGGAAAGAAGACAGTGCGCACATCCAGCTCAAGAGAAAGCCGTGTTGGTGGTGACCAGCAAGTAGAGAGGGGTAGAGAGTTATAAGACCTTTGAAACACACATCATGCACCCTGTGTAGGACACAGAACTACAGGATTTCATGTTTGCCCTATGGTACTTTGCTCTTCAGCTAACCTGATCATTTTTACTCTATTTCTCAATTTGATACTGGAAATCTTTAACTTAGGACATTGCATCTTCAAAATATATAGCATGTTTGTTTGCTTTTTCACTTGTTTATTTTTACAATAAGTGCTTACAGAGAAAAGCTTGCCTTGTATCTCAGAAGAGGCTCTGAACTTGGATTTTTGAAAACTGCTAAAGCTACAGAGACTTTCAGGATTCTTGGTGTTGAAACAAATTAACTTTGGACTCTTAGAAGTTCATGTGAGAGGGAGGAGTAGAACTGCACGGCTTGGAGAGGAAATGTCATCTGGACCCTTGTTTGTTAACCTGAGGACCCTGTGGGGAGGTGGTGGCAATCTGTGGAGAAGGCAAGGCCTAGTGCACAGAAGCAAAGGCATGGGTGGCACTGGCCCTTCCGCGCTCTCTCTTCACTTCCTTGCCCCAGGCACTGAGCAGGAGTGCGCCACTGTGCCTCCCTCACCACGTGCCCTGCCTTCCGGAGAACCAAAGATAACACAGTCATGTGACCATAGCCAAACTCTGTAATATAGGCCAAAGTAAATCTATCCTACCTGAAGATGATTTTTCTTAGGAACTCTGTCACAGCAAAGGCTAGCTAACACTATTGATGTCATTGGACTCTCCAGTCAGTGTCAAATCATCAAATTGAAGTGAAGTGTGTTAGATGAGATTGCATTTTATTGATAAAAACTAGGAACAACCGTGTCAGAGAACTAAGCATGTCAAACGAGGCATGTAGAACCAGTTCCATTAACTGTTTCCATGCTATAGACCATGTAACCTAACAAAAAAATCACTTTTTAGAAGATAACCAATTTTTTTATCCTGTTTTTAGTGGACATAAAAGCATTTTTGTCTAGCTAACTAATCCAGTAATCCAAAGGCCTAATTTTAAAACCATTTTGTCTTGTGTAGAATGTCCATCTTTTCATTTTAAGGTTCAGTTTTCAAAGTTGTACAGCCAAACATTTCATTAAATGTTTGGACAAAGTTCTCATTTCCTATTTGTTCTAAATATTCTACAATCCAAACATAGTAACTCCAAAATCTTACAAAGTAGATCTCTGAATGCTAACAACCAATTTCATATGCACTGGAGAAGAAATCAAAACCAATTCTTAAAAAAATATATTTTAAAATTATTTATTTATTTATTTATTTATTTGGTACAGGGTTTCACTACACAGATTGGACTCATAGTGACCCCCCTGTCTCAGCCTCTCCTGTGCTGGAATTACAGTGTGTGTGCTATCACATCCAGTTTAGTGGCCAGCACAGCACACCCGGGGTTCCAGGGCCAGCACGGCATGTGGTGCTGGGGTTGGAATCTAGGTCTTTGCAGTTGCCAGGCAGGCACTTAGACCACTGAGCTGTGGTCCCAGCCCCTAAAGCAAATTCTTGAGGCAAATTTCATTCTTGCCTATGAGCAACCCCTCATACATCTCCAGTCTAAAGATATCAGACATTCTGCCTGTCATGGTTCCTTTTGTGAGGGAGTGCCACGCATAGTTCTGTTTTATTACTGAAACTTAAATAGAAAACCCAACCATGAATTAGCTACTCAGAGTAACTGCTTCACCTAACATGGAATATCAGCTAAACTAAGTTAATGTTTCCTACATGAGAGAAAGAAAGGTTCATGGAAGGCAGGCACGTTGCTCACACAAGTATTCTAAAATGTTTTTGTAATTATCCAGATAATAAAATTGAACACGTTTTTATCAACTTCACTTAAGTTCTGTCGCACATATCTACCTATATAAGTAATGCTAAAAGAATTAACTGTGCGTATCCTGATATGTGTCGCAGAGACTCAATCCCCAGTACCCACTAACTTAGAAGAAGACAAGGTTGTTTTGTCTCACAGCTTATAGAGGTTTTGGAGAAGAGTTAGCTTGGCAGAGGGGCATGGCTAGGCAGGGTGGCTCCTGGCATAGCAAGAAGGAAGCAGAAAAGGAGAGAACGGGAGAGGAAGGGAGATCCATGTGTTGAGGCCGCTCCTCCAGTGGCCTGCCGGGTTTTCCCTCCCAGGGTCACATTTAGCTATAAAAATGTCTGTGTTTTAATCTACTGCAGAGTATCGTGCCCTTCAGTTCTAACAACCTTCCCATAGCCCCACCTATGAGACTTTGAGAATTTGAGGGGACATCTAGATAAAATCCCTAAAAATGCATATACCCTAGGGAGGACTATATTCAGTATAAACACTTTTAAACATGTGGTCTCTTCTCTCTCATTTCCAGTAAATGCTAAACTTTTGTGCAAATGGTTTATGGCATGAGCTGATCATATCTCATTATTTTTAATAGCTACAACGTGCTAAGGAAAGTTTTTGATTTACCACCAATGAATGCGAAAAGCTTCATAAAATAATTACTACTAATATCGTCTTCGATTCCATCTTATTCTTCTTCACTAATTTTGTTGTTTCATTTTCAATATCATTAATTTTATGTGCATTTTCTATACCAGTGTAAAATCTTTGAGAATAAAATGAATTCTATTCATTTTCCTTCAAAAATATTAGACCCAAATTGCCTCATGATAGAAGATCAACACTTGAGGGACTATTTAGGGTTTTCCCCTATAATAATGATAAAAATATACATTATAGACAACAATCCATAGTAGAATATGTGCTTTGAAAATTATTGAGTTCAAATCTTGCATCAATTTCACTAATTAATACTCATTAATACTACATTTGAGTCTGTTTATATTTTCATTCCAGATTTATTATTTTGTCTCCTCAGCAATGTTTTGCTCAAAGTAGAAGAGCACCTAGTAAAGAACAAAATTAAGTCCTTTAAAAGTTAAAGTCAAATCAGAGACTATTTCATGCAAGTGTTTCATTAATTCTACAGATACAACCCCTCTCCTGTGTCAAGAAGAAATCTCTGTGTATTACGGAAGATCAGTATAAAAACATCTTATTTAAATATTCATAAAAGAATATAAATATGTATAAAGTCTAAGGAAGAAATGTTTTAAGTATTAAAAATATCAGGTCTGTTCTCTTATTCTTATCCCATCAGAAATTTCTTTCAAAGAATTATAAGATATAGTCTCTTTTGAAAAAAAAAATGGCTACTCAGGAAATTAGTTAATTATTTGTTGTGATAATCCAAGAGACAGATTAGCCTGTGCCAAGGTAATCTTCTTTACTTCTTCTTAGTTATCACTTTCTTTTAACAACCCGCAGAAATATAAATATTATTTATTATTTCTGCTCCAGTAACATAATGAGCTTAAAAGCAGCATTTGTCAGTTTCAACCCTTCTTCCCTTTTTCTGATTTAAACAGCTTGTTCACAAGCTGTGAAGGTATATCCTCCACCACAACATGTGGAATTTATCTTGGATGTTTCATGCTATTTATAGTCCAGCAATTATTCATAAATACAAAGCCCCCAAAAGAGGTGGAGAAGGGAGCTCTAATCCCAGATGACAATATTTTATTGGGGATTCTTTAGTCTTTTTTAATTAACAGAATGTAGATATAAATGATGATCATTATGTCTAAGTGTGTAAAGACGCTTTAGCCCTCTATTTTGGCTGTACACAATGAACTTGAACTGAGTCTCCCATGAGATTTGCCTCTTCACAGGAAATTCCTATACTACATTATTTGTTTTTTTTCTTGCCCAAGCTTGTTACGTTTCTGCAACAAGTGCCTGCAAGTCTCAAACCTGGCCTAACTCTCCTGGCCCTCCACCTGCTTGCCAGCAGAGCACCCTGTCTGCGTGGAACTCAGCTCAGCACTGGGGCTATGGCTGGCAATAGAAAGGAGATAAGATAGAACAAGCAATCTAAAGTTTTGTTTTATTTATTTATTTATTTATTTATTTATTTGGTAGAGGGTCTCCCTATGCAGCTGGGGCTCATAATGATCCTCTGTCTCAGCCTCCCCAGTGCTGGGATTACAGACGTGCACCACCATGCCTGGTTTCTGGTAGGGCTTTCCCCTAGCTTCTGGGGCCTGCACAGCATGAAGTACCAGGGTTTGAGATCTAGTCCTTGCACTTGCCAGGTAGGCACTTAGACATTGAGCTATCTCCCCAGCCCAGAACAAGCAATTTTGTAGGTCCTGGAGACACCCCCAAATTGACAGTGGACACTTCAAAGGACCCAGTCCAATGAGATACAGGATCGTAGAAAACTCTAACCACAGAAGTTCACTGGGATCCTCCAGGCTTTTTTCCCTGTCTTCTCTCCATCCCTACAGAAGGGACACAATTCTCTTCGTCCATGGTCGAAGGCCTTATCAAACTCTCTGTCTGAACCCAGAGATAATAAACTCCATGCCACACTGCCTTCACCCAAGCCTGGTGGACTCTGCTGCTTATTGATATTCCAGTGTCTATAGTTAGGCATCACCGTGTTGTAAGCACAGAATCTTATTCCCTAATATAAACAATGTAAATAACTAGTCCTTTTTAGATTATCTTAGTTTAAGTCAGAATTTGAAGAACTCAAAGAGACAAAAACTAAAAATGTGTACTGAGCACACACGTGTACATACCCACAGCAAGTATTATAAATTCATTCTTTAAACTCAATCTAATGAAAGAATGCAATATAGGAAGTAGAGAAATTTAGACAGGAGAGAGGAGCCAAGCTCTCCAAAGGGTACTTTGCTTGCTCCTAGGCCCCAAACAGCTGACAGTTGACTGCACTGTATCAAGCGACCCAACTCTGGTCTGAGAACAAGGCTTTGGCCGCAACAGGCTTCAGACAAGGAACAAGCACAGGTGATGGCCCCTCAGGCCTCAGTCTGATTCCTCCCTCCTGCAGCGACCTCAACTCCATGCTCAGTGGAAGCTTCCCCACCTGTGACCAAGCGGGAAGTGTGGAAGCATGCGAGCTCCCATAGCTTTGTCAGGTCCAGCTACTGTGCTGTTCCCACTTAAGGCGCAGCACAAGTCCTAATAAGTGCTCTTCTGGGTAGTGTATTCCTTCCCACATTTCCTTTTTATCTTGGGTAGAAAATGCTAATCTGATAACATCTAAGGCTACTGGTGATTGAGCCTCCAGCAGGTGACACGACGGCAGCTCTGGTGCCTCCGAAAGCTGCTCACGGAGGAAGATGATGCAAGGCAAGATCACAGTCGGCTGCAGAAGGGCGCAGTCATCCAGAGGACTGAGGGGCCGCGTGCGACCTCCTCTTGTGGTCTAAATCTTTCCTGTGACCTGCCAGTCGTTGCTGTCCCTGATTTTGTTTCTATAAAGTTGCAGAAGATGATGCAAAATAATCCATAATGATGCAAGTTGGAGTGCAGACGGGGCAGAGGAAGTCAAGAAGGATGGGATTGAAATGCAGGCAATGCACTTCGGAGGACAGCACAGGTTCATTAGCATGATTCCAGGGATAGCCTTACTAAAATTAACCAAATTGAACAGTTTAAATATTTGTAGACCTTTTATCAGTTAAAATGTATAAAAGTCTAACTTCTAAAAAATTACAAGAAGATGGAATGCTTTCAGTTTTATTTTTAATTGCTCTCACCAGCCACTCTTGCCTACATAAAACAATTGCTATATCTTCTTTCATAGGTTGACCTTTTTTATTTTTTTATTTTTTTTTGTATTTTTATAGTGAAGGGTCTACAGAAGGGTCTATTTTTATAGTTCAGAGTCTCAGTATTAGACTGGACTCGTAGTGATCCGCCTCTTTACAGCCTCCCGAGAGCTGGGATTACGGGTGTGCACCACCATGCCATCTCAATTGCCATCTCAGCGTACCCTGGGGGCGAGGCCAGCACAGCAAGCCCGGGAATTTAACCCAGCCCCTGCACCTGCTTGCAGGCACTTTAATCCTCTGGCCTCATAGGTTGACTTACGTATATTATAGCATTACTTCCAGAGTCCTGAGGCAATACAAACTAAGAAAAAAATCACTCATTACTCCTCAATTTGTGTTCACACATCAGGGCACATGCACACACGCATGCACAAGGCACAGGTCATGCAAGTATCACTGAACTAATACTGTCAATTACCCCTATGATATAGGAATTTTAGCTCCAAAAATAATTAGTCCCTGAAATAGAGAAGTTTTAAATTCAGGAAATAAATATCTCTCCTCATTTTTCTTTGTTCACTTTCAGAGAATATACAGTCTCTAGTTTACACACTAATACTATATTCAAATTAAGGCTTTCTGTAACTGATGTTAAATGAGTAAGGTTAAAACTAATATTTTGGCTGGCCATATAGGTCAGTGGATTAAGCACCTGCTTAGGCAGATGCAGGGACTGAGGTTCGAAGCCCAGTATGCAGTGCTGGCCCCGCCCTCAGGGTGTGCTGAGACAGCGATTGAGACTGGGCATGGTGGCCAACCCCAGTGCTTGGGAGGCTGAAAACAGGAGGATCACTACGAGCCCTATCTGTGTGTGAGGCCCTGTAGACCCTGTACCAAATACATTAAAAGAAAAAAGAATTTTAAAAAAATAAATAAAATTAATTTTTCAACACACATACACACATAGAATTACCTTTCAGAAAGGCAATTCTACATAAATGCATTTTTATGAAACAAAGAAACATTTATATGAACAAAATATTGGTTAGAATAAATCATAATTCCCAAGCAATGATGTAGTAAAGTACATTTTGATTCACTTTTAGGTAATTTTCCTCAGAGAACAGATTCACAGGGTATTTTAAATGTTGAGTCATTTTCTAACCTTAGTAGATTCAGGCCCCCTCTCTTACTTTCTTGAATAACTATTAGAACTTTGTTTATAGCTCTTTAATCCTAGGGATTGTAAACATAAAAATCATTAGAGGTACTTGAGAAATATTAGGGATTTTCAAGCCTTATACCCAGAGATTCTGATTTGGTGATTCAGCTTTGAGACTGGGATTGTTCTTCTTCATTTTAAAGTGTTTTGCAAAGTACTACCTGGTGTGATTGTAATTCACATGGTCTAAGAGCCACCGTTGGAGAAACACATTATTAGGAAATTCACTCTTATCTTTCCGACTCCTGACAAGTTAGACTAAGTAACTTATAGCAAAATTACGCTATGTTTAGCCCACTGGAAAATTAGCTATCTTTGACACTGGCAAAAACCTGTCCATACAGGGAGACAAAGATAAGTAGACTGAAGCTTGGCAGGCAAACATTTCGAAACATTAGGTAAGTTGGAAGTAACACTTGTAAAACAGTAGCTCTCGGGTGATGACATAATTATAAGGGACTGTGGCAATACTCAGAAAAATATGTTGGAAATAGATTTCTGCACACAGGAAGGACAATGACTACTTTAAAGGTCTAAGCCTTAAAATTTCCCACACTATCATCATGTGATGAGAGACAGTTGTATGACACGAATGTTTTTCCAACTCATACACTTCAAAAACTTATCAAATGCAGTATTTTCTGTTCTCTAAATGAATTCAGCCTCAATAAATAACCACATCACTTGTATGTGAGCTAACTTCTCCTAATGTCTTTCTTATTTCCAATGAGCAAATAATGACTTCACACAAGTCTCAGGCACTTTATTGTACAATCTTTGGTGATCTTTTTCTTCCTCTCAGGCTCATTTACTGTTGACCTCAACTTTATCTCCTTGCTTGAATCCATCCTTTCACAGAATAACATCATTGCTGTTCACTGTTCCATGCCTAGTAGCTCATGTTTGCAATGCCTCTATCTTGTGCATCCAGCCTTTAGATTCCTCCAAAATTCAAGTGCTGAGTAGTAGACCCAGAATATTAAAGTCCAGGACCTGACAGAAATATAGCTGGGAAATCATTCTAAATTGCTAGAAGGAAGCTTTCTGTTATTGTTATACAAGAAAAAATTAATTTCAGGTCAATGGATAAAAAGAACAAGACATTTGCTATGTCGGACTTTTGGTGGGTTGGTAGTCCTGGTAGGACTAATTTGTCACCCTCCATCAATTTGCTATATCAGACTGTTGGCTGTAGCTCTATTTCCCATTTGAGTTTTGTGGTTATTCTCAAATCCACTGGCTGTAAGCAAAGTCATTTCCCCGAGGCCACCTGCGATTTCCTGCTACTTGTCACTTAGAGACTGTAGGACTTTCAGCTCCTGAAGGTCACTTAAAATTCTCTGTCACATAGTGCCTATAAACTGTTCAAAACAGCTCTTTGTTTCCTTCCAAGTCAGGAGAAGAACGTCTCTCTCATCCCTTAACCTGTTTTAAGGACTGCATATCTCAATAGGTCTGATTTTTTACAATCCCCCTACAGTCAACTCTGGAGAGATCCATAATTGCATCTGCAACATACTACTGGTCATATAAAGACATGCTATTAAGGAAGTCTTGTCACTTTTTGGTCCCGATTCTTTCCTGCACCCAAAGGGAAGTTTATACTCATATAAATGTGTGGGTCATTGAGGGTTATCATAGAATGTTGCCTAACATATTAAAGTAAATGCTAGTTAGGATAAAGAAGAAAATCCTGAGATTTTGTAATAGGCAATGCTCAAACTGCAAATTATCAAACTTATACATGGAAGGAAAGAATTTAATGTAACTGTCAGCTCTCAGGGAGCTGAAATATTTAAGAAGGCAGGGCACATCTAAATGGCAGATACTCAGCTTCCTTACTACCCAGAAGATTAAAGGCTGCAGAGAAACACCTGTGGTTTTGGATGCAGAGCTGCCTAAAGGCACCAAAGTTACGTCTGAGTCAGCTCATGGAGGGAAAAAACCCCACAAAGTTAGATGAAATTATGACCATTTCATTCTACTATTTAAAGCTGATTTATAAAGTCTCACCATAGCCTACAGAATAAATTTCAAATCCCTTAATCTGGAATAAAAGGTCCTCCCTGGCTTATCTGGGTTCTACCTCCGTGTTTGGCTCCTGTGTCCATATCACACATTAAAGTTTAACAGTTATTTCAATCATATGCCTTCAGCCTTCATAGAGAGAAGTGCCTTTCTTCATTTTATTCTATAATTTTATTAGGAAACAAATAGCAATGAAACAGTTTCAAACCAAATTGGTAGGACAGTTTCAATAATTAACACATTGCATACACTCTTCCTAGTGGTTAATTGCTTTACAAGATG
>NW_004524642.1:5930629-5955956 GCF_000260255.1 Octodon degus
CTTGGCCAATGTGCTCTCTGTGAAAGCCTGAGAGAATGTTCTCTCTCCATGTGACTCTCCTTAGGTACACTCTACATCATTGATCACTTTCCTCTGTGGCCTCATGATCTTCTTGATCAGAAAATTTGGGACACTACCGAGGTACATGACATTACAGTACAAGTTCTCATATGTCCTGAGTCTTAACTGACCTTGGAAGACTAGGGCCACAACGTTGGCTTTTCTGGTGGCCCTACTTTCTCTATAAGTTTGGTCTGCATACTTAGGTTGTTAACTCTCCAGAAGACAAGCTTATTGTTATTACCATACAACCTAGGCTGTTAAGCTTATCCTCACTATCTGTCTGAATAACAAACATCTTAGGCATAACATGGAACAGGTATTTTTCATCAAGTATTGATGTGTTGAACTTTAAGTCCTTACAGAATATGATGAAAAAACGTCTTCTTCAAAAGCCTTTCCTACCTACTTTTTTTCCCAGCCCACGCTAAGAATCCCACTCATTGACACCTAGTTACTCAGTGAGCAGACAGTTACTGAGCATCTAGATGGATGAATCAATAGTTGTGCTTTCACTTTTCAACACAAAGCAAAGTCCATCGCTGCTTTTCCTGTGCAAAAACTGCTGCTAGTCCCTATCCTCGTGTCTGAGGGTCTTATACTCATATGTCCCGCTACAAACTGGGACTGCATCTCTTTTAATTGTTTATATTTGGGTTTAATTTAGAGCTTGATTTGGCTCCCCATTCACTGTTGGCTGGCTGTGAATGATAATGAAAGATAATTTATAAAAAGTATTGAGCGATTCCTTGTACTTGACAAAGTTTTTTATATATTGGTTCACATAAAATCTCTGCAGAAACATTTGGAGATAAGCATTGCTGTCCTCATTTAGCAGATAAGAAGACAAAACTCAGAGGATTTTTTTAGGATTATTGATATTCCTCATTTTATGTTCTCTACAACAATGCTGCCCTCAAAGAGAATAACTGGGATCATTCACACACTTCGCACAAAACTTCACAAACATATTGTCAGGTCAACCTCAGACTATGGGGGCCGGGGACATGGATTAGTGGAATAAGCGCTTCCTTGGCAAGCACAAGGGCCTAAATTCAATCCCTGGTTCCACCAAAAGAAAGAAAACAATAAAAGGAAAAAAAAAAAAAGAATTTCAACAACTATGCAACTAGAATAGCTACGGTGAGAGGCTCAGCATCTATGATTCAAAAAACCCTCAATGTAATAAATAACGCCTGTTAATGTATAAAAATCACTGTCTTATAATTCAGCATTGAAATCTAGTCGAAGAAGATGAAATAACAACAAAATAAAAACAAAAACCATTGTGATTGAGTAGCATTTCTCCTGGTAATCTTCATCTAGAAACTTGAAAATGAAATTCAACTACTAGACACTAAAGGAAAAAAAAAAAAATAGGGACCTGAACAGACAGTCCTCTTTATGCAAAATACCCTCCATCATTTTATTTAATGATCTCTAGGACAGTTTTGACTCTCCAGGTCAAGATTTTTGATTTGCTAATTTGAATCTTCAGTTACAGGTAATTATATATTGTGATTTTTGGAGGTATTTTAACTATTTTTTATTGAAATGAATTTAATTGGATTTGATTGGCCTCATTTTTTTCCCTTTGCTTCCTACTAGGGAATATCTTTTCTCATAGTGTCAAGTGATAGTATAAGTAAAAATAGTCCAATCATACGAGGAAGTCAAATTTTTACCTCTGAAAAGACCAGAAATTGCAAGATAAGGATGGAGCAGTGTTTTCTGCGAATGGTGCTTATTAAAGAGACTGTCACATGGAATTTCAGTTAGCATGTCCCGGGAAGCAAGCATAATGAATGTTCATTCTGGGCATACTGCTGCACTCACCTTATTTACATATAAAGAAAAACTAGGTAAGTATCGTGACAACAGATGCTCTCTATACAGCCGCTGTTCTGGTCTAGATGGCCGCCCACGGCCTGGTGCACGTCATGTAGACACAAACCATGAGAGCAACATTAAAACAAAGGAAAACGGCTTCACTATCCATGCAGAGAGAATAGAACTGTGTGTTAATTTTCCACACTTCGCTCTCAACTGGTGCTATCATGATGAGCCAGGTGACACTGTAGTGTTTATGGGATCAAGTTTCCTACATTTTTTCCTAAATGCGAAACAAAAAACTACCTTCTCACCCCCCGATGATGTATGATCAAATGTATTTAGCGTTGAAAGCTTGTGCCAAATTTATAGCCAATTAAGTTCTTTTATACAACTTTGAGTACAGCTTGTGCTTCTCATGAGGCTACAATGTTAAAAACAATCAATCAACATTAATGAAGTACTTAATATATTAGAGTCTGTATCTTCCTCGAGGATACAAGAGAGAAAACCGTTGGGACACAAATAAAATGCTAAGAAATTGAGAACTGACTAATTATGTCAGGATCAAGGAAGGAATGCATGTAAGTTATTAAACAATTCATTTCAATGACTTTGTTTCAAGCTTCTTTAAAAAAAAAGTATATTCTACCACAAACAAAAACTTTCACGAAAAATATACAGGTCATGTGTAAAAAAAAAAAAAAAAAAAAAAAAAAAAAAAAAAAAAGAAAAGAAAAATCACTTCCTAGAGAATTCTCTTAAGCTACAGAAGTGGATTTTAAACTTATACTACAGTTTGAAGCTTTCTATCAGAAAAACATACACAGAAACATGACCAGAGCAGATTTTTATTATAAGGTAACTCAGAAAGCAGGATGGAGAGTTTATTTAAGAAGATCTAAGAAATTTCAGAAATGCTGTAACAAACATACCCTGGAATGGATGTTACTGAACCCTATCAGAAACAGGTTAAGTAGTTAATTGACTGTTTATTTTAGCAGGGTAAGATGTCCTGATTGTGCCTTTGGTCTTGTATTTCTCACGAGACATATTTATTAGGTAAAACACAAAGGTCATGATTACAGTGAAATTCTAGATAAGATTCTAGGTTTGGAGTAAAAATACAGAGAAAAATCAAAATAGAAAACTGGCAAATAATTGCATAGATTATAATCCTGTGATTTATTAGATATCTATGTAATTCTATGTGCTTGGCCTGCACACTGACTTGTAAGAATTAGATTGAGGTATTAGAATTATAAGTCAAAATAATCAGAAATTTTGGCATAAATTATTTCATTGTAAATTATGTTGCACATAATAAACTTACTATGTGATATGTAAGTTACTTTATTGATCAACCTAAAGAATCTTTATGTTTGGATGTTAATATATGTCTGACATCAGACTTGAAATATCTGTGATTGTTTGAAACTATTTTAATCATAGCCATACTACGCATTTGTAATATAAACATATTTTCCCTTTAAAATATATGTTTGTGGTTTTTTATGTATTTATTACAGGGTCTACAAGGTCTACAGAGTCTCACTTGTAGATCGGACTCATACTGATCCTCCTGTTTACAGTCTCCCAAGAGCTGGGACTACAGGCATGCGCCACCATGCCCAGTCTCTTAGGTTTGTGTTTGTGTGTGTGCACTTGTTTTCAGAAAGAGAAAAACAGAGAGATGCAGAGATTGAGAAAGTGAGAGAGGCAGGGAGGGAGAGGGTAAGAGGATAGGCGAGGAGAGTGAAAGAATGGAAGGGGAGGGGAGGGAAGGAAAGAGTGAGAGAAAAGGACTTAAATTCAGATGTATGAATGAATTTTACATTTTCACTGAGACAAGTAATTATAATTTAAATATAGAAACATTCTGAAATAATGACATCTAGTATGAATTCCTGCTAGGTATTTTCAAGCATCTATCTTTTCTTCCCCATTTATTAACTCAGTGCTCTGATGTTCCTACGAGGTATAGAATTGTTTTCATCTTGCTTTACTAAGTGGAAAAGTAAGGCACATAGAGACTGTATTCACATGCCTAGTGACATTACCTATATTCATAAATGGGTAACTCTGTCTCAAATTGAATTCAATCTGAATATAATTATATGATTTAAAATATGTAAAACACAATGTTCGCTACACTGAATGCCCTAATAGTTTCAGTGCATTCACTAGTATATGCACGAGTGTATCCGCTCTAGTCTTCCAGCATGCCTCCCCAGTCTTACCCTTGATTTCTTTATCATTCTTGAACCATCTTATATCCGCCGCAGGCTTGCTGCCAGACGTCTTACAAGTCAGCTGCATCAAGTCTCCCTCCATCACTGGTGATGAAAATCCACTAATCTGTGGCTTCTCAGGAACACCTGAAATTAAAACAAATTTGTGACGTAAATGTTGATATAAACTATTGTGTAACAGAATAACCCTTCTGGTTTGCATACGTACTACTCAAAATGTTTCTAATACTAATTTAGTTTCAAGTAGGTGTTAAAATTAAATTGTAAAATTTTATGTGCAAAAGTACTAGGAACATATTAAAAGCAACCACTCGGGGTGCATTAACTTTTACCAGTATAGGCATTTAGCAAGGTAGATTTTATTGAAGGATACAAACCCTAAAAATACATATTTCCTTAGCAAATTATAATTTAATTAATACAGCACCTTTCTCCCCCCCCCAATTTTGTAATTTTTAAAGCTTAAAAGATTTTATTATAGTCTATATACTTGTTTAAAAATGAATTTTATTTAATTTATTTTTTAAATGAATTTTAGAATAAGGGATTCAGGGTGGGGAGATAGCAGAGTGGTCTAGGTGGCTGCCCAGTGAGTGCAGGGATCCAGGATAAATCCCTGACACCACATGCTGTGCCAGCCCCTCACTGAGCTAGCCACCAGAACCGGGCATGGTGGCACGCGCCTGTAATCCCAGCCCTGGGGAAACTGAAACTGGAGGATCACTATGAGTCCCAGCTGCATAGCAAGACCCTGTACCCAAAACATGAAGAAAGAAAAGATTTTTTGAAAGCAATTGGTTAAAAAAAGAAGAAATTCAATAATACTTACGTCTACACTACTGCCCTTGTTCATTCTAAAACAAAGAGTAGTTCTTGATGTCCTTTATCTAAAAAATTCAACTGTAGTTTGGGGAAGCATGATATATATTATATATTTTTTTAAATTTTTTTTATTTATTTGTGTGTGTGTGTGTGTGTGCGTGTGTGTGGCCAGCTCAGCCCACCAGGGGGCAGGGCTGGCTGTCATGTGGTGCTGGGGGATTGAACCACGGTCCCTGTGCTTTGCTAAGCTTGCTCTAAGTAGGTGCTTTAGACCGCTGAGCCATCTCACCAGCCCATATATTTTAAAGGCTAGCCTTACTGCTTTTTCTTGTTCAGATAACCACATGTAGGTACTAGCAGATATACAAATAGGACATAGGTGATTTAAAAAATAGAATTTCACACATGTCCTGGGCAATACTATTTATTGGTCATAGTTGAAGTTTATTATAATTTCCTACAAAATTATTCAATAGTAAAGGCAGATTAATATTTTCCTTGTGTGTAACTTTATTCAGTTTTGAGAATACTAAAATGTCACAGTATTGGGAAGCACCAGCATGAGAAATATGGCGTAATACAACAAGAACAAGAAAGGTAAATGATAAGCATATTACACCAATGAGCTAATGGGGAGTTTTGTCTTCGTCTTCATAGTGTCTTGGTGCTCTTCATAGTTTTAAATTACGTCATATTTCTATTTAATAAACTGAAGTCAGCAATCATTGCTTCTTTGATCCTCAAGTTCGTTTTCTACAGAAAACATACATCAACCCTAGGCAGTTATTATCCTAAAATATTCCACTGTAGTGGGCATGTGTTGCCCCTAATAACAAATTCGTGAAGATTTTCATAAAGCCGACCCAGTGCAACTTGGCACAAAATACATTTTATATCCTAAACACAAAGCCAATTCATTCGCTGGATTATCTCTACCAAGTTCTCTCCCAAAAGAAAACTATGTATCCGTCCTTTAAAATAGAACATTGTGCCTGCGTCTCTAAAAGGAGAGCAAGCTGTGGGCACAAAAAATCAATCTTGAAATTCCTCTAACTTGTTCCGTACACAGGTGTGTTTCAGTGAACTGCGGCAATTTCAGCTGATTGGGGCACTGACGTTGGCGAAATCACAGAGCTTTGAGCTGCAACTTTACTTCCTCACAGTCTCTAGGAATGTATTGCTTTTTCATGTCACTTTAACCTTTTAGAAAATGGCCCAATACTCAGAGAATAAAAGCTCTAAGAAGCTACACGCGGCATGCACAAGCGACTTGATGTGCTTCACTTAGAAATGCAAAAAATACAAATTTAGGAGAAAAAAGAGATACGTGGAGATGTCACAGGGCCCTTGAAATGCAGCGGATTACATACGCGGGTCACTTGTGAAAGCCACGGGTTATTAGAAGGGTCCCTAGCGGGTGACTCACGAGATAAATGGAGCAGCACGAGCTATTTCACTACGTTCTTTATTTCGTCGCTCAATAAAAGAATCAGAATGCACACGATATACGGACGATTTCGTAGAAAGACACGTAACTGGAAATCATGAAAATGGGTGTCTACTGTCACTTACAAAAATACAGCTGTGTCCGCTTAGCAAGCGTGCGTTGGCAGTTCTTTTCATGCAAAACGGAGAATGTGGCCGAAGTTATTTTTAACTGCCTTTTATTACAGTGTAGTAGATAAAGAAAGAGCTTATCTTCCAGCGCAACCTGCAAATATCTTTTCTTATAGAACTGTGTTGCTGCCACACTCGAGGTTGGTGACAGCCCGAGGTTAGCCCCTTGCGCTTACCCAGAACCGTGAGATAGGCCTTGGACGTTTTGACAGGCATCGTAAATAAGGAACAAGTGTACTGGCCCTCGTCGGAGAGCGACACGTCGCTCACGCTGATGCTCAGTTCATGCCACGAAGCGCGGACTAGCTCGATCCTATTGTCCCTTAGAGCTGGAAAGGGAAAAATATTGAGAATGTTAGTAACGCCATTCAGAAGAATCAGTACATTTAGAACACGGGCTTCAACATGATGAAATAAACATTAGATTTGACTATGCATCTATATTTTGCCTTTTGAAAACTGAAAGGTCTATTTCAATGTATTAAATATTTTATTAGATTTTTAAAATTCAAAGTAAAGTCAAGCGTTTTTAATGTTTTCTGAAGTAAGGTGGTTTTTGTTTGTTTGTTTGTTTTCTATCTTTAGGACAGGATCTACAGGGACTACAGGGTCTCACTATGTAGGTCAGACACGTAGTAATTTGCCTGTTTTCAACCTCCAAAGTGCTGGGATTACAAGCACACACCACCATGCCCAGTCTCAGTCGCTGGCTCAGCATGACCCGGGGGCGGGGCCGGGACAACACACCAGGAATCAATCCCAGCCGCTGCCCTCTGCTTACGCAGGTGCTTTAGGCCGCTGAGCTAACAGGCCGGTCCCAGAGGTAAGTTTTTAATTAAATGATTGTATCTAGTACAATAATTTGGATGAGGTGAGGATGCCACTGATAGACATAGCTTTCCTTCCCCAAATCTTTCACTGAATGCCAATGCCAAGGAACACTACGAGCACCCTCAGTTCACATCAGAGGGCAGATAAATTCGGAAAACATGATGGCTCTAAGATTTGTGAGACAACAACAAAAAATAATCCCATGTTAAAAGTCTATACCATAGTACTTGTTGAACTTTAACTTAAACCAGACTTGACATTTAATTGAAAAGCATCTGTAAGCTAGCGATGCTTAAATTTGCTCTGACTGGTTAGTGCACTGTGTTTGTTCTTTAGAGCAAATTGCTTTCTGTCTCAGAACATTTGATTCACCAAATATTGTTTAGAATCTTGTAGAATAATGAATCTCTTGATTAATTTTCTGGGAGAAATAAAAGAAGTTTAACTGTCATAAAGTGCTTCATTAAGTACAGCTATTAAATGTGGAATTAAGCAAGAGACAACTAAGAGTACTCTGAAAGACAGAAAGATTTGAAAAGTGGAGTTATTAGGGACATCAGAATAGAGCAGCACCACAGCGGGCACTAGAAACAACAGCAAAAAGAGTTAGGCCAGGGTTTTCCTTGCACAGAACTTAGCAAAGAAAGATGGCCCCCATTAAAGCATGTCTACCGCTGATCAAATGGAAGTCCCCAGCAACTTCAGGAAAACTCGCTTACGTGGAGGAGGAAGTCCCAGGGACAAGGAGCCTGGAGCCCGGAGCCCGGGGGAGCAGTGTCTCTCTTCAGCATGCCTGAGGTGCCCTTCACTCATCTACACACAATGTCCCGTTGGGCAGCTGGGCAGTGAGAGCACTCTCCAGCCAGCACCCAGCTCAGGAAACATGCTTCCCAAGGCCTAGAGAGCCCCGCTGTCTGTAAAACTCCCAGGCCCTGGAAGCTACTGTGCCCTTGGAGGTGGCATTAGTAGAGATCAGTGTGACCCTTGAGTGGAATTGGATACGCCCATTTGACTAAATAGCTTACAAGGGTTGGAAGTCAATTAAATTGTTTGAAGAATTACAGCCTGTGGATATAAGTGGATGTTAAGCTTATATAGCTCCTAGAATAGAAGATTTAAATAGCATTCAAAGTCTCCTAACATAATAACCAAAATGTCTGGGATGGACTTGTAAAGTCATTGGTCATAACAAATACCTAGGAAATCATAACATAAATGACAAAAGATAACCAATACAACCTACCACTGAGATGAATCAGATATTGGAATTCTGTGACAGAGATTTTCAACTGGCTGCTGATAATAATACATTAGCAAAACATTAATTATCTTGATATGTTTGAAAAAATGGAAAATGTCATCAAGAAAACAGTTATTAAAATCTAAGTCATTGAGGGCCGGCCAGATAGCTCAGTGGATTAATGTACTTGCTTAGGCAGACACAGGATTGACAGGGGTTCCAACCCAGGCGTACCATGCTGGCCTCACCCCCAGAGCGTGCTGAGACAGCAACTGACACTGGGTGTGGTGGCACGCACCTGTAATCCCAGTACTTGCGAGGCTGAAAACAGGAGGATCACTCTGAGTTCAATCTGTGTAGTGAGCCCCTGTAGACTCTACTGAATGCATGAAAAAAATCTAAATCATTGAAATAAAAATTTCAATTGCCAAATTCAGTCCTACTATATTGGCTCACATTTCTATAGAGGTTGTAGAAGGCAGAATCAGTGAATTCAGCTGAAGCAGAAGTCACCCAGTGTCTGCAACTGAGAGGAAATAAGATGACAATTAAAAAAGGAAAGGACACAAGGGGCCCGAGGGAATCTGAAAGGCAATGAGAAGAGACTACCAATGGTATACACAGACTTGCGAGAAGAGAAGAAAGAGACTAAAGCTGAAGGGATATTGAAAAAATAATCACTAAAGTTTTCTAAATTTGGTAAAAGAAAAATGTATGGAATCAAGAAACTGAAAAAACCTCAAAGGAATAATTCAAAATCCATTTCAAATCACATAAATGAAAAGAAATTTGTGAAAATTAAAGACAGAAAAGAGCTTTAAAACACCATAAAGGGCATATCATGGAACTAAATACAAATGATATAATAAGTTTTGCATTTGAAATCATGGAGGTCAGAGGAAGTGACACGTTTTTCAAGTACTGAAAGAAAATAATTACTGTGCATTCTTTACTAGTGAATGTATCCTCGGGAAGCATAGGAAAATAAAATATTTTCAGATGAAGCAAAACTACAGATATTTGTTTGTGGCAGACCTGCCTTAAATATCCATTAAAGTACTTTAAGCAGAAGAGATTAAAGAAGGTATTTTAGAGCAGCACAAAGAAGAAAGTAAAACAGGAATAACAGCAAGAAAAACACAAGGAGGACAAGCGTGCTTTCTCTCAAGGTTGTTAAATTATATGGTGCTTGAAACAAAAACAATAATATCAACTGATATAGTGTTCAAAATAAAGAAAGAATACACAGGACAAATAGAACAGGTGCAGCAAAGATCCAATGAAGTGAGGTTTCTATACTTAAAGTGATAAAACCTTACTACTAGAACAATGTGATAAACCACACATGTACATAAGTGTGATGAAAACACTTGGTCTTTTAAAGTTAAAAAATGCGGGGCCAGGGAGATGGCTCAGCAGAATAAGTGCTTCCCTGGCAAGCGCAAAGATCTGAGTTCAATCCCCAGTTCCTCCAAAAAATAAAAAAAAAAAAAAATGCAATAAACAAAGTGCTTGCATTAATTCCTCTCAAAACATTCTTGGTTCAAATACATTGAGTTCTTTGTTCCCAATCACTTTCTGAAACAATTCTTCAAGTTCTCTCATGAATGTATTTAAATGATATTATCAAAACTCCAAAGCCTAAGGGCAGGCCAAATAGCTCAGCAGTTTAAAGCACCTGCTTAGGCAGATGCTGGGGCCAGGAGTTCAGTCCCCAGGCCTGCCTTGCTGGTCCTGCCCCAGGGAGCACTGGGACGGCCATGGTGGCATGTGCCTATAATCCTAGCACTTGGGAGGCTGTAAATAGGAGGATCACTAAGAGTCCAATCTACACAGTGAGACCCTGTACATCCTGCACACCCTGACCCTGTCCTAAATGCAAAAAAACAAAACAAAGTAAAACAAAAACAACTCCCAAACCTGTTGTTGCTGAGTGCCATCCAACAGAAATGCAGGGCTAGTAAATCACTGAAGTGCGTGTTTAGCTACCTTATTTACTGGACCTGGCACCAAGTGACTTCTGAGTTTTCTTCAAAGTAAAAATGACCATGAATGACAAACATTCTAAATTGATTAAGATATAGAGATGGCGCAGCAGACCAACAGAAGACTCTTGTGCAAGTGGAGAGAACAGAATCTGCTCAACATGAGGGAGGGTGTTATGGGAGGGATTAATAACAACATGTATTTTGCTGTGCTAACAATTTTAATTTAAACATGTTGTTAAGCCATTTTTCCTGGAATGTAAGACCCTGTGTAGCCAAGATGCAGAGGCTGCAAAGCGGTACACTGAAAAAGCATAAGTAAATCAAGATAGAATATATTTATAAAATGCTTTTCCATAAAAAGATTGTATTAGTAGAAAATAAATCAGTGTTTGCCAAGGGTTAGGGACAGTGACAGGTAGAGGAAAATGATTGTGGTTTGAAAACAATATCTCACAGACTCCTGTGCGGATGGATCTGTCTTGTGTCTCTAGTGGTGATGAACAGAGGCCCGTGGACAGATACTGCTGCACATATGTTCACATGTATGAGCATATGAGTGACACGCACATGCAAACTCACAAAAATGAATGCCTGGAAAACTGCAAAAGTCAAGCTAGACTGGTGAACTATGCCAGCATCTATTTCAGAGTTGTGTTGTTTCATAGCTTTGCGGTCTGTTATTTGGGGGGAAGTTACGTTGGAACTCTGTGCATTGTTTCTTTTGAATATAGAATTAAAATACAATGTTAAAGAAGTATACACATGTAGTAAGAGTAAGGGGAACAAGTGCAATATTGGAGCCTGAAATTCATTTGTGCATATTTATTATAGAAGAGGATCCCAAATGCCATCTATTTTACAATTACCTGTACCTCCCTTGTATGCCTCATGAGAAGACTGATGACAAAACATACATTTGCAAAAATTCTGAAGTTTTGATTTTTGTATCTCATTAGCAAACCATCTGTTTGAACATTCTAATAAGAAACATCTATGTGATTGCTGTCCCTTTGCTGTCCTTCTTTTAAAACTCTATGGTTTCATAAGGATACATCCACATGCAAATATCTTGATCCTAGTTTTTATTGGTTATGAAACTAAAGTGGGTCTGATTATGAGTGTGTTGATATCTCCAGTAGGATCCAGAAAACATCTCTTACAAATGTGTATTTTATTCTCATTTACATACAATAATAAATTCATTCAGTTGCCAGCACTGGGACATGCTATGGTAACAATTTTTAAATCTATGATTTATTAATATGTAAGGTTAAAGGAACCAGGGAGATGGCTCAGTAGAATAAATGCTTGCCTGGCAAGCACAAGGGTCTGAGTTCAATTCTCCAGTTCTGCCAAAAATATGTAGGACTATGATATACTATATATATTTTTTTCATAATTTATTATATATCATATTCTAAATATAACCTTATATTATAGTCTTATATATGTTTGTATTCTAGTATATTTTTAAAGTGGTTATCAAAAGGAAAATCCTAAATCATTGCCTTCGTACTGTATGAATAACATACCATCCCTACCAATGACATTTCTGGCATCCCAGAGCCCACTAACAGAAGCAGAACTTAACAGTTTTCAGAGCAATGTGAGAAAATTTAATTCTTTTCAGGCCAAATGATTTTGCAGAAAGTATAGTCTCGATGGAGTACTCAATGCACATAAATATAACACTTTCATAACAGAATCATTTGTATGGAGGAAATTTACAAGCAAGACTTAGCTCAGGCCTCTAGGAGGTTTGGGTTTGGATGGTTGCTGACTCTTGGTTCACTTGCGTTCACTTTCACCTTCTCGCTGTCGTATGAGCTAAGTGATACCCTGGAATTGTGCCTAGATATATTCACAGTGATGATGTTCAAGTATTTGTCCTTGGAATCTTGATGAAAACCTAAATACTTGAGGATCTGAAATATTTTAATTGATCTAGCTTACCAAATCCTATAATTCTTTGAGTTGTTCTGGAATTATTACTAGCTTTAAGTAAGTAAAACTCTCAATATTAGAGCAGCTGAATTTCAATGTAAGCTTTGCTATTGATTAACCATACCATTTGAAGTTTTCTTAAATATTTCACACCTGTTTGCTGTGCGAGTAGAGGAACAAGAAATATGCCTTAGAATTTTAGAGCCGATATGTACAAGTAAATATTCAAAAACTGATTGGCAGGAGAATTGAGAAAGATAGCGCAAGACTTATTTTATTGATAATATATTGTATGCATTTCGTTACAGTTCATTTGCTAAACAGTAAAGCTGAGTCATCATTTTTGTTGGACAAAATATTTTAAGCAAATCTTACATCTACAGTGTCAGTCTTTCAAGTGTGTAGATACTTCTTTGTTACCTGTTTTCATGAGAAAACAGGATTATTAGCATAAAGGACTAAAAGAAAAATGTTGCTGGTTCAAAGGGGGTTACACTGGTAAATCCATAGGCTGCCTGTGAGGAGAATCCTTGGGGCACTCGCTCAGCACCCTAAGCCATAGCTATGCGCACAGCAGGAGTTCAGCAAATGGTCGTTGAATAGAAACTGAGAACTATACTCCATCTGTGTATGGTAAGGACAGAGTGAAAAGGCACTGAACAAGGAAGTGCTCTTTACAGTCACTCCATGACACCCCATGGGAGAGAGGCCACAAGAAAAAAGAAGTTCCCATCGAGACACTGTTGAATATAAGTGAATTAGAAACACCTTCTGCACACATTTTTAACAAAGTGATAGTTCATTGGAGAGAAACTGAAGTGAGGAATTAGTGACCTTTGAAAATGTTGCCACTTCACAATTTCTAAATGAACACTAAAGATAGTAGCTAATCAGAGAGCATATGTATTATTTAACTTTTGTCCTAGTAAGTCTCAAATAATAATGAAGTAATTGTGATAGTCTCAATTGAAGTGAATTAAATCTTTAAAAAGTTTCCCCTTTAAAACACAGAATCTTAATTATTAATTAAATATGCTTTTAAAATATAAATTAAGAGTTCTAATACTCCACTTAAATATCATTAAAATATTTCCCTAGGAATGAATAATTTAAGAAAAGAAGCAGCATTTGTAATAAAAGAATGAAAAAGCAGTGCTCGCCTAGTAGAGATTAGACATTAGCTAATGGATTAAGCAGGCCACTCTGTGGTCACACCACATCAGCATGAGCTGCCTTCCACCCACGGGTGAGGCGATTTCATGGTTTGAAACTCCAAGTACCTTAGAATTTAATCTCAGCTGCAAATAAGAAGCATTAACCAATGAGGAAGAATCTATTAAGTAGCTCTTAACTCTGGATAAAATTATTTTCTCCCTATACCACTGATTCTAAATGGTTCATCAATCATAAAAATGCATATTTGGAGCTGATGCCTCATAAAATAAAAACTTCTAAAGTAATTACTTGAAGAATTTTACTTGCGTTTTATACCCATATACAAAAGTTACCGGCATAGTTTATACATTTTATATTAATTCACTTTAAATCAAATTGAGCTAGCTACAATAGTACTATCTGATGCTAGTCATTCAAGAGCTTACCAGCAGAGCTAGGGACATACCACAGTGGTACGGCACTAGTTTAGCATGTGTGAGATCCCAACACCCCCTAATTACTACATATGCAAAGAAAAACAATATAAAACAAAACCAAAAGATGGAGAAATGGAAAATATGTGTATGCCCTGCTTGAAGTGTTATCTATAGATACCCTTTCTTTTTTATTTATTATAAAAGTGATAACATATGTATTGTCATGAACTTTTCAAATATCTTTAGCTTCCAGTGAGATATTAAAATAATCATATAATGAAGTATATCTTGCTGTCAGCTATCATTTTATTTATTTATTTATTTATTTATTTATTTATTTATTTTTGCGGTACCGGGGACTGAACTCAGGACCCTGCGCTTGCCAGCCAAGCACTTATTCTACTGACCTATGTCCCCAGCACCCTATGCAATCATTTTAAAGCCAATGTTAAAATGCAAACTGAATAACTTTGTTATTTGATATGCTATTTTCTAATTTAACAATTTGATTAGAAACTTCTGTAAATCAGGATTAGCTTACACCTTCAGCATTACCCACAAGGTCTTGCATATGTCATGGTATACTAGATATTCCTTATGAATTTTTAAATTAAAGTGAATATGAATATCACCAATAGTTGGTGAAAATAATGTATAATTTCAAAAATTAACATCTTATTTTATTTTTAAAATTACTTAATATATTATCATTTTTCTACCTGAAGAACAACCTCACCCAGAGAAAAATGACAACAGCGTCCTTTCGAAGGCACATGCAGGCCAGAGAGCAACTGGTTGCTGCGGCTGGACTTGCCTTCCGCTGGGCTCTGGCTCCCACGCAGAGACGTGGCTCGGTGAGCTGGGCTGTTCGTCCACCTGCAGGGAGCTTTCTGGAAGAGGCTGCCGAAGACACTGCCTGTCCCAGGGCTGGGCTTGAGCCCACAGGTGGCAGGAGACCGGCAGGCTTGCTGGCGGAAGTGGACCGGTGCTTTGCTTCGGGATCCTTCACGAGTTTAGTCCAGACCAGAGACTCAGCAACCCGGAGAGCAGCTCCGGGTTCTGCACCATCCCCACCATTGCAGAGCCAACCTCCAGAGAGCGCTTGTCCCTGAGGAGCGGGACTTTTTCTTCATTTCCTGCTACTGTGCCAGCGCACCCTTCTCACCCTGGTTGTAGAGCAGCACAGTGTAATTCAGGTTTACCAAAGGACCACACTGGTCTAGGCAGGCCGCTTCTGTGTAAGCTATTTTGGCATTCTCTTTATCTTCCAGATTGGTCAGGGCCACAGCCAGGCGCATGCAGAGCTCCCCCATCTTGGGCTGGAAGTTGGTGGCCGTGCTGAGGAAGAGGAAGGCCGACCGTACTGTTGCACGGCCAGGAGGACAAAGCCCAGGTTGCACAGGATCTTCCAGCCGAGGGGGCCGGTTAGTTGGCTGGCTTCAGGCAGCTGCCAGCTGCCATGGATTTCTTCTTGCCAAAAAAACACATTCCGACGTTATTCCAGGGAGGGGCCCTTTCTGGGACTGCGCAGGATACAACTCTGTACTTGCGGAAGGCAACATCGAAGTCTCCGTGAGTCTGCATCGTGCTGCCTGCTGCCAGGATGGCCTTGTAGTTGTGGGGTCATACAACAGCGCATTTCCAAGATATTTGGGCGCCTTCTGGTAAATGCCAAGCTGTAAGTAGAGCACCCCAGTGTTGTGTGGAGCTCCTTGTTTTCTGGCTAGAACTCCACAGTTTTCTGGTAGATGTCAACTGTCTTATCCACGCGGCCCTCTAGTAGGTGGGTCTCCCCAGCATGAGGTAGGCTAGGTCCTGCCTGTTCAGCTGGAGCACGCTGTGCAGCTGGTCCTGTGCCTTGTGGGACTGCTTCTGGTACATGGAGCACACACCTAGTTTATGGCAGATCTCTCAGTCTTTCTGGTTAAGCCTAGCGGCTTCACTGTATACTTCACTGGCTACCTTATGTTTTCCTAAAATGGATAGCGACCTCGCGACCTGCTTGAGGTTGACTGCACTCCCAGGGCTAAGAATTGCACATGTCTGAGGCAGCTTCAGGGGCTCTGGGGTGTTCCCTTCCAGGTGCAGTATCAGTGCTTGGACATGGATAGCATATTCTCAGAGTCCTTGGGTTTCCCAAAGCTGTTCTTTGATAACAGTCTTGCACGCCTCGTAGTCCTTCCGGATGTGGTGCAGGTGGGTCAGCCAGTTTGGCTTCTCCAAGGTGGGACCCTCCGGACCTTTTTTCTTGCTGGGTTTCTGAGATTCAGCAGAGGCAAGAAACAATTCTTGCCATCATCTTGGCTCCATACAAATTAACATTTTGGAAAATAATGTATATTAATTGAAAATAGTATAATAATTCACCTCATGTGTCACCTTGGCAACTTAAAATCTTAATGCTGGTCTAATAAATGGCTCCAAAGTATGCCATTCCATAGCTATATGATATGACAAAACATAATCATTACACATATTTAAACATATAGATTATTGCTTAAAATAAGTTGCACATCAATAAGTTGTGGTCATATGAGGGGTTTTCAGAGACGGCTGGATCCAGAGTGTGTAATGCTGGAATTAAGTGTGTCATGTTAGGATAAGGGTGTGCGATTACTGAATTACTCCACTATGGGTTTGGCTTCATTCTGCCAGCAGATAATGGAAGCCTCTTCCTGGGCCTAAGTGCTGTGCACCCCAAGGGCAAGTAGCCTGGATAAAATATAAGGGACAGAAAGAAGGCTGTGTGGCTGCTGCTCCTGCTGCTGCTGCTGCTGCTGCCGCCGCCACTTTCTGCTTCCTGCTTGCGCCTTGCTGCAGCCTGGCTTTTGCCATGGCTACTTCTCCTCTGCAATGCCCTCTCCTTACCCACTGCCGCATCACCCTGCCTTGGAGCCGGCTGATTACAGACTGAAACCTCCACACATGGTGAGTGAAGTCAACCCTCCTCCTCTAACTTCCGGTGTCAGATATTTGTCTTAACAGCAAGAAAAGTACCTAAGACACCACTTTTATTTTCTTGATTTCAACTTACATCATTTCCACCCAGAGGTCCCCATTATGTGGAGGTTATTTGTGTCAAAACAGCAAGCCAAATTCTACCTGTGAGAATGACATTTTTAAGACTATTAACCTTCAGGTCTTTGATTCAGTAGTCTCACTCCGCTATGGGCTCTTTGGCTCTTTCCTTTATTTCTGTTTTTGTTTCCATGGTTGTGCATTCCAGCTGCATTCTGCTGTTTCCTCAGTTTCCGTAATCAATGTCCTCAGTACCCATGTCTGCCTGCGTTAGCTGCGTAACCTCCTGGACCCCTACTAAGGTCCCTAGAACTTACCAATAACCAGATCAAGTCCTGTGATCTACTTGCTCCTGTTTTCTCAGGTGCAAGCTTCATTTTTCCACAAGGGTCAAAAACAGGACAAGAAACCAAAACTTTCATAAAGATAACTTTGCTGTGCTACAACACAGTGATTTCAGTCCTAGTTAGACTGGTACCCTAATAGCCAGAAAGGAAAACCAAAGCAGACCAACAATGATAATATCTAGAAGATGGATGCAGGCCTCAAACTTAATTCTTGTACTTTTGTGCTTAGAGTCTGGTGTTGAGCGATGTAAAATTATGGCTGTGGATATTACAGAGATGAGATAACAGAAGAAATCTAGCTACTCATTTTCTTGTTATCAAGTGTTCCTTTACTCACTGATAGACCAACAGAACCTTATTTGTTATATTAAAATATTTGACTAGTTATAAAACTACTGTAGAGTTCCAGTTAAAGATAGGCAGAATAGGGCCAGAGAGATGGCTCAGTGGCCTAAGGACCCGCCTGGCAAGTGCAAGGACCCAGGTTCTATCCAGGGTACTGCATGCCATGTCTGCCTCACACCAAGCAGGCCACCAAAACCGAGTGTGGTGGTGCACACTTGTAATCCCAGAGAGGCTGACTGGAGGATCACTGCAAGTCTCAGCTGCGTAATGAGACCTTGTACCAAATAAATAAAAGATTTTAAAAAACCATAAAGTATCAAATTATTAAATCTTTTTCTCTTTTGAGGTTTACAATCATACCACATAAAACAATCAGAATCAATCTCCTAGAAAGGTGATAACACCACTTGTTGATCCAGTGCTGCTAGTTGGTATACCAAGTCTCAGCCTGGACTGAAGCCAGTAAATGAAGGTTCCAAATGGGAACATGACCAGAACTTGAGCAGGAAACCTGGAAACTACGTCACTCTTTGAGGGAATTTGCTCAGCAGCAGAATCCTGATGTTTTGAAAATAGCAGCTTTTCTTAACTCAAATACATAAACACATAAATTTCTTACTCGTTTTGTAGTGCTTGTAATCACTTATTATTGAACATTTGACCAAGAGAAATGTTGCCACATGAAAAAGTAGCAGAATTTACTGAAATCAGGTAAGAAGAATTTAATGTGCTTAAGGAGTAAGTATAAGGTCCCTGCTGGTCTCTACTTTCCATGTTTCTTGCCGTTGCGAAAGCCTGTCCAGTGAGGGCCCGCAACACCTGTCCTAGGGAAGCACCTCCACTCTTGCACTCCATTAAATTTTTGAAGCCCTGCACACATGCATACACTATAAGCTTGTCTATAAGATGATATTTACACTATTTGTCATGTAAGAGAAAGTACAAATATCTCAACAGGGTTTCTTTTCTACCCTCCCTCAAAACACGATTGGAAGTTAGAATTACATGAGCAGTTTTGCAAACATGGCAAACGTTCTCTGGTTAAAGACATTTATTTTCTCTCTACCTCTCCACCTCACACTTATTTTTAAAATAGTATAAATTAATATGCTCCTTTCTTACTAAATCCTCTGTCCATGCCAAACCAGGTTCAGATCTTCCTTTGGGGCACTAGGTCAGAATTCTGCAGTGAACCTTGGGCTTTAAGGTGTTGATAGGAAACTCCCTGGGCAAGGAAATCCTGGAGAGGTGCCTGGGTTGTAAGGCACTAAACTCACCAATGTGTCAGCCCGCTGGTGAGTTCAGGGCAGGACTGCTAACTAGACATGAGGCTCAGAGAAAGTAGGTCCTGGGCGTGTGTGTGACCCGCACTCCTTTCTGCCTCGTGCTCTTTGCCAGCCCTCTGCTTTCTTGCTGCCATGAGCTGAGCAGCTTTGTTCCCTCACACTCTTCTGCCTTGCCATCTCTGGCTTGGAGCCAGTGATGCACGTGCAGAAACCTATGAAGCTGTTAGAAGGAAAAAAAAAAAAAAAAGGAAAAGAAAAAGAAAAAAAATCTCTGGCCAGCCAAATAGCTCAGCGGATTAAAGCGCCTGCAAGTAGGTGCAGGGGCTGGGGTTTGATCCCCAGGCCTGCTGTGCCTGTCCCACCCCCAGGGTGCACTGAGACAGTGATTGAGACTGGGCATGGTGGCGCACACCTGTAATGCCAGCTCTTGGGAGGCTGTAAACAGGAGGATCACTATGAGTCTGATCCAGCAGTGAGACCCTGAACACCCTGTAGACCCTTCCCTAAAATACAGAAAAAAAAAATCTCTTCCTCTTTAAATTGAAAGTGTCAAGCATTTTGTTTCTGCAACAGGAAAGCCAGCTCATGCACCAATAATTGTGTGTTATGTCCGTGAGAGGTTGCAGATAGCGCTTATCTGATGCGGCACGCGCGTGCTGACACGCAACCTTTACTTTAGGACGCAGTGATGACTTACAGCTCCTCAGCTGCGCGTGAGCCCACTTCCTGCGGCCCACATGGATCTCTGCATAATTCCAGGTTTCTCCGTTTACTGAGTGAGTGGAGGAACAAATCAGAAGTACAAGTAAGTGAAGTGGAAGTTTCTTCTAGTGAGTCACCTCACAGAGAAAGGTAATTTTTAATGTGTTGTTAAAAAAGATAAGCAGGAGAGTCACTTGAAAAATTTATGTTCCATTTTTGCACCTGATCCACATCATTTTATAAGGTAGACTGCGAAGAATTATATTGCTTTTGAATTTTATGATGTGAATCTTAAAAATAGTACCAAAATATTAATGGAAATCAAAATCAAAATGTGAGTTATTTTCATAAGTTGTGTCAAAAAATTTCTCCTTGCTTTATGAATCCATTCTTTTTTATATCTAAGCATAATCTTAATTATTCCTTTTTATGTTTATTAGGGAACTACAGGGTATTGCCCCAGGGCTTCATACATGTTAGGCAAGTATTTTACCACTGAGCTATATCACCAGCCTTGAACTGCTTTATTTTCAGACAGGCTTATACTGAGTTTTCTAGGTTGGAAACAATTGTCATCTTATTCTCTACAGTGGTCTATAACTAAAACTCTCTACATCTATCGGTGTAGACATTGAACTTTTCCACCTTAAAGATAACACATGTTCCTTTTTTGATCACGTCATATGTCTACACAACTTTTAAAGGCAAATGAACCTGTATCCCCTTTGATGTCTTTAGTTGGCCTAGTATTCAGTATTTCCAGTGACCTTATGGTACAGATTTGCTTGCCAGTGTTCTAGATATTCAGGGCTACACTTCACTGGCTTAAGGTCCAGGCACTTTATCATTGAACAGTAAAAACATGCTCCATTGAGTTGGTAGAGTGTGTTGTCAGGGACTCAGCCTTCTGCCTTCCATTTGGCGCTGTAAAGCGTTCTGGGTAAGTGGTCACGAGGAAGCAAGCGTGAGCAACATTAACAGCAGAAGCTTGAACAGACACCTATACGTGCAGCGCGGGGTCCTGTTTAGGCCCACAATGCAAAGCGGCTGGAATCTGTACGCTAGCCGAGCACTCTGGGCAGAGATGAGTGAGCGCTGGCCAGCTCACTCACACCGACGATGCACACCTAGCGTACTGCTCCACTGCGGTTCTCTGTTTCCACTTAAAAATTAAGGCCGATATCTAGGAAGGTTGAAAATTGGTAGCATAAAATCCTCCCAATAAGGCTAATGTTGGTACGTTTAATACAAAAGTCCACTACTACAAATATTAAAAATAATTAATACTGAATTATCCTTATAGTGTTATCAAGAATGATTTGTGTTTTAATGGAAAATTACATACTGTAGTAATCTTATATCTATTTTTCAACTGTGTCATCTTTTATGTTCTAATCATCATTTTAGATTCAGAAAGTGAGAAGTATGTTATTCTTCATTATCTACTGGACTAAGTTAATTGCAAGTACATATATTACACATATGCATATACTAAATAACATTTCAATTTTCTATCAATTTTATTATGTATATATAAAGTTATCATATATATTATATAATATATAATGCATATATGTATATATTTTTTTTAAATCTTGGGGATTAAACTCAGGGTATTCCAGCCAAACCTCATCACCAAACATTATTTTGAAACATGCTCTAGCGATTTCTTTACTGTGTCCAACCTGAGTTCCTCCTGCTGTGTCTTTCTACGGATGGGATTATAAGCACGCTCCACCATGCCTGGCTTGTAATTCTTATATGCAAAATAAACATTTAATTCTACTTCAGTTTGGAAAATAATGTTATATTTCCTTTGTATAAGGATGAGTCTAAAAAGAGTGAAATCCTCACTTAACTATTCCAAATAAACTTTACAATATCACTTTTTAATAGAGAAATGCTTCAAACACACACACACACACACACACACACACAAATACACACACACACATGAAATATAATAATTCTATCTCCTTGATACACATTTTAAAAAGAGAAAGCAGCGCCAATCTATAATCCTTAACTGATAAGCAAAGAGGATGTTGATAGAAGAAAAAAGGCTGGCGCATGAAAGGAAGATCTTATTTATCTTATTAAAATTCATTATATTTTCAAAGGTATTTTGAGGTTGGTTGATTGGGGTTGATAACTAACGTATGTTTCTTCATAGAGATCTTCATATTTTCAATGGTTTTGCTCATAAAGGAGTGAGGTCTCACCACAAACTGTTTACATAATGACTACGTGACAGTGTGTTTGCTGTATTTAATCGTAGTTCCATATTTCAGTGAATGCTGTAATCACTTGAAATAAGTTTGTAAGGGCTTTGAACTTCTTTAGGAAAAGCACTGCATATTGCATGACTCTTGATTAAAAATCACTAACTCAATAGTCTATTATATTTCATACCTCAAAATTTCTCTCATTTGTAAAATATATTTCCTGGGATTTTTAACGTGTTTTCAAATATAAGTTATACTTTAATTTTATTAATAGCATTATCCACCCTGCTTTAAAATCATCTGTATTCACTTTTTGCTAATCTAGTGCTCTAATTTGACTGAATTTTATTCTCAAAATATTTTCACTTATAAGTGAGCAATTCAAGAAAAACTGTTCAGATAAGCAACCATATTACATAATTGTACCTTTAGGAGATTAGAATGCATGCACTCAAAATTTTCTTTTTCCTAGGATTCACTATTATCATGAAAAGAATGATGAAACAAATACATATTTAAGGAGCGGAACACAAAGTCACGAAGAATACTCACGTCTAGTTCATTGAAGTGGAGTCCCAAGTAATAAAACACAGTTTGGGAAAACTGGACCAATAGTTCTGTGTTACTATATATGTTTGAGTATATTATGCATAGCGAAGTAGATATGTAACTGCACTATACATAACTTCAGCATAGATAACATCTCTTATGTTTGATTCTTTCCTTTTCCCAGTATCTTTATTCCTGATTACAAATGCAATTCCCAGGATACCTATTATGTATCTATTTCACTAAATAATTATTTTGGTTACAGGAATGAACATATCACTTCTCTGATGGCATGAGACCACAAAGGAAAATTAGTTAAGAATTCCACACCTAAAATGCTAAAATAATGAACTCTTTGCTGACTTAATATTTTCTCTGTTTAATAAAAATCTAATGACTGCACATTAGTAGTAGTACCATCAATAGAAACTGTCCCTTAGCTAAACAAACACAACAGAATTTAGCAACTTTAAACTTTAGAATTTTCTTTATACCTTCAAGGACCAATAAATCACAAACATAAAATCTTGACTACAATTATTTACTTTGACATAGACCTCAAATTTTACTGTGCGTGCAGCAACAGTCTTACTTGGTAAATAAAGACTATGTTTAATAGGAGCCTTTCCTGGAAATGGCTATGCTACAATAATATAGAGGACCGTTGTGTATCTGTATATTCAAAATAGTTAGGAGAGCTATACAGCTGCATTGTCTTAATTCAGTGAACAGAGAGATTTGTTCAAATACTATCTGTGGACAGGATATCATGTCTGCATCTTGTACAATGAATAACCATAAGCCAACGACAGGCAATGTATTAATTGTTGAAACTGTGCTAGTAATCAGTTTGAAACTGTCTCATTGCTATTTGTTTTTCAATGAAATTATTAAAAAGTATACTGAAGTCTTTAAAAAATAATAATATATAGGATATGTTGGTTTCATGTTTAATATAAGCAACTGTCAGAGAAATCATTTGGTAGTCATTAAAACTAACAACTACAAAATATCTGAGATACATTGTCAAAAATCATCTTCAGACAAAATGTTTGCACTCCATCTACCACAAATGAAAGTTCATAAACATTTCATTAAGTCTCAGAAACATACTATTTTTTTAGATGTTTGTCATGTTATTTTTTCTTTCTTTTAAGAAACTATCTTTAAGCGTTTGACATACTTTGAAATTTGGTGCCATTTACTATTAGCCTGGACTCATAAAGCAAGAAAATAACATGGTATTTGAAACCCTCATTTTTGTGTGCCCTTGTTTTCCACAACAACCTACAATATATTGGTCTCATACACATATGAAATTCATTTTTTACTTCTAATCATAAAATTTCTATATGCAAACATGTGGTATTACTCTCAAAGAACATTTACATCAAAGACAAGATTATATGCCATGCTACTATGGAAATGCATACAAAGAGGTATATTGGGACTGAAGACATCTGCCTTCATTAGGTAGAGAAATAAACCCTTGGAATTTGTAATTGTGTAACTTTATAGCATTCTATATTTGGTGAAAGCCTTCTGTTAAAGTCTTCAGTATAGAAAGAGAAAATGATCCCAGACTCATGAAGTACTTGATTCTAATAATCTACCAGGTACATCTTTTACAGCCCGAAATTTGGATTAAAATTTTCACTTCTACTTTATTTAAGGAGAAAATACAAAAAAAATATTTTTTTAGAGTATACAAATTATTACACTATAATTTGTAAATCTGGACATATATTAAAGATAATTTTGTTCATTTTGATATTTCTGTATTCAGAAACCCTAATGGATATCAAAATAATAAAAATAACAATAAATAGTCCCTACTGGTAAGTGCAAGTTCTTAAATTTAATTCCTGGCATCCTGCCCCCCCAAAAAATAAATAAACAAAAAATAAAAATAGTCCCTACTTTTCTGTGAAATATGTGCAGTATGCTTCATCACAAATGATTTTTGTGTGTGTGTTTTTCAGTGTGTGTGTGTGTGTGTGTGTGATGAAAAGCTTAATTAATTACTCTTGATCTTCTATCCCTCTGTCAGTTTCTCTCATTTCTACTAATTTGCCTCTTTGGACAGAGAAAGGGCAGGAAAATCTTTACAAATACAATCTTGTCTGTTAAAAATAAAACTATTCATTATGAATGGTTTCTCAAAAGCTTCTTACACATATAAAACATTCTTTTACATATTGATAAATGTTAAAGCATTAAAAATTAGGAAAGGTTAATTTAGTATATAATTTCAGAAAGAGTGGACTATTTTCTAAGAACAAGTCAAAACATTCAAAAAGTTTTCATCTCTTTGAAAAAAAAATGTTAGTAAAAAACATTCTTTTACATATTGATAAATGTTAAAGCATTAAAAATTAGGAAAGGTTAATTTAGTATATAATTTCAGAAAGAGTGGACTACTTTCTAAAAACAAGTCAAAACATTCAAAAAATGTTCATCTCTTTGAATAAAAATCAAGTGATTTATTCACCTTAGTAATTTCAATGTTTTATACACTGTAATTCACATATTGAGTTTTAGGAATGCTACAATTTATAAAAATACAGCATTCACATTTTAATTCATTCAAATTTCATTTATTTTTTCTATAAAAATTTTCACAAAAAAACAGATAAAGTGCTTAAATAATGAGAAAACATTTTAACATTACTATAACTA
>NW_004524642.1:5956113-5959859 GCF_000260255.1 Octodon degus
TAAATTAAAAATAATAAATCTAAAATTGAAATTGGAGAAAAATAAAAGGTAATTTACATGCTGAAACTGTGAACCACAGAACACAGATGAAAGACTAACAGTGCTATTTTGTTAAAAGTCCCTTGGGAGTGAGTATAATGAGGACTTTTTTTTCTAGTAATTCTTACAAGTAATGTTTCAAATTTTATCAGAAAATATTAAAATATACCTGAATGAGACCCATCACGTGAAATCGCTAATCAAAGGGTCCATTGTGTTCTAGTGCATCAACCATGCTTCAGCAGGAGGCCTGAATTCCTGCTTTGTAGCTAGGCTGAAATGAGACGTGCTGCGAGAGCTGCTTCTGAAACCCGGAGGGAAAGCTCTGACCGCGCGGTGCTCTTCCCAGTTCTCAAGAGTGAGTCCGCAGCGTGCCTCGGATGGCTTCAAAGGCTGCTGTACTCGCTGGATCCACAGCGTGCACAGAAGCTTTGAGATCCGGACTCACTGGCTTTGAGTCTGACTTGCCTTTGGATACTTAGGCAGCCCAACAAGCAGCCCACACTGTGGGGATGATCCTGCCTCTCTCTTCTAGACCTTACATGAGGGTAACGAGAGCCATAGGAAAGGGTAGAGTGTGTGAAGTAGTCTTGGAATCTAAGAGATGAGAAAGACGTTCAAAACTAATTTACTGTGAAACTATTTGTACATTCCACAACATATTTAGAGGCCTATGCAAATGCTTTCTGGAATTTCTCAAATGAAAACAAAGAAATAAAAGAATAAGAAAAAAAAATTGCCTTCAAGGCAAGTTGAGCCAGTGGAGGAGAGCTTGATTCATTTTTTTACTGTGCCTCTTGGAGAGATGACCTGGCGTGACCAAACACCAGCACACCCCTCACCCGCTCTGTTTGTTCTGGCTGCTTCTGAGCCTGCATATTGGGTTCAGTGCCCACCCTGAGGATCACACCTTCACCCTCCACTCCAGTATGAATGCAGCAATCAGGTTCATGAGGTCCTTCCTAACTCCAGCCATTTCAGATGACGCTGTTGGCTTTTTGTAGAAATTGGGGTCACCCTGGGATGTCCCAGAGCAGGAATGGAGGGTCGGGGCACTTAATTGTATATTCAATATTTATAGCAAACTTTCAGGCCTGCTTCTCACGCAAACAAGTCTGCTACTATAATACCAGCAGCTCTCCCAGCTATGTCTCCAATTTTAGTCTGGGAGGGCTCCCTCCTGTGTACTGACTCCTGTACTGCAACATAGACTCTTACAATAAAAACTCAGTTTGGTATTCCTGTAAGCCTACTCATAATATGTTTCGTGAATAGGGTAAGATCCAAAATGCCTAATAATATATTTGGGTTTTTGAAAATTCTCAGTAGTGTGGACAGAGGTTCATTTCCAAAGAAAGCAATAAACCTGCTGAGCTGTTAACACCTAAGAGCTCCAAAGACCAGCAGCCAACGAAGAGACCAACACCTAGTAGAGTTGACCTACAGTGTCTGTGCTACTTGTGCATATCCAGCACTACTGGTTGTGATGACTGATATGTTGTGTCAACTTCAGAAGTTTAGAAGTTCAAGTGACTCAGCAGGCACACAGGGTCCTCACTTTGTAAACATCCTGAGCCACACAAGAGAGGAAGGCATTGAGATGGTGTGTGTGAAACACCTGCCTTGGGGGGTGGTGGGTGGGAGATCACTTAAAATATAAGAGAGCAGAAGAGCCTGCTTCTCCTTCTTTTGTTCTTGTTGCTTTTGCTGTCTTCCACCAACTTAAATTGCTGTCCTTAGGTCATATGGCCCTGCCATGGTTCCAGCTGTTTATGAACTTAAACCTCTGTAAACTATGAGCTAAATAAGCTTTTCCTTCCATAATTTTGGGTGTCAAGTATTTTTGTTTCCAGAATGAGAGAAAAGTGACCAATACCCTGGTGTATCATAAGGACCATGAGCAGAACTGTTCTTTGCCAATTTCGTTTCATTTCAAATCGAGCAAAATGCTGGAATATAGCAGCTCCATGCTATGGCTAAGGCATTTGATAGACAGATAGTGAGGTTAAGCCCAACTGCCTCTGTTACAGGGTAATAATGTCAGTAAGCTTTTCTTCTGGATGTTTAACAACTGAAGTTTGCAGATCAAAAATTATAGAAATAGAGGGGCTACAAAGATAGCCAATATTTTGGCCCTAGCCCTTCAAGGTCAGTGAGGACTCAGGACATAAAAGAATCTGTGCTGTGACATCCTATAACTCAGTGGTGTCCCAATTTTTCAGATCAAGGAGATTATGGGGCCACAGAGGAGAGTGATTGACGATGCATAGTGTGCTTAAGGAGAGTCACCTAGAGAGAAAAAATTCTCTCAGGCTTTCACAGAGAGCAAATTGGTCAAGCAATGGCCGTGACTCATCCACATGGCTGACACGGACAAAGGATTCCAAGGTTCTGTATGTGTTTCCAGTGTAAATCCTTAGGGAATTTGAATGATCTTGTCAGAAACAAAAGTTACCTTTTAGTTATATGGGTCTTGCTTTAATTTTGTCTCAACCGTCCAGCAGAAAAGTATAACTACAAGGGTATAAAAGTAATTCCATGTTAATATGCTGATCTGTAAAAGGCTCAAGTCAACAACTTCTGACAACTTCCAGTTCTGCTGATAACCCTCTACTATTATGGACTATTGGACTCTATTGGGTTACTTTACTGAATTCAAGTACCTACAATCTTTAGATTGGTTTCAAGTAGGAGAAGGTCCTTTAAAGACTTCTCTAACTGCAGTGGAACACCCATCTCTAAAAACACAAAACAAAAAAGGGGGATATGTTGGGAGCCACGAAGCTTAGAAATCAATCAAATATATGTAGGTGGGGCTTGACGCAGTGCCTAAAGCAAATAAGCTACCTCACTCCTGAGATGAACATCCTGTCTGGTTAAGGTTTGCTATCAGTTGTTAAGCAACCTAGTGTCATGTGTTACTAACTTCACAAAAGTGTAAATAAGGGACAGTTGTGCTGTGAAAAAGAAAGAGGTGGAAGGAAAAATATACGTATGTATGTGTACACAAAAGAATTATGACAGATATATAACTGCTTTCTCTTAGTTCACTGAGAATAAAAGTTTGTACTAATAGTGTTTAGACAAGATATCATGTCTGCATCTTGTCCTCTGAATAACTTCTATGAAGACAACAATATGCAATGCATTAATTATTGTAAACATCCTACTTACCTGTTTTGAAACCATTTCATCTCTATTTTTTCTCATTAAAATGAATAAAAATTATATAAAATAATTGAGCAAAAGAACCCTCAGCTGTTTGACAACAAAGGTATGGAAAACAATTCAAGCGATTAGTAAAGAACAAAATGACTATCAACTATGCGCTTAGTAGAAGAGCAGTGGACACACGCAACCTTGAATCAGAGATTGATTACAGGCACACAGACCTTGCTTGGAGAAGTACTAACACTACAACAATGACAGCTCTATTATTGCTATTGGTGAGGATGACGACATTTGGTGATACTCATTGCAGCTACAGCTCTTGCTTTATTTTCTGAAAAACAGAGTTGAGATCTTTCTGAAATATACAGACCCTTGTGATTTAGTGGGAGAAACTGAGTATGAAAAGAGATCCCACTGATTGAATTTGAAGGTAACATGCACATCCATGCTTATATCTGGTAATCTGAGTAACTACCTTGAAGACAACATTATGCAATAGAACAACCACTGTTGAATTCCTATTTTGTTTCACAATG
>NW_004524642.1:5961304-5964629 GCF_000260255.1 Octodon degus
GTAGTTTCAGCCTAGCAATTATTAAATCCAAAAACAAAGAAGAAATTTCATTACAAGTCTGAAGGTGAAAGGTTGTGGCAGAAATGTACCACTCATCAATTTCTTTCCTGGATGATACTGAAATAGACACGCGTGTTCGATATATGAAGCATCAGAGAAACACTGTCAATTTAGTGTTCTTAAAAAATCATTTGAGGGCCAGCCTGATAGCTCAGTGGACAAACGCGCCTGCTTAGGCAGAGCGCAGCAGCCGGGGTTCAATCCTAGGTGTGCGGGGCCAGCCCCACCCCCAGGGGCACACTGAGACAGCCATTGAGACTGGGCGCGGTGGCATAACCCTGTAATCCCAGCACTCGGGAGGCTGAAAACAGGAGGATCACTACGAGTCTCTTCTCCGTAGTGAGATCCTGTAGACTCTGTAGATCCTGTCCTGAATTCAGGAGGAAAAAACATTTGAAAATATAAAAAGCTAGAAAATCAAGATATCTTACTAGAAGTCATTTCAATTTTAACTGAGATTCCCAGGCACCAAAATAGATACCATATCATCATTAGTAATAAAGAAAAATATGAAGAATCTCAGTATGCAATACTAGAAAACATTTAAAACATTTTTGATGAAAATGCCCCAAATTTTTCATATTAGAAGCATGAAAAATTTTGTGAAGGGAAAATAAGTTTACTTTAACTGAAAATAGGAGAATATAAACTTAATTATTCATTATAGTTTTAATCTTATAATAAAAGAAAAAGGACTCAGAGGAATGTTGAAATTTGTGATTCTATCCACATGCCTGTTTTTTTCTTTAATGTTCATGAAATTCTAAATTTTTACAACTCAGTTTCATCATATCTATTTTAAAGTATTAAAACTTTAGAATATCATGAATGAATATTCATGTTAATGAAAATTACCTTGTCTCTACCTGGTTGTATGGTGATTGAAATTGACTATTTGGTGGATATAGAATCGTTCACTTACTTAGACTGCTTTTTAACAATAAAGATGCCAAAAAAAGGCATTGTAGTATTGAAAATTTAGCAAATGCAATGTTAAAATTCCACGAAATACAAAAAAGAAAAGAAAGTTTTTATTATCTTGTTCATTATGCTTAAATATTCTGAATTTTCACTTGCATTTCTTTGTTTTCAAGCCCAGAGCTCAGCTTATGAACAAATATATTACATTGCAGAACTATCATCCATAAAATAAACATGATTGAAACTTTTAAAAGTATCTCTATAACATTAAATATTTCCAGATTTTGTGTGCTAAACATTATAAAATGCACTGTATTTGGCTCACAAGTTATATAAATGTGGAAATGCAAGCCACATTTTGCAAAAGAAAATGCACACTTCTGCTCAGATTTATTCTTTCATTTATTAAAAGAAGAATTTCTATTAAAAGAAACACCTTTCTACCCTGGAGCCCACAGCAGCAGCACGGATGCTCTTAGCTAAACTGGAGAATATGACATTATCAGAAAACATTTCCATTAGAAAATACCATGTGATCAATATGTAGTTTATGTGCTTATTTATAAGGATTAAGAAGAAAACCGTCTTTAAAACACACGGCAGCATACCCAAAGGTGGCAGGCTTGAGTGACGACATAATACTCTCCTGTCTGTGATGGTGACATTAGATAGCAGGGGACACAAAACTGTCAGTCTTGTTGTTTATCTTCTATCTGAGACTAATAAAGAAAGACGGTGATTGACGGATACAGACCTAGACACTGTCTGCAACGTACAGGTGCTACCTTTTATACATATATAAAACTGTGGTATTGATGGATTTGGACATGTTTTACTTCTCTAGCTCTTTGAGAAGCTGTCTCACTATAAAAAGAGCAATAATAAGCAAATTTATAGCTTGATTCCAGGAAAGTTATATATTACCATGTTAGGTGGTAGTGCTTTTCCAGGTATTTCCAATATTTATGATAAGAATGCATTTGCAAATGTTTTATGTGGAATCTAAGTCTGTGATATATGTATGAGCATAATATGTGCTCAGGAAGAGTCCTAGTGAAAGAAGGCAGAGGAAAAGTACAGATAAATTGAGAAAATTAAAAAGAGAGAACACTGAGAATGTAAATTACTTTTTCTAATATATATTTCTTCCAAATACATAAATGATTAATTAATGCATTCATCCAAAGTACTGAATATGTATAGAGGAAGTTGCAAAGAAGCAGTAAGAGCCTGAACTGATTTTTAAGAGATTGCAATTTATCTGGAGGAGATTAAACATACAGATATAAAATAAGTAGGTGGTAATTGCAAAGAAATGTGAAAATAAGTGAATTATAATGTGGTATAAAATTCATGAGTTAGAGCTAGAGATAGAAGGCAATTATATAAAAATCTGATTAATCAAGAATGCTGTTTTGAAAACTTTGTATGTGATATTAGACCACTGACTAACTGGAATAGGAAGAAGATTTAGGCTCCAAGAATTAGCTCCAACAAAGAAAGCATGAACTCAGCGATGGGTGGGTAGGCCCAGGGAGGGGGGGAACTGTAGCTTTATATGCACAAATTCTAATCTTTTCTCGTCTACATTTACTTTGCACTTCTGAAAAAAAATGTAAGTAGTCTTCCACAGTCCAACAAAGTTACCCATTCCTGGACTTGTGTTCTTACCACTGCCTGCCCATACAGCTCTTTTTAATTTTTATGCCCCAAAATCTTTCTAAATCTTATTAATTTTGAAAGGCTTTGTATCTAACAGTGTTTGCACTAAAATGATGCTTCCTACCCTTATTGAAATGTTGTAGTTTCAACGTTTATAAAATACACTTCTCATTTGGGATGTCAGTGTTTAGTGTGTATTTTTAAATATATTAAAGTTATGTCTTAAATTTGGTTCCCAAAGAGTACTACTTTATAAGTAATTGTGTCCTCTTCATAGCTTAACTAAAAAAAAAAATCATAAACAATAGACATGGCCCTATCTATTGGCCATGAAAATGTTATTTTTATTTTTTAAAATTTTCTTGCAGAAATATTTTAATAAAAATCGGCCATTTCCAAGAAACATCCACTGCATGCCCATCAATAAAAGAGAACCATAACAAAAGAAGAAATTGACCACTTGGCTACGATTTAAAGAGAAAGAAACTGCAGACACTTGAGCACATCAGTTAAGTCCAATGTTAGAGTCACATTCTTTCTCATGGACTATGATTAGGAATCTGATTAGATACCAAAATAAAGGTGAATACAAACGCTCAGCCATTTGGGTCAAAGAGCCTCTAAAGAAACATCTGTCCTCACAGGCTTTCCAGTTTGAGACTCAAGTTAGAATAAGGCATAA
>NW_004524642.1:5965259-5985431 GCF_000260255.1 Octodon degus
ATTTTTCACGCATTGATGTTTCGATTTAATACATTTGTTGAAAACACACAAAAAGAATAAAATGTTCAAAAAATACACCTCACAAACTGATCTTCCAAACAAAATGTGCATAGAAGTCCAAATTAGGAGTTAAAATTAAATAAAAATCTCTAGGCCTGCTTAACTACAATATGAAGTTTGATTCTAAAACCTGAAAGGAAAGTAAATGTTCCTAGACAAAAGCACAGAATGAGGGCCTGCCTGATAGCTCAGTAGACTAAAGAGCCCGCTTAAGCAGAGTGTATTGCCTGGGAGTTCGATCCTCCTGTGCCAGACCCACCCTTGGGGCGTGCTGAGCTGGGGATTAAGACTGGGCATGATGGCACATGCCTGTAATCCCAGCACTTGGAAGGCTGAAAACAAGAAAATCACTACGAGTCCAATCTATGTAGTGAGACCCTGTAAAACCCGTAGACCTTGTCCTAAATACAGAAAAACAAACAAGCAACAAAAAAAATAGGACGAGGGCTAGAAGTTCCTGATGTCAGCTTGGAGTAGGCCATCTAACTCCTTGATGAAGGTTAAAATTAAAAACTCATGACCACTTGGACTGTGGCTTCGAATATGTGGCAGTACTTGGGCAGCAAGAATGCACAAACTTAAAATCAAGACCTAAGAAAATGGCATCTCTAACTGGATCAACTTGCCCTAAATGCTAAGTTTGAGATAGTATGTGCTTGACAAACTGAACTCCTCGGTAGATATGAAGGATAATACAAACTTGATGACTGCATTTTATCCTAATAATTGGAGGTTTCTATTGATGGCTATTAAAAAAAATCAATGTATTTTATCCTACCAATAAAATGAAGGAGGAAAAGCCCATAATGTTTTCAATCCTGATAAAACTGCTAGCAAACTTAGAAGAAAAGGTAACTGGTGATCTTAATTGCTGTGCAGATAATTACGCTGCTTGTAACTCCAGTTCCTTGACTCTGCCCTCCAGGGCTGTCCTCCACTGTCGCTCAGTTCTGATTCAGAGTGCACATGCAGTCCTTCTGTATTCTGCACTTCCTGCCTCTGACCCCCAGCTCCCATCTTGCAGCCCAGGGGCTCCCGAGAGCCACTCATTTTTACTTAGTACATGGTCCACTTTTGCCATTCTTGTTGTTCATGTGCTTTGTTCTAATCCTGTCCAGCTGGGCTTTTCTAGGCAGTTTGCAAAATTCATTCAGGCATGAAATTTGTATTGTCAAGTGCTGTTTGAGACCTTTGTCTAAAATTTGCTACCAAATATACCTTTCTCTTCATTCTTATTTTCTTCCTTCTCCTTACATCAACAACTTCTATTCAAGATCACATTTGAGTCCAATATAAATCAACTTTCTTGCCTCGTCATGCCTTTAATCTACAAATAAAATATTATCATGTTTCACCGATTCCATGCCATTACTATATTGACAAGTCCCATATTTTTGTCAGCCTTGACCTCCTCCTTGCCCCTATGATTCCTACCTACAACTGAATTAACACAAAATTAACACATCCAAGGCATAGTTCTTCATAGCATTTCCTTCGCAAACGAGTTTGTTCAGTCTCTCACATCTCAACAAAAGTGTGAGTCACACTATATCTTTTTGCATAAAACATCTTTGGTGTTGTACTTACAATTCCTTGGTATGAATTTAGCATAGTGGTAGATATGAACTCAGAATGTGTTTCTAATTCGGCTGCCTTCACTGAGAACGCAGTCAACCTGAGACCTGACCTGGAGCCCTAAGCACGCCTCTCTGTGTTCACTGTGTCGTCCATCCTAGAGTCAAAATGTCCTATGAAGAGCGGCTTCATGGTCTCTGGCTCTTGTGTACTTCATATACAACTAAAATCTTGTGCCTCTAATGTGTAACAATTACCAAATTATCTGGAAATACTAAGTGAAAAGCATTACTTTGGTTGATGTAGGTAAGTTAAAGATCGGTATAAATTTCTTTAGTTTTCTTTTTGGAAATCAATATTGTTATCATTGCTCACAGTGCAGATTATGTTAGAATAAAACTGAAACAGTTCTGGAACTATATCTCAAATGTCTCTGACTCAGAAAGTTTCTTTTTGTTTTTTAATGTCAATCTTTTCTAGAACATACATAATATAAATGAGTCAAAATTGCTTAGACATAGATAGGAAGATTTTGTGTCTTGTTTTTACTAATTATTATAAAATTATATTTTGTTTTTTTAAAGAAAATCATTTCTTTTTTTAATATTTTATTTCTTTAGTGCAGGGTCTCATTATGAAGCTTGGACTCAGAGTGATCCTCCTGTCTCAGCTTCCCCAGCGCTGGGATTACAGGTGCGCACCACGCTGCTGGGTTTCAGTGGCCGGCACAGCATGCAGGACTGGGGATCAAACCCTGGCCCTTGCACTTACAGGCAGGTGTTTAGACTGTGGAGCTACTTACCCAGCACCATAAAATTGTGTTTTCTTGATAAGCTCTCAGCAATAGATAACAATGAGGTAATTAAACACAGAATAAACAGGATCCTAACTACGAGAACCAAAATGGTTAATCTGTTACTTATAAATAAAATTAATCAAGTTCATTGGAAAAACATGAACACATGCCTATAATCCCAGTACACAAGATGCTGAAGCAGGAGGATTGTCATGTTCAAGGCGAGCCTGAACTAATAGGGATACCCTTTCTCAGACAGCAAAACAAAAGACAAAAAAATGAGACATCATTAAATAAAGTAAGACTGAAGAAAAAATACACGCTATCTAGATCAGAGTTATTCATCTCAGTAAATTACCACTAACAAAAAAATCAATACCTAATATTAATTTTATTTCATACCATTTATTAATAAAAATTACTATAGCCCTATAGCATATAATATATTGGGTTGATAGATTAAAAAAATGCAGAAGTGAGGTGAAAGGTAAAAGGTAAAATATGTGTTTTTGGTAGTATACCAGGACATATTTTATTAAATTATTTTCAAGTTATTTTTTATTTATTTATGATATTATCTTGCTTTGAAGTATTCTCACTTAAAAAAAGAAATGCAAGTTGTATCAAATATGAAATCTCTTTTCCATCCTGATATATTTTAAATTCAAGGGGGCCAGACCTATATTTATCTGAAACCACTACAATTTAGCATATGACAAATGAACGTGTCAAGTTGAATTTCTTTAATTAATATCACAATCAAACATCTAAGCCTAAGATAATGTGCTTGAGAATGTGTAACCTTTTCCCCAAGATTTGGGCTGAGGAGATGGCTCAGTGGAATAAGTGCTTCCCTCCCTAAGATTTATTTTACATCTGACACCTTCACGTAACCCTTCTCCCCAGAGATTCATACAACTGTCCACTCTCCAATTTCATTCTGATGCTCAATAGACATCTACAGTTTAACACAGAACTCCTTATGCTCCTTACTATATTACCTCATTCTCTGTCACTGTGGTAAAAAGCCTGAGGTTAAGAGCTTGCATTTAAATTAATGTATTAATTTTTCTCTTCGGTATATGCGTGCAATACATAATGCTTACATTCCCAGTATAGAGTTGGTACATGTTCATGAGTCTACTTTGGCTCACAGACTTTCAGAAATCTCATTTTGTGCTCAACTGGCTCCATGGTTTTTAGGCCTGTGGCAAGGTAGATCTCGTGGTAGAAGCATGTGGCCAAGGAAAATGTGCAGTCGTTTTGGTGGCAGAAAGAATAGAGAGTCAGAGAGGAAGGATGCTGGGACAGTATTTAGTCCCCCGTGGTAAGCACCCACACCCACTTTCTTAACTAGGCTCCACTTCCTAAATTTTTATTACCTTCCAACAAGTTACCAGTCTCTCCAATGACTAATCTGCTGAAGAAACTGGAGTCCTCGAGGTCCATCACCTTCTGAAGCCCAAGCCTCAAGTTCAACGCACGACCCCCTGCGGTAGTCCAGCTCCAAGCCAGCACACCCAGCAAACCTCCCTTTCAGGAATTCCCATTCTCATTTTATGTCACACCCAGCCCTGCTCAGGCCACAAACCATGAAATCTTCCCAAATATTTGTCCCTCCTTCACATCCCACATACCGCAGTCATCAAAGACCTTAGCTTTGTTTCTAATTAAATGCCACAAATTTCCTCACTTCCGTCTATGTCTCCTGCTAACCCCCCACTCCAATCTACTAACATCCCCATGTTATTTGTGACTGCTACCTGTTCTCCAGGTTAACCTCCATATAGTTTATTCTCAAGGCCATAGCCAGAGTGAGCCTACCAAAAGGGACCACTTTTTTCATGGACTCAGACACTACCAATGACTTCCTGTCTTGCGCACATCAAAACCCACTATTCTCAGAACAGTCATCGACTCTGCTCCCCTCCCATCACCCCTTTCCTGATTTCCTATCTCACAGCTATGCAGTCCCCCAGCCACACCAACTTTGTGGTCATTCCCCCATCACTCTATCCTCATTCACAATCTGCTGCTTGTGTATTTGCATTTTTTCTGTTGGGTGAGAGTTTCCAGTCTGATACTCATAGGACAAGTCCCTAATTTTTTCTTTTCTTTCTTTTTTTAAAAAATTTTTATTTATTTATTTTTCATACCTGTATTTGGTACAGGGTCTCACTAAGCAGCTCAGACTCTTAGTGATTCTCCTGTTCCAGCCTGCCTGGCTCTGGGATTAACAGGCATGCACCATCGAGGCCGGGCTCTGCAGCCCAGGGCGGGGCTGGTATGGCATGTGGTACCAGGGATCCAACCACAGTCCTTGCACTTGAAGGTCTCCCTTTTCTTAGCTTTTCTAACTACTCTTTTTCTCTCCAAAATCTTGATGTGGAGATTCTAGCTATTAATACGACACTTTTAGGAGGTGGAAAGTTCATACCACATGAATTGACATGAGGAGCTGCCGGCTGGGAGGCCCAAGGTGGGTCCTCGCTGGTCACCAAATCTGCCATTGCTGCAACTGAGGAATTTCCACTGAGAAATAATCCTCTTTTGTTTATTAAGTGCCCCATTTGTTTCCCTTTAGCAGCCCAGGTAGGACTAAGGACATGCTTCAAAATAAATTTCCCCCAAATTAATATACTCTTCTTTCCTGTTTTATTTTTATTCATAGAAAAAAATTCTTATAACAAAATATCAGTGTGACATACTTACGTTATTATTGATTTCACAAATTTGTAGTTTTTTTATATGTTTCTATATTGGTTGTTTTATTCTCTTCTTTAACATCTACATCCAGAAGAACATCAGGTACATTAAGCAATAGAAAAATATTTTTGAATGATTGAATGAATTTATGTGTAAGTACTATTCAAGTTTATGTACAAAAGAAATCTTAAAATTATATAGCATTATTTAAGATTTTGCACCTCAAAATTAATATCTAAATATCAGTAATTTCTTTCTTTCTTTCTTTCTCTCTCTCTTTTTTTTTTTTTTTTTGGAGGTACTAGGGATCAAACTCAGGACCTTGCACTTGCCAGGCAAGCAGTTATTCCACTGAGCTATCTCCCCGGCCAATAATCCAATAATTTCCTCAAGGAACAAGTAAACCAACTCAAGATTTAATTAATAAAACATCTATTCAAATGTTAATGTAAATAGGAGTAAGCTAGGCTTTCACAATTTGATATGTGAGTGGGTTTAAATGGAAAGGAAAATTAAACTGAATGGAAAATTCATTCCAGTAGTAGGAACAATGCCTTGCAGACGGTATCACTTTCTTAATGTATAATAAAACTGCAACTGAGATCTCATTGTTTTTTATAAAAATCCACACAAAAGTGACATAAAAACTGACGCAAGTACTACGCTGACTTGAGGATGTGTAGTATAGGCGACTTCCCTAGCAAGCAGATTTGGAAAGCATTCCAGACCAGGTGCTTAACCCAACGTGGATCAGAAAGCTTAAAGACAACAAGGTGAAAGATTGGTGTCTAGTCAGAGAAACTTGTAGAATGCTTAATGAAATGGGAAAAGTTATTTGATTTAGGAAAACACAAGCACACCATGTATTTTCTTACTAATGCTTACAGGTGGAAAAAAGCACACTGAACTAAGAGGGTGGTGGCTGAGCTCTAGGATTGTGAGTCATGCTCTTCTCCTATCTTACTTTTCTGTCTCTAAAAAAATACAATGAGTTTGTTCTTCCATTTTTACGTTTAAAATGTCATAAAATCGGCAGTTTTGGGGAGCTGGCATTCTCCTCAGTCCCAGTCAAGCATATTGACTTGGTGAGTCAGGAGTATCTATGTGTTTATTAAATTATCAAACAGCCAGTTTAGCTATTTTTCCCCATTTATTAGAGCAGAATAAGCCACTCTCCCTGCCGCAGCTCTACAACATGACAAGTGTGTCAGCATGGAAGTGCTTTCGTGGCCTTTGGCGTTGTGTTGCTAAAAGTGAACTCAGCAAAGTCCGGCAAGACACATTTAGCAATCCTATAAAAATACAATATAAACTGTTGACTCGCGTAACAGCCGGCAAAGCATAACTGTATTCCACTCACGTGTATCAGGTAATAACAGCGCGGTTTATTATCATCGCAGATGCAGGAACCTGCCAACATTCCAGCCATCTGGGCTTCCTCGGGGCAGTACGCAAGTAAAATATGGGAATGAAATATGTGAGTTGAATTCAGCTCTACCCATTTCTTTTTTTTTTCTGTTAAGGGCTCCAACAAAACTGCTTTTTACACCATGCAGGAGTCATTCTGCAATGTTAGTTTCCTTTAGCAAGCTATCCACTTTTACTAATTTATGCTCATTAAGGTTCGCACTGAAATGCTTGTGTCTCCATAATAATGGATGTTTTTTCACATAACATTTTACTAGATCTTTGTGTTAAATATAATTGAATTTAAAAAGTTAGAGCTCCTCAGGGGTTAATGAACAGTCTCTTAACATGTGCCTTCGCTGCTTTATTGAGACACAGAGACTCTATTCATTACCAGTTAAGCAAACGCTGTCACATAGCAGGATATTTTACTTTTACAAAAAGACACTTTACTGTCTCATAGCTAAAGGCAGCAATGTTATGTGAGGCTTCATGATACAATTTAACAACTGAAACATGTTTATTTCCAAATAACAAGTTGTCAGATTTTCTGGACTGCTAACAGAAAACTAAGTGAAAATATAAGAATGAAGCTTAATGGTAGGGTCAAAAATGAGCTGCTTATTCTGTAGACATGGTAACCGATTTCTACAAACACCCAAAATAAGGGAACTAAAATTAGATATTTATGCTCTTTTGTTTTAACCAAAAAGGTAAGCATCAGTAAACAAAGGTGTTTATTCTATTTTTATTTAATTTGCATGGCTAATGGTGGTAAAAATTAAATTTAATTAAATTTAATATATTTTCCTAATGAAGGAAATTACCATGCTAAGAACTTCTCATAAAAACATTTTGAAATGCTCCGGAGGTATGTTTGTGTGAATGCTGTTTTAAGAATTGATTATATCTTGCAAGCTCCAGTTTGGTTTTTCTGTTTTGTTAAATGAAACAATACATGCATATTAGTGAGTCTGAGAGCTACAAAAGGAAATAAAAAAGGTAAGGATTTCTATTAGACATTAAGCACTATGCTGTAATATTCTTCAAAGTCTCCTAAATCCTAGGTGCTTGAGTATGGCCATCAGTCTGACAAGCACCTTCACTCCACAGCAGTTGGCCCTTTGGCTTCCTTGTCTTCGCGTGTGTTTGATCTCAACCATCACGTTGGACTGAAGGAGTACACCTCCCTCCCCCAATGCCATGCATTCAATCCTAACTTCTGATAGTACGGTATGAGGAGATGCAGCCAGTATTTTCAAGGTAACTGGGTTGGACAGGTGGAAACCTCATGAATGAGATTAGTGCTATTATATAAAAGACATCAGAGAGCTTCACGGACCTTTACGCTGTGTGAAGACACACGAGGAAATGACACTTTACAGGCAGGGGGCCAGTCTGACAAGCCACCTATATCAGCACCATGGTTTCATATTTCCGAAGTCTAGAACTGTTAGAAATACATATTGGTTACTCTTAAGCCAGCCAATTCACAGTGAATTGGTATAGCAGGCTGAACTAAAACAACATCCTTCCAAAGATTTAGTGATATTTTATCCAAGGGCACTTCCTTGCCTAACCTCCCCTAATACTAGGTGGGATTTTTACTTAATATCTCAAGTATTTACTTTTCATTTATTCTAAGTGTGACCTACATGCAATACCTTTTATTTTACTTTGTTAATGTAAAGTAGGCTCACAACATGAGATCATTATTTTACATTGCAGAGTTTCTCCGCTAATTAAATTGATAAGTTTTCAATGTATTATTCAGTATTAAAATATTTTGACAACTTTTTCATCTGCATTTCAAAATATTCATTCGTAAGTTTAAGATTTTGCTGTCAATAATCCTTCACTATGTTTTAGATAATAATTTAATGTTATAAAATATAGAGGGAAATGTTGACTGTGCTCTAAGATTTCTGATGAATCAATGGACAATATGTTCCATGGAATAATCTATTAGCACAAGAAGCTGCTCAATGAATGAATAAGGAAATGAATAGTTATAGAAAATTTTGAGTAACTGACTCAAATCTAATTAGCTTCGTATGGAAACATACAGATTTCTTATTCAAATATGTGCTACAATTGTTTATTATAATGCTATTATGTGCTAGTATTCTTTATTAATTATGGAATGTTTGATTGAGATCTCAGTACTCAGGGTTAAAATGGTTCCACTCATATTTCCAAAAGGAATAAAATGAAAATGCTCATGTTGTAGGCTGCACAGTTACATAAGAGAGATGCTACTGTTTGTAAGACTTATAAAATTAAAACTACATTATTCCATATTTTTAAATTACTAATGATCATCAAACTCTAGGACAGTAAATTTTCACCAGTAAAATTAAAGTGTTTTTAGTAGGAATCATATAACTGTAGTAGGAAATTAAATGAGTATGAACTAAAGCAATAAGTTGCATTGTTCTTCCTTAATATATCTCTTATTTAGTGTATGACCTCTTTATTTTAGACATTTCTTAAAATGCAAAATCTTAGAAACCTTCAACCACTTACTAATAGAAACTTTTAATCAAATTTTATTAAATCCTTCTAGAAAAATTTTCATTCTGTCACAGGGTGAAGGGTGGAAATCTATGTATTATAGCACTGAGAACACTCTGAAACTTTGTATGAAAATTATAATCCATGAAGAAAGAACAACAGAGTGTAGTCACCTATGCGTAGTTTATTCCTCAGGCTCTGTGAGGATAGAGACCAAGGACAACTTGAAGAAGCAACACTAGGTGCTTTTACTGTAGTCTTTTGCAGATGTTCCTTAGCCAGTCAAGACAGTTCAGTTTGTTGGGCAGCAAGCTAGCTGGGACTGAGAGATCCATAGGAAATGAAAAAGTGTGGCTCTGGATTCCGAAAGAAAAGACATAAGAGCAGGTCCAGAGAGTAGACTAGAAGTCAGTGGAAAGCCCCAGGATGCTATTACTGAAGGTCAAGAGGGCATTGATGGAATCTCATGAAAAGTTTCCTTTAGGTATAAGATGTGTACTTCTCACTTTTGGCTACAATATTATGTAGCAAATACTATATATAGCACATTTGAATTTTGTAAGTCAGTGTGGATAGTTACCTAGCTCTTCATGCACATTATTAAGGGACAAAAGTAGGGGGATAAAAAGAACAAATTAAGTTATAAATGTGCCATTCACATATTATTTTATAAGCACTTTTAAAAGGCATGTAAATGTGGTGTGCTATGTGCAGTCATTTGAAAACAAATTAATACAAGTTGCTTTTTGATTATTATTTGATCTCTCTGTATGAAAGGACAAGAGAAATAAAATCAACTTACCAAGACAGGAGAAGTAAGGCCAAATTTCCAAGAGCGATTTCATGTTAACCTAAACAAACCAGTGTATTTTCTACTTATAGGATGACTAGGGAACAAAAGCAGGAAATTATTTTCTGCTGAAGCCTTTTTTAAACTCATATGCAGCATAATATCATGTCTTCCTATATTTTAAAACAGGTAGGTCTGCAGTCAACAGCCGCTGTACGCATGTGTCTCTTTCTTTAGGATATAAGATCTTAAATAGGTCCCGTTTCATCACAGAGTTTAGGGTTGTATCTTATATGTTAACAGAATTAAATGCCTGCAGAATATAAAGGATGATATTGGCTGGTGGTCAGTCTTTGGCAGTGTCTGAGAAGTACAAACTGCCCTTTTCTACAACTGTAATTTCAAGAACCATATGGTTTTTGCTGAGTCTTTATTATCTATTGTTTTTGTTACCTTCCTTTTTAGCTTTCTATCAAAAAGATTGAAATAAAATGCTGCAGGTTTGTTTCATAATTTTTCTCAACTGATTCTATAAAAGTGGTTTCTGTCAATCTCATGACATATATGAGAGCAATTTCCTATCTGTTGAAGAGGTATTTCGCATTTTTAAGTGATGTACTCTTTTTCATTTTCTCTCTTTTGTGTGTGTAAAATATTTACAAGTCAGATAAAAGAAAGTGATCATGAATATAGATGCCATTTTAATCAAGCCATTTTAGCTATTTAATAAACCACAAGGGCAAAAAAAACTAGTTGTTTTATAATTTAGTAGTATTAAGGCTTTGATATATTCATATTACCTATAACTTTAGCCTTTTATTTTTTAAATGAATGATTTGAATAAGTATTCCATTTACTGTAATCATTCTTCTGTTTTTCTGTCTTCCTACTTTATTTTTTGTGATTTTCACTTTTGCTCTTCTTGGCCTCTAAAGCATCTCCTAATGCTTATACAATTGATTTTGTGGAAAATGCAAATTCCTTCATGCCCTAGATGTTTAATTGTTCTTTTCCAGCTGCCCAGTCACCTAGAACTGCCACTTATGGTTTTAATTACTGCAAACACTTTGGTGACAATGCTGGTAGCAAAAGACCATTTTCAAGTAAAAATATTTTTAAAATTAAAACAACATGTTTAGCTGAATTTTTCAATGTTGTTCATTCTATGCATCTATTCATGCTAAATTTGTAAATGCTATCTTCCTATAAATATTAAGTGCCTTAAATTAAACTTAATATGAGTGTTGAAATTTATATTGAACAAGATTAATTATTGGTAGTGTACATCCATTAAGCCACTCCGCAAAAGAAGTGTGGACTGAATGCTTGTGTCTGGCATTGGGTAAAATGAAGCAGTTAAAAAGAACATCTGTGGTGGGAACAAAACATGTAAGTATAAATGTTTATTTCTTTCTGGATTATATGTGAAGTGATGATAACTAGATCCCATTAGCTGAAACAAAATATCCTAAGGCACAATTCACATACAGAAGTTAAAATACAAACTTCCTTCGTCTCTGTCTCTTCACATTGCCAATTTTTGTATTTGCAGTGTCTTTCCTTTATCTCTACCCCTCCATTTTGGTGTATATTTCTTTGATACTGCCTGTTGAACACTAAAAGTAAGAGGTTATATGGCTCTGTTGCAGACCGATTCTGCAAATTTTCAACTGAACCAGTGTATGTTACTTTAATATCCATGAATCAATGAGTATTTATTTAATGTCCATTACAGTGTCCCACATAGAAAGAATCTGACAGTAGATTGAAGTAAGATCTTTGTCTAAAAAGAGCTATCAATCTTTTAGAAAGAGAAAAGACATTACACGTGTCTCACTGAAGTCTCTAATCCATTTATCTGTGCTCTCCTTCATACGTGCAGCAAACACTTATTGAATGCCTGTTTGTGCCTAACGATATTGTGGGCACAGAATTTTATTTCCTGTAACAGTCTAGAAGATCCACCAAAAAAAGAGAGAGTATATTTAATAAGTAAAGCACTTAGTCTTCTTCAGACAGAGAAAATGAAAATCCAGCTCATTACAGGACAGCAGAATGACAGATCACAGAGGAAGCATAGACCGTGGCTTTGGAAGGCTGCTACAGAGATGCCCACGAGCTTCAGACATGTAGAGCTGTGCGGAGGCATAAAATTAAGCAAAAACTTTACAGACACCTCAACCTTAAGAAACTGCAAATATACACTGCTTAATCGCTACCCTCCCCTCCACCCTGCCCCTGATCTCACCAAGTGGCAACTTCGTTAGAGAAATTGCTCAGGCTAGAAATATTCTCTCTCTTTCTTTTTTCTTCTTTTATAGATATACATCATATTTATTTCACTTAAAAAATCAAGGGATTTCATGTAGTTCTATTTATCCACCCTTCCATAACTCTGCTCCAAATTTACCCAACCTTTCCGTATCTCTCTAGTCTCAGGTAAATATAATTCTGGAATGATGCAATCACTCGCACCGCAGCATCCTGTGCAACACAATCTTGGATAATAGGATGCTAATTTTGAATAGCTTACATTAAGCTATCCTTGTTGTAGAAATTACATTTATGAAAAGTTTGCTTCTTTTGTGAAATAAGATTTGTTTCTAAAGCTATTCTGTTTTCTTAGAGGAGACATGAATAATTTTACAGACCTGGGAACATTGTAAGTGGCTAAACTTCGACCCATGTTTGTAAAATAATTTTACATGAAAAGACAAATAGTTGTACAACTGTGAGCAATTTAAGAAAGATCACTCCAACAGAGAAGTCACAGCTGGAAAGAATCTGCACCTTCCTACGCTTATTTCAATTAATCCTGAGAAACAATTGCAAAATGTCACAACTCCCCTCTAGACTCTAAATTTAAACAGAAAACAGGCAGCTCACTCAATTATCAATTTTCATCCACCAAATAATACAAACTCTAATATTATTTTAACCAGAGAGAATTAAAGTATTTAACATATTCTGTAAGTTGTTGAGCATAAAATGGCTAAAGTTTAAGGGGAAGAACTTTGAAAATGATGACAGATGTCTTCCGTGTCTAAAGGCATGTATAAACCAAGACTGCCCCTGCTCCCTCTCTATAGGGGGTACGTTCCAAGAACCCGAGTGGGTGTCTGAGTTCCATGCATTACTGAGCTCTATTTACATTGATTTTCTTTCCTATTTGCTTTTTTTCTCCTCTTCCAATATTAAATTGAACATGTTTAGTCTTTCACTGAAGAGAGTGACTTTACCTCTTCTGCCATCATCTGTCTGATGGTCAGAAGCTTCTATTTTCAAAGGCAACATGTACTCAAACATAAGCAGTCAGTGTGACAACGAAGTACTAACTAGCTAGTGCTAACTAATGCAAGCAAAGTAGATGCCTTTGACGAAGGCATGATTCCCCTGCAGGGGAGGATGGAGCACTACTGCACAAGGTGTCACCATGCTACTCAAACTAGCATGAAATTTAAATCTTTCTATATTTTGTTTCCATAATTTTGCATTTAATACTTTTGATAAATTGCCAACAGCAAATAGCTGAAAACATAGAAAATAAAACCATGGATAAAAGATGGAAGTAGTACAAATGGCATCTAAGTCTTCCTCTCAAAGATTTTGGAAACGCTCCCTGTCCCCACATCCCCACATCCCCAGTGTTTAAGAAGTTTTAGCAGCTAGCAAAAGACCGCAAAGATGCTGATTGACATGGTAAATGGTAACTACGCCAAATTCTTCAAGTCATTCAGCAAAGAGTTAAGCAGGAGCAGAGCACATTGGAAGAAGCTGTTGCATTCACAAGGTTCTTGTTTTCTTGTGTGGTGTCTGTATTCCCAAAACACTAAAATAAAGCACATCTAAAATGAGTTGCTGTGGTTCATACCTAGACATAATCCAGAAGCCAAGCCTCATGCACTCATCAGTGGTGAGTTTCAAGCGTGGCTGAATTAGAGTTTTGAATATGGATGAACGGTGTCATAGTGAGATTAAGGGTGCCCACACAGGGCTTGGGTGGCACTAATGCATAGGTTTGTAGCTTGGATAGATTATGAAGGGAGGGTGTACAGGCTGCTGCTGCTGCTGCTTGCTGCCTTCTGCCTGCCCTGCCATGCAAAAGGCTTTTTCTCCTCTGTCACGCTACGCTGCTTTGGAACCAGCTGACAATGGACTGCAACCTCTACAAACTGTGAGCTGAACAAACCTTTCCTCCCTTAAGTGGTGCGTGTCAGGCATTTTATCTCAGCAATGGGGAAAGTAACTAAGATGTGAGTCTTTCAGCATTTCAAAATGCAAAACATAAAAAATTCAAACAAATATTTCAGAAGCAATAGATTCCAACAAAAATCATACAGTGCAGCTTTCTCCTAGCAACAAATAAGAGCAACACATCTTATAACTGGAAAATGATATTCAAATAGAGCAAAACAGAGAGAATTCTCACAACCACAGTGTTCAAATATGATTTGGTTCGTGTCCCATAAAGTTTTCTGCCATGGTGGAAAAACAGTCACAGTAAAGCCCTCAGCCCTCTCAGGGCAATCACGTCTCAGGATTTAGAGTTTCCAAACACAAATAGCCTTAGCTTTTACCCGAGTTTTCAGTTTTCAATGTATGTATTTTTTTGTTTATATGTTCTAAAACATACAAATAGTTGGAAACACTGAATTAATGGGCAGTAAAATACAGTAGTTTATATTAGCATGAATTTAGTCATTTTTAATCATTCTTGATGATATTCTAAATTAAAAACACATCCATCATATTGTTGTTTAGATTAATATGTTGGAAATTCAAACATCTACCTTTAAACCATCTTCATAATAATCTGTGTACAATCTGAGGAGTCCTGTCCCTAATATATTTATTGAATATTCTCAGGTTTTGTCCAAATGTCAGCATACTTAAAGGCATATCTCCTAAATTTAAGGCCCTAAATCTCCTTGCTATAAAAAGAGACAAGCAAGAAATTTCTTTACTTTGGAAAGTCTGATGATAATTACTTAGAGTGAGTCATACATAATGATTTATAATCTAAACATGTTCTTTCTAGTGAACTAACCATACAAGTAATATAAAGAGTTGTTTTAAAGGGGTTCATTTTAAAATGAGTTTGTTTCTAAATAACTTTTCTGTATGTTGTGCTAATGCTATTAAACTTAATCAGTAATAAACTTGAAACTGAAAGGGCGTTTACTTTGAAATTACATGTATACTTAATAAATATGTTGATTTTTAATTAAATCATGATCTGTACTGATTGTAGTAAGGCAAATATGCTGATTTTAATTAAGAGGAATTAATTTTGGGCTAAAATTATTCAAACAATATGCTAATAAAATTCAATGATAAGTGATATATATACACATATGTAAATTATATACCATTATATATATATCATTGAACTTGTTCAAATGTAGAATGTAACAAAATTATGATTGTGAAAACAATACAGGTTTAGAAATGTCTGTGACCTTGCTAAGGTACTCACAAATACTAAAGCTGATGTAAATAACAAGTCAGTAAACACTTCTCTGCATAGAAATTTTTCTTTCCTCACATACAGATAAAATAATGACTATGCAGAGTGTAGGCTGCCCTGATGGCATCCGGATGACATTTGTCACTGTCTGGAACTATGGTTGGGAAGCAGCGACCTGCTGAGGAACTACAATGCAGGTGTCTTTTTTTATTGAAAAAAAAAAAAATTCCACCACATGATTTTTTGCTTACTAGAAAAATGAGAAGAGCAGACTGCCTGGATTCACATCCTGACTGCCATTTGCCAATTGTTTGAAGTTAGTGAAGTTACTTAAATCCTCCGAGTCTGTGATGCCTTAGAATACAGAATTCCAGTTCTAGTTTGGTCACGAAGATTAAAGGAAGCAGAACAGTGCTTGGCACATAGTGATCAGCACTTGGTACTCATTAAATTATTTATTAAAATCAAAAGCAATCATATACTCATAGATCTTTCAGTTATTCTGTTATATGAAGTTTTCCTCAGGTTTGAGGAACAATTATTAGATCCACCATATTTTCAAAAATATAATTATTTAAAAATTAATCAGAAGCACTATATTTTTCATTATGACTTTATGTTTAAAAAGCAGAGAAGAGCTAATGTATGCTCATGTGAGTACCTGGAGTTTAAAAGAAGTTTTAGAATATATAACACTTCTGAAGAAAAGTTTTATTCTCAACCATAATTACGTTAAATTAGTTTTTTAACAACTCACTGAGAAATCAATTTCAGATTGTTTTCCCTCTTACTGCATTTAGTTTTCTTATTTTATGCTTTAATTATTTTCTCCTAAAAATAGCATATGGCATCAAACTGAAGCAGAAGAAATACATCTAGCTATGGATGCAATTTGTAAGTACAGTGGAAATGAACAAAATCTTTAACAATCACTCACTCCATAACCTTTTGTCCTGTATTCCAGAGTCTTTCTAATCAGCTCAAGGGACCAAGCTGGGCTCAGCCTTGCAGTCTCACTAGCTCAGACTCGCAGAGTGTATGGTCACAGGTATGGACCACCGAACCAAGCTTGAAATAAATATTGCAGTAACACATTGGTGCCAAAACTGAAACATCCGTAAGTTTTAATTGTAATAGAAGAAATGTCTGGGATAAATCCGTTTCCTTGTGGATCAACTCATCTTCACACAGCTTCTCTAGCCAGTTCACGTAGCTCATTGCTGTACAGAGCAGCTACATGTGATGAAAAAAGTCCAAGAAGAAAATGAAATCATTTTGTTGTCAAAAATTATTTTTCTGGAGGTGAGTAGGAAATTGACTATTGAATAATAAGGATGTACACTGATTCCATCTAGAAACTTAAACATGATATTGATTATGTGCTTATCTAGATATTTAATACCTAAGTAGATAAGACATCTTAATATTAAAAAGGAATAAAATATAACTATTGAAATGGGGATATACTTTACTATTAGACTAATGTATAATCAATAAACTTCACCTTCTCTGAACTTCTAGTTCTGAATCAATTAAAATATAATTGTTCATTCTGTTATGAACCTTTTGATGAATTCTGAATTTCTTAAAATTCAATAATATGACAGAAGTTTACACCCACACCCCTGCTTTGCCAAAACTTCTCTTGTCTTCTGACAGATTGTATTGTATCATTAGATACTATAAAAGAAACTTGTTACTCATTACATACAGATAGTAGGAGACATTTTATAATTTGGGCCACTAATTATTCAATTAGTTTAAGATTCAAGAATAGAAGTTCAATATCATGGAAATTAACATTTCCAAAACCGATATTATGAAACTTGATAACTAAAATATGATTGCTTTATTTTTCTTGCTGCATGCCAATTATTGTGTTGGTATTTTCCTATAATGTGTTAGCAAATCTTACTTTTACCACTTCATTGAAAAACGTCCAATATCAGAAGTTCACAGTGATAACAAACTAATGGGAAAATAGATATAGTTGAGGTTCATTATTGTTGTTTTATTTTTATTTAAATATAAAAGCCACTTAGTGTGTTCTGCATTTTTTATGGTTTTGCATAATAGAAAATTGTATCATTTGTATCTGACTGCCCAAGTTGAACGTATCAATCTGTACAGCATTACTATCGTTATCTTTTTCCCTTAAATGATGTCAGAAGCACCTTGAAGTTCACGAAGCCACCAGGGAACACACTGCTACTTGCACAACAAGCAATTCTGACTTGTTCGGCTCTGTTTAAAAATACTGCACATGTTTCCTAATCATGTAGATCCCATCCCACGTCTAAACTAACCTTGACTGGACTCAACTATCTGTTCTTCCATTCACTTAATATGAAAATGGCTCAAAAGAAAAATGTACACATATTCTTGAGTTATACTTGAATTTTGGCAGTGTATATATTTTAAACTAGGAAATTTTAGCAAAGTATTCTGTGGCTATCCCGTCTCCTATATTTTGAAAAGCAAATATTTCAGATAGCTCCAATTTGGATAACCTAAGTTGGCATAAAAGAAATTGAAGGGCCGGTAAGATAGCTCAGCAGACCAAGAGACTGCTTTTGTAAGCATATGGACCAGGGTTCAATCCCCAATCCCACATGTCAGGCCAGGTGTGGTGGCTCACACTTGTAATCCCAGCACTGGGGAGGCTGAAAACAGGAGGATTACTACGAGTCTGAGCTGTGTAGTGAGACCCTGTACCAAATAAATAAATGGAAAAAAGAAAAAAGAAATTGAAACTGAAAAGATAGTCTATGTGGTCTTATGTATTGTGCAATGGTGGCATTTGAGAATGGTGTCATCCGAGAGTACCATAGCCCTTATTATATATTAATTGAATTATTACATAAATGATTGAACATCACACATATAGAACCATAATTTAAAAATGCAATGGCAGAGAAAAACAAATAATTTTAGACTAATAATGTTATTCATTTTCATTATCAGAAACACTCTATTATGAGCCTGTCTCTTCTGAAGTCTGATACCTCACTTAACATGGCATAAAAGCAAAAGCACCACTGCAGGCCTCTAATTACTTTACTGTCCTTCTGTGACTCCCTCAAAGAGCAGTCTCTCCTCTCTAGTTGCTTCTGTCACTTGGAGTCCTCCTCCCTCCGGCCTCTCACAGGCAGAACTTGACATTGTCCACCCGTGTCATGTCCAGTGCTACTAACACCCCAGATGCGCAGCTCCAAAAGCCCAGAGCATGAGTACACCCTAATACCAGAATCATTCTCCCAGATTTCTGGCCACCATTAGAATGTCATGCTCCAATCTAAGATTTTTTAAATGAGTCCTCATGATATAGAGTGATTTAATATACTTTAAGGGCCTCTTGTTGCTGCACGGTTCATGATTACCTGAGAGCCTACTCCAGCACTCCATGAGGCCTACACTGCGGGTCCTTCAGCAACATGATGTTGCCTAACCTAAAAATGTCTAAATTTGGCCAAGGTATCCCGCAGCCTCCTTATAATGGGGTCTGTAACTGTGGATGCCATAGAGACCATGCGCAGTTGTAAACCTTACAACAACGTTCACTTTCAGAAGAATAAGCCGCACTACCTTTATGAAAGACACACCTGTAACTGATATGATGAAGCACAACCGAAAGAAAGGAATAAGAGCCCTTTCACCTGATACTAGCCTCCAGATGGAAGCCTTTCTGGTTGGTCTACTACTTATCCCTTGACTATAACTGACCCATACCTCTGTCCTCCTGCTGCCCATGTTATATAGGAGCTACCAGAAAAAAGTGCTTGAACATCAGGTGGTAATTAAGTATCTTCTTTGATACAAATCAGATAAAAATCTCAAGAAGCTGGCCAGCCAAAATCACCATGAACTCCAAGCATGACAACACACATATGTGTGTGCATGCACACTCACACACACACACACACACACACACACACACACACACACACACAGCTTACATAGGCATTTGGAATTCATATACCACATGGTAAGACCAGGATGCAGACTAGACTCTCAACTGATGTTATAAAATTTTGTTTTAGTTTTAACTGTAGTTACTTTACAGCAATATATAAAAGCACCGATCCTAAACACTGATGAATGAAATATCCACTGCCAGATACTTTCACTTACATTGTTGCGAAGGTAATTGAATAGAAAGTGGCACTTGTTTTCAAAGCAGAATTTTGTTTCTTTTCTTTCCTCATTGCATGAATATGTTCAATGGCTCTATCAGTTTTCTTAAAGCTAAGTCAACATATTTGTCTTCTATATTTGTTACGGTTTCTAATATTTTAAAATAGATTAAAATGAAAACATTATAACTAAATTAGACCAACATACATCAAACATAGAGACCACTAAATTCTACCCACTATGCTTCACCTTATTCTTCAAGATAATACAATCAACGATGGTTTCTAAGTGTATGTGATTTTATTGAATGATGAAACATTTGGGGGTCGGGGAGATGGCTCAGTGGAGTAAGCGCTTCCCTGGCAGGTGCAAGGACCTGAGTTCAATCCCCAGTTCCGGAAAAAAAAAATGATGAAACATTTGTCTGGGGCTCAGAAATCACTGAAGACAGATTGGCTCATCCATTCCTCTAAGAACTCTGTGGAGGGATGTATTATTATAATCACAGTCTGCACTGGAAACAGAGAAACAAAGTTTAGAAAACATTGGAACCATATGAGAATGATACTGAGACGGTGCACAGAAGCTGGGTGCAGAATCGAAGCCCTTCAACCTCTTGCATTGGGTGGAAAACAGCATTTTTCTAATGTAAGTATGTAGAGTTTTTCCCTGATCTCTCTCTCTCTCTCTCTCTCTCTCTCTCTCTCTCTCTCTCTCTCTCTC
>NW_004524642.1:5995314-5998664 GCF_000260255.1 Octodon degus
GGCTATCTCTCTGGCCCTATTCTGATCACTTTGAGTAAGCTTTCTAAGCTTCCTGACTCTCACATCCTTCTTAAAGCATAATAATCTGAATATTTACTTTTTAAGTATTGTTCCAAAGTTTCTATAGTCTTCTTCATTCCTTCTCATTCATTTTCTTCATTCTTCTTCAATGTATCCTCAAAGTATCTTCAAGTTACTGATTCTTCCATTTTATTGGATCTTATACTTAGACATTTTTGTCTCTTACTTGACTCTCTTGGTTCTTGTGAAGATAATTTGGTGTGTGAATAGCATTTCAAATTAGTATGCCTGTGGGGAGACAGTTGTAGGGTATTTTAACCACTGACAGCACGTTCTGCCCTCCAATAGCTTCTTCCTGAAGCTTGGTCTCACACTTGTACTAATTTGAACATGGGTACAGCTCTCAATAACCATGACCATATTTTGTTCTCATTCATATCCAAAACAAACATAAGATTTTTAAAGGAAAATCTCATGTTTCTCCTATGCAAAGAACCTCAAAACTGGTGGCCCTAAAACAGTAGTCAGTTCCAAAACAGTAATGAAAATACAGAAGGTTACAAACGTAAGTTTCCAAGGACATTTCCAGTGTCCACCCTGTGGACATAGCAGGGCTTTACTCTGCTCTGTTGCTCATCTCTCTTTGTACCTCCCTCAGGTGCACACTTTTATTTGGCCTTTGTCACTTCAGAGGTTCCATTCTATTTTATTTATCACAGCTTTAAAATTTAATAACTAAAAGAAAAAGATAATTTACCCAAAGCTTTTCTTTTTAACAGAAAGAGTGTACTCTACCCAGAATACCTCAAAATGTTTCATTGAAATGATTGTTAAAATTATTTTGAATGCTTAATATATATTGGACTGTAACCTATAAGCTCACTGCATGTTTGTAAAAATTCCAATCTGGGTTATGCACAGCTATGTGTTTACAGAGGATCCATTCTAGGCTGAAAGCTGTGTTAGCCAAAGCTTCCTGTACTGTTCACATTGTTGCCAACTGAAAAATTGGTCATGAAGAGTTCTTACATTTTTATTTGTTGTTGAGCCTCACAAATGCTATAGCTGGTCTTAACTCATTAAGGGATTAATGATACTAAAACTCTAAGAATCTTCTTCAAATGCATGAAACTCTTAGTGGCGGTATAGACCCTATTGACTGGTTCCTCAGTCACTATATACCTGCAACTCAAATGGAGCTTGTAAATGCAGTGATTATAAAATGTGGCTATTACAAATGATTATCTAAATGATTGAACATTTGTCTGATTTCTGTAGGCTGATAAAACTTCCCCAGCAAATGGATGTTGGTGCAACTTGTACCAGTGACAGAGGTAATATAAAAGCTATAGGTGAGGGAACGGCTAAGATAATTAGCCATCCCGACTCTGCTTCTTTTGTTCCACGGTATCTCAGGTAATTAGTTTCCTAATATTGCCTGAGATCAGCTACCAATATAGTTTGGTTATATTCACTGCCTTTCCCCAGAGTCTGATCTCATTCGCGGTGTGTTATGGTGAAGTACGCTTGGTGTTAATACACTTGCAGAGTAAAATGGAGTACATCTCCTCTACTTTGTGTGGTGTTTATCAGAGTTCATTTAAGAATTTTCTAGAAAATCTCATGATTCTCCTATGCAAAGAACTCCAAAATTGATGGCCCTAAAGCAATACTCAGCTCCAAAAATAATAAAAAGACATTCTTAACAGAGTTGCAAAAACAAATTCATAGATAAAACTCACTTTGAGCCAAAATTATCTTTCCTACATTCTTTTTGTTCCATCTCAGATCTTATCCTTCCATGCCAGAGTGCTGTATTTTTCTTCCTTCATATTATGCAATACATCTGGAACTGAGTTTCTTTTCCTAATAAACCTTTCAGTAAAATAAATCCTGATTTTTAATATTTCAGTATTTTAAAGTTGACATATAGTTGAAAAGTGTGTCTATCTCAGAAGTAGAAAAAATAATATTCGGTTAAGTAAGTTTAATTTTCCATTTAGTTTAGTGTTATTGTTGACTTCAATAAGAAAAAGTTTCCAAAGTTTAACAGCTATATTAGCCATGCTAATTTCAATTTGTGTTATTAAATAGATGATAAATATGACTTCACAGATTTGTAAATTTGTACAGTAAATATGACTTCCAGATTTGTTTTTTAATCTTTTTTATTTTTGTATTTTAGGGAAGGTTCTATAGGGTGTTCAGGGTCTCACTATTAGATCCAACTCACAGTGATCTGCTTGGTTACAACCTCCAAAGTGCTGGGATTACAGGTGTGCGCCACCATGCCCAGTCTCAATTGCTGTCTCAGTGTGCCCCAGGGTAGGGCTGGCACAGCAGGCCCAGTGCTCAAACCCTTGGACCCTGTGGCTGCTTGCAGGTGCTTTGATCTGCTCAGCTATTTGGCAGGCCTTGACTCCCAGATTTGTAATCATGTCTTAGATTATCAAATGTGCCATATTAACTAACTTATCAAATACTGGATTATTGTAATTTCATATTTATTGAACTATTAGATATGAAAATAGAGATCTTGATTTTTAAAACTAATAGAAGAAATGCTCACTTCCATGGCTACCATGATTACTTAATTCAAATTCTTTCTCAGATATGTAATAATTAGTCATTGGACATTAGGTTGCCCATTATATGAATGGTATTTGTTCCTGAACTTTAGTTAGAATGCTATTTCCATGGGTTATTGATATTACTTTTTGTATAGCAAAATATTTAAATGTACAAACTCTGTAATCAAAACATTGCTGCTTAGCTTCATGTAAGAGGAAGATAACTTTAAAATGCTCATTTAGTGTTAGCCATGCAACAAAGATCTTTGAAGTTTCTCTGCCCATCTTCCGTCGCGTGCAACAGAAATGACTCCAATTCAGTTTTTACTACCCTCTACTCCAGGGCCATTAAATATTTCCAAATAGATATCTTCTATGTCACACACGCACAGTACAATTCGAGGCCCTTTTTACCATACAGTTCAGGGCTTCCACACAGTGCTGTCAAACACGAACAGTAATTTCCACATTTTAAACCAACAGATTGATCCTGACCTCCACTATTGACTCTTGAAAGAGGAGCCTAATCTTCCAGGGCTTGATCAGGGTGTCGGGGAAAATTACTAATTATTGTTAGCAGTTAGCAGAAGGTAGAAAGTATTAGAACCTGAAGCCATATGTGACCACAATATCTTCCCTTAATTCATGGAATAAATTATTATCTACATCAATAGCAAATGGTCATTTTTACAATCATGCCTCTGAGCTTTTCTCCTGTAACTACTCTCGGCTCACTGCTCTCATATAAAATGCATGTCA
>NW_004524642.1:5998764-6005231 GCF_000260255.1 Octodon degus
CACACACACACACACACACACACACACACACACAATACCATTTCTGAAAAGGTCAGTAATAGCACTTTTATCTCAAGTCTACCACTTGGAATGACATGAAGAACATTGGCTTTGGATCTTCTCTGGGAATTTTGTTTTCAGCTGCTCAGCAGCGTTAAAATGATCTTCAAATGCACTTGGAAGGAAAGTCAATTGAAATATCTATTAATTACAGCCTTAAATACAAGTCACACTTTCCTCTCTTTATCCTATAAAGGCATTTATCCACATTTAATTAGAATGATGGGAGAAAGTCAAATTTCAGTCAATATGATAAAAGATGTTTTTATTATCTTATTTTTAGAATTGTGGATTATTAATTTTAAATAGATAACTAAAATTTTATTTTATAATAATGGTTAAAGAATTTGCATATATACTATCATAAATTTACATTAAAGGGAAGGCAACAGATACAGAAAGAGAATGAAAGATGGAAGTGACCTATTTTAGTTATGATTTCATGTTTTTCCAAAATGCACTCCTCCAAGCCACTTCCGATGTACCTAAACACCTTGACAGCTTGTCAAACTCTAATGATACTAAATATTTAATCACAGTTTCATGGTTTCTTTTGTTTTCTTTTTGTGGTAAAACTACCCAAAGACTCTGAGAACTTATAATCATACTTATGAATTTATGTTTTGCTTTTTCAAATAGCCCTGTAGCTATTTTTTTTTTTCATTCATGTATTTGGCACAGGGTCTCACTGCACAACTCAGACTCATAGTGATCCTCTTGTCTGCAGCCTCCCCAGCACTGGGATTATAGGCTTGTGCCACCGCACCCTGACTCAGTTGCGGCTCAGTGCAATCCAGTGGCAGGGCCAGCACATGTGGGACTCGGGATTGAGCCGCGTTTTCTGCACTTGCCAAAGCAGGCACTTAGTCCGCTGAGCTATCTGGCCAGCCCAGCACTGATAACTATTGATGGATGCCTATAATTACATATCTATTTTACATTTTCATCTGATACCTAAGGTAGAGCAATCAGTACAAAATAAATTTTGTATACAGTATCTACAAATTCATGAATCTGATGACTAATGAATTAATCTGTAATCATTTGTGGCTCACAGGCCTGCATTCTACATGCAGTTAACAGTAGATTAAGTCATGATAGCTGAAAGAAAAACAGAAAACAGTTTCATAAACAAAGAGAGACAAAACTAAAACACATGGGGCATGTGCCCTTCATCGTTCTTTCCTCCATAGCATCTAGACAAGGAGTGTGGAGGTGCAACTTCCCAGCAGCTTCCTAATCTTGCCCGAAAGTCACGTGCTGGTGCCTAATCTACAAGAGCTTTCAAAAACAGATTTAGATCTCAGATGAATTTAAGGGACTGTGAACAGGAAATGAGTTGACCCAAGAAGATAGATCTCATTGATCCATGTCTCATTTTTCCATGAAGCATTGACAAAAACTAGCAGGTGTCCTGATTTGAAAGGGTGATATTTTTAAGAGGACTGAAGCAAATAGGCAAATATAACTTGCATTCAAGCAGAACATTTTATTCTCTCTCTACTTCAGCAGTTGTTCCTCATCTCCAGAGGCTGTCAGCCACAGCCATTTGTGAAGTCACAATGGATCTATTCTATGCAATCCTCTTGTGGGGATAGGTCATTACACCAGCAGTGTGGGACTTCCCAGAACAGATTTGCCTTCTAGTGCTAATTTGTTTTTCTCTGGAGCAATACGCAGAGGAACTAATCATGAGGGTTCATTGTGAATGTTTGCTTGGTAGAGATTTTAACCTCTGTTGCAGCTGCAAGATTGGAAAATGTATGCATTACAGCAATTAAATTCTAAAGAAATTTAAGAGACATAACATACTAGCAATGTGTGCATGATAGCAGTTATTACAGAAAATAAACACACATTAAAATTCGCTAGCTCCAACACAAAAACTATGATTTCATAAATCATATGCCTAGAAATTTTTCTAACAATATAAGAGCTCCTTAATAAAAGTGTACTATCAAATTTAGAGAGATTATATTCATGTGATAATTAAAGGAAAACATGATAAATTCTAAATTTGGCTTTACTAGGAAACAAGTAAAAAGAATTATACATACATACTTGTGTGGCTGTACATTACCTTTGTCATTGTGTAGTTAGGAACACAGTTGTTAATCTAAACAAATATCTTGCTGTACTGAACCTCATTTATTTGTGCTAGAGATATTAGTTATATCTTTCTTTCTTCCCGGGATACCTCTCTTGTGAATTGATTGTTAGAATTAGAAATCAGGCTTGAAAGTTTCAAGACAGTGATAGACTTTGTAGCTTAAAGGGCTAGTTTAAGACAGTAAGGACTATCTTGGAAGGTGTCTCTCAAGGGAATAGTCACATTTTCAATGAACATTGAGAAGAGCGATGGAAGATAACACCAGAAAGAAGTCGGGCCTAAACGACAGCTCACTGCCTCCCAACGCCCAACCTCAGCTCTTCTGTAGGTACATGAAGTTCTTCTGATACCTGAGCGGCGGTGCCGTCTCTGCTCCGAACACTCCTCGGTTAAGACTACGCCTCTGCTTCCTGCACTGTCCTGCACAGAAGTTTCCCTCGGCACTGGAAAATGGTCTTTTATGGTCACACAGCACTGCTCAAATGCTCAATTTTATGTCCGTAGTTGTCAGTTTTTTCTCTGAAGCATTTTATGTGATTAATTGTTAATACCAATATCCATGAAATTAGGCTCTGATGGACCAAATTTTCCTATTGAATTCCAGTCATTCTGAGATAGTGGCTATTACATTACTGCTATCACATTATAATGTAAGTTTTGATGCTTGATGTATTTAACAAGTCCGGAATCACTGTCATTTGAGTAGTAGTATGCATTCATCTGCAGCATGTGTTGAACGCATTGTTGTTCTTAATTCTGTAGTTTGGGAAGATTTGGTGAGAATGAGAAGCTCTGAGTCACTACATACGTAGTTCACAGCTCAGGTCATGTATACACTCGATAAATATCACACGATTAATGCTTTGTATAATGAATTATTATAATCCTAACAGTATATAATATTTAATATAGTATATATATTAAATCATATATTATTTCATATAATAAGCATATTTTTACAGATCCTTACATAACTAAAACAACAAATATATTACAGGCTCAAAAATTTGTAACTCTGTATTGCACGGTTAAAATAGCTTTGAAGCCCCTTAACCTGAGGGATATTGAAAGAAGCAATTTCCACCAACAAGATAAAATGCATTTTTTAGGGATATGATTATTTTGTGACATATAATTAAATATACAAAGTACAAATTAATATAATTGAATTGACTGACCGGTTACACTACTTGAATCGTAGTTGTGCAAAATAAATCATTTGTCCCTTTTGTAACTTGGAACTTTAATTACCGTATATATTTAAAATAATGAGCAAAAGTATAAGCACATGAATGCAAACCGTTTTCTGCCGCAAATGAAAAGGCGACAAGTAACTGGGATTTGGTACTGCGGATCTGAGGTGAGGCCTTCTGTTTAATGCTAAATTGTAAGTCGTGTTTCTTCTCACAGAAACAAAGAAAGTAGGTGTTGTCATTTTTTCTAAAAATGAAAAGGAAAACAGAAACAAGGCTCAAAAACTAATTAAACTCACTGCAACAGAAATGAAAGCATTTTGATGCAACTTATTAAGGGGAAAATGCTGTGAAATTAACAGTAATCAAAAGCTAATTAAGGTTGATGCAATAGGAACAGTCAAAGAATGCTTGATAGCATGTATTGAACTAAAGAGACGTGGCTGTCAGAGAAAGGACACGTGTGGAATCAAATTCAAGTAATTACAGAAAAAGGCTGAAGCAGGATCCACTGGCATCCTACATGTAAATAAAAAGAAATAGATGGTTCTAAGCAGAGTCCTGATTTCAGTTAATGAGTGTGACTCTATGAAAAAATGAGATGGTATGAAATGAAACTATCGTTTATGATTCCTCTTTTTTAACCATAATTACACCCAACTCTCAAATAGCAACGGTAAAATCATTGTAAGATCCGTAAAGAGTATACGCCATTTATGTACCCTAACATAAGGTAAGTAAATACAGTAGTTTTACTGGATAATGTAAAGATACAAGATCTTGATGATTTTCATCTCATCATGAAAAAAGTGATTCTGACCTCCACATTCGCAATTATGAGACAGGACTGCTTTTGCATTTCCAGTCTCATTTTCCTTCATCATTGGTAAAGTCGATTAAATAGAAAGTTAAGTCGCGTGCTGAGCTAAGTACATCACGTCTCGTGCGTTCCTTCAGCTCTGCAATCTTGGGCACAATAGCTTGTTCCAAGGTTAAAACAGAAATGAAAAAAATAGTCTCAAGGTGAAAATGGAACAAAGGGTAAAGGATAACTAGTAACACCATATTTGTACTCTCTGTTATATATTATTATCGTTTTTCCTAAGACCTAGGTTCAGTGGGAAAAAACAGTTAGACAATAAGAGTAATTATTATAAATACTACAAAGGAGCAAAAGGCGCATAAAGTAGCAATTTTTATATAACGTAGAATAGTTATCTTTAAATGAACAGAGAAGCTTTGTATTGTTTTTCAAAATCTAAAAAGAAGGTTGTTGATACTGCTAGGAAAAAAAAATCAAAGCAGCTTTTTCATTGCTCCCAGGCACTAAGCTGCTCAATGAGTTATAGTTACCAGGTGAGCAGCGATGCTAATTAGAGTACTTCAGTCTCTGCTTTTACACTTAGGGAAAGAAAACCAGGGAGGAGCAAGCCTCTGGCACCAGACCCTGGCTCTAAGCTTTGTGTGCCGAGTTTCCAGAGAGGAGCTTTGGTAAAATGCATGTCTTAGGGCTGTCCCTAGTGACTCTGATTTATAGGTCGGGGTAAGTCTGAGGCATCTGAAATTTTAACAAGCACCCCCAAGTGGATTTACAGTGAGGACCTTTCAATTATATTTTGAGCTATAGGTTATAAGTTCCTTGAAGGCAGTAACTATATATTCACCTTTGTACCAACTAAGGCACTTTAGTTCACCTCCCGAATGATGCCCCATTCTGTTATTGGAAGAGCCAAAAGATTAAATTTATAACTGTTGTTTTATACATTATACAAGTATAAACTCTAGTACATAGCCAATAAGAAGCAATATGGTCAAATACCTGATGATTTTCATTCTTGGCTACATGTGAAACTCACGGGGCCCTTGCTGAATTGCTATTCCTGGAGCTTAGCTGCAAAACAATTGAATTCATCTCGAAGGTGAGCCCTGTATACCTGTGCTTTGTCAGCCTTCCTGGAAAATACTGAAGCACAGTAAAGTTGAAATGTCACTGGTAGTGTATTAGTTGTAGCTATTTATAAGCAATAAGTTTCTAGTAAGGAATTTTGGATAAATTTCATGACTACAGAATCTAATTTACATAGCATGTTTCCTCTACACTATGCTGTGATGGCAAAACCTGACTTATTATCCCCAAAAGTAGCACAATTGTTACTTTACATTTTAGGATAATCTATCTATTGTTCTGAGATAGGTAAAAATTGTCCCTAAAGTGTATGTTGTGATATTTCAAAGTATGTATGTGTTTTGTGATGCTTAAATCAGGTTAAATATATCTATCTTTTCAAATACTTATTACTTCTTTGTGGTGAAAATTGCCAAACTCCTTTCTTCCAGCTTTTTAAAACATGAGTACGTCATCCCTAAGTGTACTCAGCCCATTGTGCCACAGCACAGCAAAGGGTCTTGGCCTCATCTGACAGTAAGCTGGGATCCAGTTGTCAACCCTTCCGGGTCCCTTCTCTAGCCCTTGCTCTCCAGGCTCTGCCTATCAACTACCACTCTTTTCTCCACTTCTGTGGCATCTACTCTTTTAGATTGTACGTAGGAGTGGACTCATAACATGCTGTGCTCATATCTGACTCATTTCACTTAACCTAACATCACCTTTTTCCATTTCGCTACAAATGGTACAATGCAATTCCTTCTATGCGGAAATAATATTTCATCATGTATATTTACCAGCACACTTTCCTTATTCATCCATCTACTACTGGTCTGTGTCTGAAGTTTTGTAAAAAATAATACAATATGTAGAATATCTCTTTTCTCTGCTTTATTTATTTTTGCATATACACCTCCAAGCATGGGATATATGGATCATATCGTAGATCTATTTTCAGCTTTCTGAGAGACCTGCATATTTTTGGCCATGATATTGTACTAATTTGTATTGATTCCAACAATGTGTAAGAGCTCTTTTTTTCTCCATATACCTGCCAAATATTATTCTGTTTTGTTTCTTTGTTTTAGACAATAGCCATTCCATCTAGGATAAAGTGCTACATGGTGGCTCTTACTAGCATTTCTCTGATGAGTAATAGTAGTGAATATAAATTCTCTGTATTAATTGGGCATTTGAATTTCATTTAAAAATTATCAGA
>NW_004524642.1:6012056-6023662 GCF_000260255.1 Octodon degus
GCATGGCTTTATTTCTTATAATTTCGTCTTCATACTTTTCTGCTGGATGGTTAAGACCAAGGTAAAGCAGGACCTATGCAACAAGAGTTGTAGCTTTTTAGCAAGTTACTTTTTAAGGGGACTTTTCTCTTGTTAATGCCCAGAAGGCCCTCTAAATGGAGATGATGCAAACACGTTCTCTTAGTGTGCAATAGTGCGTTCTTTGTAAGTTGGCATTATTTTTTCCACACAGTATCTCAAAACTAAAACTATTTTTCAGAACTCACGATTTGTGGACAATCACGACATTTAAAATATTCAGCTGAATGAATGGAAGTAATAGAGGAATGTCTTCTTCTATGAGGATTTTTAAACAAATGATGTGTTGATAGCCGGGAATTAACTAGAAATATGGTGAGTATTAACAATGTCATAAAGGTAGTAATGCAAAAATGCCAAATTAAAGAGAAAATTCTCTAATTAAAGGTACTCTGATATCAGAGGAAATATGATCTGTTAGACTATGAGTAAATTGTCTCTTGTAAGTAAGGGATACTGTATTTATAAATAAGATCACAAAGTTTTATTTGGGGGAATTTAAATTACAAGACAACTAATAAAATATAAAGTACTTAGGGCACTGAAGCAAAGCACCAACAACAAAGATGATCATAAACCATTAAAAGTCACTAAAACAATGAGACTTACAAGGGAAACAAAATGTATTTAGAATTCAAAGTAAGAGATATGTAGCTTTGCTTTATCTACAAGTTCATAGTACCTTACACAGCTTTTTGAAGTTTCTGAAATGAAAACTGCCCTGCTAGGCCTGCTTCTAGGTAATCTGATTATTTCCCCACTATTCAGAATAAAGAGCAATTAGCAATTCAAGGGCAAAAGATCAGGAAAGAAAGAAAGAATTTGAAGCTGTTCTCGTAGTAGCTACCTTTCACATGTTTCAAATTTTAAGGTGTAGCTTTTTCAAAGGCTATCAAAATATGTCTATCAAGACATCAGAAGTATGGGAGGAAAAAGAACGAGCAACTCCAGCAAAACTATTTTACCTGTGGGAACAGTAAAGCTTTCTAAGTTCACAGTTTTTATTTTATTGTCCAAAAATTGTTTGATATTCTTCCAGAAAATAGAACATTCATTTAATCTTAATTCTTATTACTTCAATGAGATTATGAGAGAACACATTCAAGAATTCAACATTTATACCCAGGAAATTATGTTTGCAAGCATACATTCATACCCTTATACGCTGAATGGATGTATAAATAGATAATTTAAATTTCTTCACCAATAGAATGAGATTTTTGCAACTTTATGTGTTCTGTAACTGTAAATAATTTACTTTTCTCTTGATGAGTAGAAACAGAACTCTCCATTTATCTGTGGGAGGTGCTGTTGGAGATGCCCCCTCTGCATCCACCCCCCCCCCACTGAATACCCAACTGAGTATATGAGCACTGTGATACCACAGCTGTTGATCTGATAATTCTGATAAATGAGCACCAGGAAGATAGCATATGCAACATGGATATGCTGGGCAGAGGCATGATTCACGTCCAGATCAGGAATGAGTAGAATAGCACAAAAGTTCACCATGCTATTCAGAATCCCAAATAATTTACAAATTATGACTTACTTAATTTCTGGAATTTTCCATTTTATGTTCTTATAGTTAGCTACTAGTAGCTGAAGCAAGAGAAAAGGAAACTGCAGATAAAGAAGCATTACTGACCTCCAAGTTTTGTTTTTTTTTCAATGACCTCCAAGTGAGGAGACCAAACAAGACACGACGCATGCAGTCACCTATAAAGACTTGGTGAATAATACTTCTGTCTCTATGGATCCAAGGCCAACTGGCTCTTTTCCTAAGAAGTATGGAAGAACTAACCAAAAAGTATCTTAACTAACCTTGGAACTAAGGTCACCATTGGGACATCTTCCTTCATGCTAGTGCTGTAGATTCATCATGTTTTGTAGCTTCAGGAAACATGATCACAAATCATTTAGAATATGGAGCATAGAGCTGAAAAATTATTTAAGTATTGATGTCATTATTCCTATAAAAATATTTCCCAAGAGAGGTGGATGAGAAGAAAACCTTAATGTTTTACAGAAATAGAAATCCAATCATGTGAAATGTGATTAAGATGTTAAAAGACACATCCAAACATAATTCATTAGGGTCATAGAGATAGCTCGGCAGACTAAGTGCCTGCTTAGGTAAACTCAGGGACCAGGTTTGATCCCCGTCTCTGGCACGCTGAGCCAGAGACCGAGTCTGGGTGTGGTGAGTCCAGGCATGGTGGTGCACATCTGTAATCCCAGCTCTGGAGAGGCTGAAAACAGGATCACTATGAGTCTGAGCTGTGTAATGAGACCTTGTACCAAATACATTAAAAAAAATCTGTATATCTCTATCTATAGATACATATATTTCATTAGTTGATCGTTATTAACTTGCATATTTTTGGCTGTATGATCAACAGCTTTCTTAAAACTTTATATTTAAAAACTGTAATTGAAAACTTCATGGCAAACTTTATTTTGTCTATTGAAAATTATTTGTGTTCAACTCAAATTTTTTATCCAGTTATAATGTTTAAAGAAAGAGAGTATAACATGTTAAAACATTAAAAATGTTTCATAAGTATATAATACAAATTTCTCTCAGTTTAAATAACAAAGGCAAATGACAAACTGTAAGTGAATATTAGAACCATGAATCTTGTACTCATTTTAAGAAATATTCCAGTATTAGGAATTACATTTTAAATTATATTTTCTTGAAAACCAGAGTTTTTATTGATGATTTGTCATTTAGTAATATAAAGCTTTCAATTAGAAATAAGTAATGACAAATAAAGATACTCACTGAGCATGGATTGGAGGAATCAGTGTTATTAAAATGTCCATACGTACTACCTAAAGCCACTTAAAATTCAACACAATTCCTCACAAAATCCCAATAATACTATTCATAGAACTAGATAGGACACTGTTAAAGTCCATATGGAGATATAAAATAGCTCAAAATAACCAAAACAATATTTAGCACATTTTTGTCCATTATCCTTTTTTATGTTAAATTGTGTTATAGATGTGTAGCAAACAGTAGGTTACTGACATAAATACAGAGCTATGTTAAGGCAGCAGAATAGAGAACCCCGAAAGAAGCCCATGCGCTTGTGCTCAGCTAGCTCTGCTGGATCATGAAAATGCCCACACAGAAAGAAAAAGTTGCTTCAATAAATGGTGTTGAGAAAGACGAATATACATAAGCCAAAAATGGAATTGGACTGTTTTCTTACATCATATGTAGCAATTAACTATAAAGAGATTAACAATATAAATATGATACCTGTGAAGCAAGAGCTCCTGCACGGCAAAAAGAATAAGAAAATGATGAAAAGACACTAGATGAAACAAAAAATATTCACACAGCAAATATCTGATAAGCGGCCAATATCCAAACAAGGGCCAATATCCATAAAGGAACTCATACAACTCCATTGTACATAAATAAACAAATAAGTAAATAAATACACTGATTGAAATTGAAGACAGGACCTGACTAGGATTTCTCCCGTAGAAGACACAAAAGTGACCAACAGTTATATGAATCACGGTCAACATGACTCATCATTAAAAATATTAATCACAATCACATTGAGATCACATTATGCACAGTAGAAATATCTTAAAGACAAAAGTTAGCAAGTATTGGTGAGATGCAGAAAAAATGAACTGTTAACAGCTGTCAGTGGAAATTTAAGCTGGTGAGAGCCACTGGGTAAAATAGTAAGAAGGTTTTTCAAAGGAATAAAAAATAAGCTGTCCTATATTTCAGCATTCCCGCTCCCAGGTATGTATCCAAATGACATGAATTCAGTAGGTGGACAAGATAAGTCCATTCTGATACTTATTATTCCATTATCTATAATAACTAAGAAAACAACCTAACTGTCTATGGATGGTAAATGAGTAGTGAATAAAATAAACACATAAGGGAATTATTTCTGTGATTAGAAAGGGAAATCCTGCCCTTTGCAACAACGTGGATAAACCTGAAGAACATTCATACGTTATGAAATAAACCAGACCCAGAAAGAAATATGCTACATATTCTCACTTATGTGTGGAATCCAAAAATGTTAAACTCAGAAAATTGGAAAAGAAATAGTGGTTACCAGGGCTTTAGGGAGGGGAAATAAAATTGTATGTTGCTGAAAGCTACAAACTTTACGTAATAAATGGAAGTTTTGTGGATATAATGTAAGACACAATTGGTGACATGTTCATTAATTTGACTGGAGTAACCATTGTGGAGATACGGAAGCACCACATCATACATTGTACACCTTTAAAACATGCAATTTTATTTAAAAAATTGTAGTGGATAAATAAGCCCTACAGTTACATGTATTTTGGGAAAACAGAGCACAGCAGCACTCACTATTCTTTCTAAATGCTTATGTTACAAAAAGTGAGGGGAAGATCCGCGTTTTAGTTCCTTTTCTCTTGTTGATAAGACAAAATACCCAACACCCAAAGCTAAGAGAGGAAACATCTATTGAGCTCACAGTTTGTGGAAGTTTCAGTCCATAATCAGTTTTCTCCAAGGCAGGGATGCACATAGCAGAGGGGCAACAGTTTATGGTGGTGGAAGACAGCAAAATCATCCAGCCAGGGGGAGAAAAATAGTCCTCTTTCTTCCACTTTTATCTCACCCAGACAGCTGGGATTAGGGAGGGGCCGAGCCAATCAGTGGAGTGATCCAACAATCACCCACCGTTCATCCCAGCGCTGATCCCTGAATGAATCACTAACTCTAGATTCAGCTACCTCCTCACAGAGGTCCACTTGAGATTTTCACTGTTCCAATTCCTTTATTAAATTATTTGAAACTAAATATAATATAGTATTTCTACAGGTCTATATAACTCACTACAAAACACAGCATATACATATTGCTACACATACCTGAAAAATAATAAAAATGCATAATTTATAAAATGTACTAGAATTTAGACTGCCATTATAATTTTCTACAGAGTTACCACCCACTATAGCATTTGTAAGAGATTGCAATTTTTACAAGCACTGTTGGAGGACTATCAAGTTTTTATGGTCATATATTTTCATATTATGTTGCCCCAGAATGATTATTCATTTACTTAAATGTTCAATTTTATTCAATAAAATGAACAATCTTGATGACATCTACTGTGATTTCCTTAATACCCTCTCTTTAGGGTGATTGAAAATGGTAGAACTAATGGCATTTTTCAGCATCCCTAATGCAATTTCTAGCCTGTACATATGACCTTTAATTTGAAGGTCAATTTGGGAAACATAGTGAAATTAGAATTTCCCACATAATCTTTGAACTAGAAAGAATTCAATAGTTTCTGGCTACATTTATCTTGCAATCAGAATATAACAATGCTGTATTAATTCTAGCTTCCACTTGATTTGCAATTGTAGTGATCTCTTCAAACGTGGCTCCAATTTTCAAATACAGCCCCAATTCTCCAAATGGGTTAAATAGAGCTCTCCATTGAACAAAAATAAAACTTTTATATTCATTTTGAGTTGGTTTAATTGTCTTTTTCATTAGGAAAGAGGACCACACACAGAGAATATCTGTCTGCCATCTGAGTAATCAATGAGCCAATATGGTGGCAAATCTTCCAGAAATTCCCCACAGTTCAATGCAAAGAAAAATGTTTATTCTTCTCTGCCCTCCTCCTTCATTTCTTCTGTATTGTTTTGTAACTGTAGGGAGTATCACTTCATCTTGTAATTGGAAGAATGTGTAAGGTCTTTAACACTTTTCCTTAACTTCTCCTTTTGGAAACAACCTGTATTTCCATTTTTTTCTAACCATGAAATAACAATTTGTTTGGACACAAAGAACTGTAAAAACCCTACAATTAGGAAAACAGTTCATTTCATTACTGTTATTTGAATGATTGAAATGTGAACATGTGATTGCTCATTATTTTACCAGAAGTAAGTTGTAAAGTAATCATTAAGTCTAAGTGCATTTGTTCATTAAATAGTACAGTGGGCAGCTTTGCACAAAAAATAAAGGATCATGCTTGCCAATAATTACACACATGCCGTGATTAATTCATTGATATTTCACAATGCTGCAAGCAAAGTGATTGATAATGTACTTGGAAAAAAACACAATAAATGAGTCATAGAAGAATAAGATAGTTTTAATTATGCTAAATTTCTGTGAAGTGTGTGATAATATAAGAGGTCAGTAATTATATTGTCATGATGGAATTGCAAAACATTTCTTAGCTGTATCATTTTACTTGCAAATCTGTATTAGTAGCATTGTGGAACATAGTAATTATTAATTAAAGTAGTGCATACTAGAAATTATTGGAGCACCATCAATTTTCCTGGAGAGTAATGAAAAACGTATAAAAAGCATTATGGCATTGCAAGTGAGCTTAGGATCCGATGTAGTATTTCCAAGCACTCATATACAATGGCTTAAAAAGTTAATTTATACAATATGCAGTATATAAGTATATATTCCTACACATTGTAGTTATTCTTGCTTATATCTAAAATGTTCCCCCAAAAGTCTCTTGTATTGGGAAAGTGACTCGGCAATGATTAAGCTACATATCCATCAATGGATTGTCCCATCATTTTATTACAGTAGCTGAGTTGTCATGATGGGGGACCTGGCTGGGGGCGGGCCACTGGGGTGGGCCTAGAAAAGTACATTCCAGTCTCCTCACTCTCCCTTTTCATTCTGCTCCCAGGCCACCATGCTACAAATGCTTTCCTCTGCCACAGCATCTGCCTTGGAGCTAACAAAACACGGACTCAAACCACTGGAACTGTGAGTCAAAATGAACCTCTCCTTAATATAGTTGTGTTGCTGGATATTTTGGACAGTGGTGGGAAAGTGACTAAGGAGAGTGTCTTTAAGATCATTCTGTGAATAATGGTTTTCCTTTCTTTTTATTATTTTTTAAATGGTTTTCCTCACAGAGTTTCATTCTGTGGTCTTCATTTTCCCTTCTGGTACTCTCAGTGGCTTGCCGTATCCTAAGCCTCTGGCCTGATGAAGGCATTTTCCAGAACCCTTGTCTAATCTCACACAATTAGGTTCAGTCAAAGAAAAGCAATGCAAGAGACTGCAAGATGGTAAAAGAGTAATGTGGGTGTTCCTTTGGCTCTCACAGTGGCAATATGTTTTGGTTACAGCTTAAGTCAAGAACCACCTCAGGTCTGAGGATGGTAAGTATCCCTTTTCTTTGGTGGCCCCCATATCATTCATCTTTTGGTGGTTTCCTTAAGCTTTCCCAGATTTTTACAATAATCATCATACCCTTTAACACAAACCTGTTGATACCATCATGTATCTTCTACTGTAAACTGAGTACAAAACTCAGGGTACTTTTCCTTAAAATGCTTATCAGTTTTATGTTATTCTCAAAAATCCAGGGCAAATACACGTCAGGTTATTTAATGCAAGCATTCATGAATGTAAATTGTAATTTTTAAATACAAACTGTTCTTTTGGAAAGTTATTTTACTCCCTTTCATTTTAACGCTTCTTGTCATAATCTTTTACTCCTGAAATCTCTGCTTTTAAGATATCACGCTTGTAGATGTTAGAAACGTTAGAAGCTGAATAGAGTTCCAACAATTACCGATGACACAATCTCTACACATGAGTGCAAACATAAGCAAAATTGGTGATAATCTCGATATTGATATTTGTAGTTATAGTTACCATGCACCATCTTATATCAACAAATAAGTGCATTAAATTTCATATTCTACCTGAAAAGATTCAAGTAGAAAAATATAGAATTTAATTGATTTCCTTAATTAAAACTGCATTTCATTATAAATTCACAGGATAAACACTAGAAGGAGCTACCAATGGCAGATGGAAGATTAATTTCAAAATGTAGCAAAATTTGTCTCACTGTGGATGGATGGATGTTTACAACGCAATTATGATGAACTCCTTAAACTGCACTCTCTGATATAAATATGGGGTCATTAGTTTTGCTTTTTTTGTCTTCTTTTTTTTTTTCTGTACTGGTGATTGATACAGGGTCCTGTACAGCCTAGGTAAGCACCCTACCATGGGGTTGCACTTCCAGTCTGGTAAGGTACTTTCATACCTATGAAAAATACAAGCATTCGAGTGGCTCTTCAGGTGCTTCTAGTTTGAAGAGAGGGAATTAATTTTTTTATGATCTTTCCCTATCACAGAAGCACAGCCTATCTTTCCATATTCTTTCCTTGTATTGTCGTAGCTCTCTGTGTAACCTGGCCGTCCTCGTGTCACAGTTCTGCTCCTGGGCATCATTTTCATCTCCCTGTCACTTTTCATCTTTGTAGTTCCCCTTCCCATAGCTGCTGAAATATTATTTTTTTCCAGTCTTCTAATTTTAAAATTATTTATTTCATTGCTAAAGTTCTACACATCAATCAGTCTAGGGCAGTTTGTAGATCATGCCGAGTGAGATAATGAAAAATTTCCAGAGGTTAAAAAAAAAACATTGGTAAGAGCTATTTAAAGAGAAGTTAATACACAAACTATAAACCAATCAATATAGAAGAGACACAAATCAATTGAAGTTAATGCCAGTGTCAGATATGAGCACCAGTTTCTCCTTTTTGTTTCTACTTTTTGGTCCAGGGGCTAAGTCATTTTCTAGCTAGAAGGGTATCTTTGTGGAAATTTCTTACCCTAAGACACTAAATAAAAAGTTAGGAAGTCAGAAAAGTCCTTTACTTTTTCTCCTAAATTTTCTGCCCTCACATATATCATTTCCCTGGAAGCCTTCAGGGTAGCTACCCATATTTCAAATTAGAAACTGGTTTCATTTTCACTTTCCCTACAGTCAGAACACCCAGTAAAGTTTTATGCTAAACATCTTATTTATATTATTTTTTGTTTTTCATTAATTAAAAATCCAATCTCTAGTATGTGGAAGTCCAATTTATTTTATGCATTAAGAAATTCTTGTAGAGGTGATTGTACAGAGGGACACTGACCTTGTGCGTAGATGAATGTGTGGGTGTTTCCAGCCACATGTGTTACTAGGAGAAGAGACCCACTAAGGGCAGACCTTGGGTTGCGACATCTGGCTGCTGTCCTTTCTCTGCCACCATCAAACCAGCACCTTCGCACTATCACACGCTCAAAACCACAGACTGTGAGTTAAAGTTTCTGAGAAAAAGAGTCAAACTATTTCCTCATATGAGTTATGGGTGTTGGGCGTTGGGTCCAGAAATGGAAAAACTGACAAGTACATAATATTTATCCATAATCCACCCAATGTTACATTAAAGGAAAGTCACAGATATATGACTTTCCTGCTAGGTAGAAATTGCTCAATACTTTCAGTAGCAGATTTATGATTGATTTTGCTTTTAATTATGTGTAACTTTGTGGCACTGGTTTTCCAGTGCCTCATAAATCTCACACTAACCTCCAAGAAGTACTCAGGCACCGGATGTGGAAAGTAGCCACATGCTAATTGGCAAGAGGCCTCGTGAGCTCGAACTGAGATTGTTTTATAGAACGAGCCCACTTAGTCCAAGGTGGCATCCAAGTTCATGGTGGAACTGGGGTTCAAAGGCAACATCTTGGACTACTAAATTTACAATCTTCAAACAATTGCCTCATGCATCACGTCTGCAAAACTCACAGAGTGGACTTCAAGCTACAACGAAGTAAATACATGGCTCATAACCCATCATGCTCTCCATAGAATTCCATCATAAATTAGTATTTCCAAACCAGTTGATCCTGTCTTACCATGTGGGATTTTCATTGTTATTAGAAAGATGGAGTGTACATGTTGAAAGAGGCATTCGACAATGAAAAGCAATATTATATGTCCAGATTTGTGCTAGAGCCATTCCTTGGAAACAACTGACATTCTTTCTAAACCATAAAAGTGATTAATAGGGACATTTAGCAGCATCCTTCGGCCCGCTGTTTGTTCTGTAGTCCACTCACTAGTCTCAATATAAATAAGCACAAAAGCAAGAGACTTAATTATTACAAACACCTACATGTTGGCACTAAAATAACGCTGCCTCCTACACTTCACCTGAGCTGAACGTGCTTGTTTATCGCTCATGTTAAGGATCAATCCCAGAAGGCACTGGGACTCAGAGAACAAGTTGCAGGGAATTTATATACTAATTTATACTTTTCAGTGTTAAGAAAATAAAAAAATACATTACAATATTTACTCTGAAAAGTTTTTTTACATTGTATTATTTATTTTCTATGGAGAATGGAGAATTGTTTTTCTGAAGTGACAAAGGGGAGTGAAAACAATATTTATAAATGTAAGGAGTATCTAGAATGACAGAAAAAAATTAAGGGATTAAATGGAAAGCTTCAACATTTTCATTAACATTTTAACCTTAACAAATCCATAATTTAATAGCTTTCTAATATGGATGAATTTACATTTCGTCTCTGTTTTTGTTTATATCTGTGTAATTTAATTGATATTTTAAACATGACTTGTTAAAAATCTCTGACTTTAATAAACTCCTATACTTTCAAAACTTATTCAAGTGATAAAGAAATAAGCATTTTATTCATTTTTACTTCATTTTAATTCTTTCTTTTTTATGTATTTAGTATAGGGCCTACAGGGTCTCACTACACAGATCGGACTCACAGTGATCCTCCTGTTTTCAGCCTCCCAAATGCTGGGATCATAAGCGCGCGCCACCACGCCCAGTCTCAGTCCGCATCTCAGCATGTCCAGGGAGCGGGCCCAGCACGTCAAGCTGGGGATCGAACCTGGTCCCTGCGCATTTTAGCTCTTCCTGTAAAGAATGTTTTCTAGCAATCGGAGAATATCCCGCGTACACCCTGCATAAATTCTTCTGAACCTATTATGGGGACCTGCAGTGAATATAGATGAAGTTTTGGTTGTCACCTCAGTCAGTGGCCATAAGATCTTGACTATAACTTAAATAACAGTAGAGGCAAATTATAATATTTTACCATATATTCTGCTTGGACTTTAGAAACTAGAACAGACCAATTCAAATTTTCTAACCTTTTGAGGAAAAAGAAAAATTTAAGTTATTTTAAGTTTTGGTCGACTTCGTCCAAACAGAAAGCACTTTCATAGGTTGAATCACCAATGCTGAGAGCGTCATTCTTGAACGGTCGGGCATAAATCATTAAGAAAAACACAATTGGCTGAGGGCTGGGGAGATGGCTCAGTAGAATAAGCGCTTGCCTGGCAAGCACAAGGGCCTGAGTTCAACCCCTGGTTCCTCAAAAAAAAAAAAAAGAAAAAAAAGAAAAAAGAAAAGAAAAAGAGAAACACAATTGGCTGAAAGCTCTAAAATTTAAGGAGCAAAACTTCAATATGTTCTGTCAAAAATTTGAAACATGTTGGCCTGAATCAAAATCACATGGTTACACAAAGAGAGATATTTATTTCTTATGTACTTGCATTTTCTTATACCAGTGAGGTTTTTCTTTTTCTTTAAAGACTGTTTTTAATTATTATTCATTGATACAGGGTCTCGCTATGTAGCTCACACGTGTAGTGATTCCCCTGCATCAGCCTTCCCAG
>NW_004524642.1:6024580-6036873 GCF_000260255.1 Octodon degus
AAAAAAAGCCATCTATTTTTAGTCATGCAGGTTTTCAAGCCAAATTATTTTTCTGAGTTCTTATTGTATTCATTAATTACATGGTCAGTTTACATTTTCTACAATGGAGTCTGTTATTAATAGCTAATACAATTATATTATTCATTTTACCTAAAAAAATTTTGACCTAATACTTTTTCCTACTCTATCTGTTGCATGATCCAGGATAGAGAAGATTTGTGATATCCTGCTACTTTAGGGGAAAATTCACGTTCTAGTATTGCTAATGCCAGGAAAATTCCTGGGACGTAGCCATATTCGTAAATATTTACCCAAATGAACTAAAATTACAACTTGGAAGTTTTTCAACTATCAAAGATGTTTATATATTTACAGATTAAAAGTACTTGCAAACCCCAATTTCCTTTATAACAACTAATTTGCAAAATGGAGCATCAGAATTGTTGCAAGGATGTCGAGGAATGTATCCAGAAACTCTTCACCATTTTTGTTTGTTTGTTTGTTTGTTTGGAAATAGGTAACACGATAGTAGTGAGCACTGCCCGATATGTCTAGCCGGGTCGCCAACGCACTTCTAGTACCCTGAGCATCAAAGCACACCGACTCCAGGTGGGTCAGTGTCATCGTGGCTGTTGCTGACCCCGCTCTGGTCTGTATCCCCTAGTAACAGACGAGCGCCCTTACCCAATACGAGTCCTACGATGCATCTGAGTGGAAGGTAAAGTAAGTCTCGTTTTAACCATGACAAGCTTTCTGTCAAAAACTTTGCTCAGTATGGAATGGATTCAAAAACTAAGGCGTTACAATTACTGCCAACAACTAAGCACAGTGCTTCTTAGCATTTGTTCAGTGACCAAGTATCACCAGAAAATAGAGTAATTTTTTTAGTGTTATATAACTATTTTTTTCTCTTTTGGATTTAGCAAAATTATATTAGGAAAAGTGAATTACATTAAGCAAGAGGGTTTAGTTCAAGAATTAGTTTTTTTAAACACAGATCCTTCTACTTTCTTTGAAGCAATTTTCTCTTATTTTTAAATAAAAACATTGTAGTTTGCACTTTTATTTTTAAATAATGTATTGTAAAAAGTAATAGTATAGATGAAACTTCATTTTTCTAAAAATATTAAACATTGGAAATTATACATACACAAATAGTTGAAAGCTTAAAATTTTATGACAACATTCAGGCATGCATATGTACCTGGGAATGTCAAAATTTCAATTTTTTTTTTTTTTTTAATTTTAGGGAAGAGTCTATAGGGTGTTCGGGGTCTCACTACTAAATCGGACTCTGCCTGTGTACAGCCTCCCACGAGCTGGGATTACAGGCATGCGCCGCCACGCCCAGTCTCAATTGTCCTCTCATAATAATAAGGAGAAACCAAAGGCATTCTGATAAATTCTTTTTTGGCCAGGGAGATGGCTCAGTGGAATAAGCGTTTCCCTGGCAAACGAAGGGCCTGAGTTCAATCCTCGGTTCCGCCAAACAAACAAACAAAAAAAAAGAGACAAAACTGATAAATTCTTTTTTAGAACAGCATAGCACATGAATCAGACTTGCAGTGAAAAAACCCAACCCTCCGCATTCCTTTTTTTTTTTTTTTTTCTTTTTGTATCATACACCAGGGTCTACTGCGTACATCAGACTCATAGTGATCTGCTTGTGTTTAGCCTCCTAAAGAGCTGGGATTACAGACGCGCGCCACCACGCACAGTCTCAATCGCAATCTCAGTGCGCCCCGGGAGCTGGGTCAGCACTGCAGGCCCAGGGTGGAACCCGGGCCTCTGCGCGCTGCCTAATCAGGCTCTTTAAACTGCTGAGCTATTTGGCCGGCCCAGCCACATTACTTTTTCAGGTGCGATTCAAGAAAATCAAATGGGTATCTCTGTTTCCCCCTAAATAAAATGGAAACGTCATACACGTATACTTTCCAGAGTACAGTGGAAAAAGGTAAGTGTGTTCAACGTTATTCAGTAGAGTATTGTGTAATTGTAAACTATCATCGTTAACTTCAGATTTTCATTGTACACAGAGTCGTTAGATTTTTTTCATGAAACGGGAGAACAGTGGAAGAGTGAACACTATGGTACCTGTACTACTCCCGGAGACCCTTAATATTTTCAAACCTGTTACTGTGACCAGCACCAATAGTGGGGATGAACAGCATCATTAGCAATAATTGGCACAGTCAGAGGAATGCCCACCTTCATTTCAGATTCCTTGCATTTTTCTTCTGTTCCGCATTCCTTGTTTGGGATCATCTTATCTATTTCCTTGCTTTCCCATTCCCTTACTATTAGTGTAAAATTACCAATAGAATGATTCATAATTTAATACCAGTAATTTTTTTCTTGGCACTTAATAGATTTTTGTTTGTCTTCCTTCAGGAAATTTGTGAGGACCACTAGCCATTGGTTCGATAAAGTAAAAGTACTGAGAAGAGACATACTACAAAACTAACGAATTTTGCATTTGCGTGTAAAGTAAAATAGTACAGAGATGTGCCTGTTGAATGTGTGCACTGTACACTCCTGCAGATATTTGCCTGAAGTGTGTTGGTCGGTAGAAAGGGACTGCAGGGCTCTTTCCTGGGCATTAAATGATCAGATCTTGCTACTTTACCTTTCTCCCCTATATCTGTAGAGAAATAAACACTGGAATCTAATTGTGTTTCGCATTGTCTGGATTGCCACATCCCCAGCACATTCAAGTGGAGTTAAAGTGACATGGTTCAGCTCTCTTGCTGTCTCTCTGTACCCACCCTGCTCCAAATGCTTAACCGGTACTTAAATAGCTGCTGTAGGTTTACATAGAAAGGAAGAGAAAAAGACCAAAAAAAGTGTGTACAAGCTAAGCAGAAATTAAGTAACTGTAATTGAATTTCTTCTTCAGAAGTTAATGGGTTTTTAAAATTTTATTTTGAGGGCTGGTGAGATGGCTCAGTGGTCTAAAGCACCTACTTAGAACAAGCTTAACAAAGCAGAGGGACCACGGTTCAATCCCCCAGCACCACATGCCAGCCAGCCCTGCCCCTGGTGGGCTGAGCTGGCCACACACACAAATAAATTAAAAACAAACAAACAAACAAAAAAACCCAAACAGTATTAAAAAAAATAAAATTTTATTTTGAGGCTCACAGAGAGTGGATAAGGGAAGATTTTGTATAAGTAGGTCTGATCCAATCACCACACAATCTGATCTGTCGATGTCTCTATGGGTAACTCTCATTGCTCTTCTTACTGACATTAGAAACAAGATTAAGTATCAGATTTTTCTACCATGATACAATGTCACTTTTAATACTGTGATTTAAGCAATGAAATGTCATTCATTTAGTGTTTAATTCGCGCATTTGTGACCTCCAAGGGAGTGATAGAAAGCAAATATTCCCGGGGCCAAGGCTATCATTGGATAAGGCTTATATATCACCTACAGCCTCTAAGCTCTAGCTTCCCAAATAGTAACTATTAGCCACAGATTAGCTACTAAACACTTGAAATCTGACTAGAGTGAATGAGAAATGGAATTCTAAATTTTGGTGAAATTTTACTTCACTTAAATTTAAATATATACAGCGGCTACTGAGTTGCTCACAGCAGTACCGGACAGTGCCGCTCTAACACACTCTTCAGCCATGCTCCACGGATATCTTCAACGAGTGTGCTGCTCTTTAACCAAAAGGTGGCTGTCAAAGATCAATGGCAGAGGAGGCTGGGGTTCCGCTTACAGTGGCCTGGTGCCCAGATGCCTTCCTTTTCAGACATTTCAGTGAAAAGGAAAGTAAAAACTGTACCTGGTTAAAAATCTCTGCCCTATTATACATTAGCAGCAGAATGTTTCTAGAGAAAATTCCTTGATATTTGATACCAGTATTCCCATGCATCAATGGGAAAAAGCCACTGCTCACGTTAGATTTCTAAAATTACTAGATGTCTACATTTTGTGTTTTTCTTTCTTTTAATTGAATAATAAGTGTAGCATAGTGAGTTTCATCTTAGCCAAACCCTCAAGTCACACCTGCTGTCCCCTATGAGGATATTCCTGGAGAGTCACAGAGAAGCTCTCTAGTAGACCATTACAGGGGCTTCAGATTAATTCTCTTCCATCATCAACTGCTGAGTCACAACATGCTTCTCTTTAGCCAATAATTGCAGATAAGCAAATTTTTTTCTGATTCAAATATTACCAATGGAAAGGTATGACACAATCAAAAGGAAGGTGAGAACTTGAGGGTTGGACAATGAGGAGAGGGCAAGGAGAAAAGCTGGGAAAAATGACAGGGCCAAAGCCATACATTTATACACACAAGATGGGCAAGGCAATGATCCTGAGAAACATCAGCAGGTTTTGGAAACTAGCAGTTAATTGGTAGGATTCTCACCCTGACTAACTATATATGCTGATACCTGTGAACTAAGCAACTGTACTGAAAATAGCAATGTGTAATAGTAGGGTCATGCTTGGACTGTCTGTCATTCTGGTCTTCTAAATATGTCCTGCTTGTCATGACATACCAATTATTGCCATACTGTCTCTCAAGTAAATATTTGTTTAAAAAAATAAAAGGGTAATAAATGAAAAAAGACACAAGAAAAAAATGTCAAAACAAAACAAAAACAAAAACAAATATTACCAAGGGGCCACAACCCTGCGCTCTCAGCTCCGTGCACACACAGGTGCTTTGTAGACTTCCGCCATCCAAGTTCGCAGCAGTAGTAACAACGCCAGGGAGCTACACTCGCTCTGCTCTGCAGAGCAACCTCCCTTGCTTTCCTTATTGCCTGCCTTCCTTGCGTCCTTCCTTTCTCCCTGCTCATTAAGCAAAGTTAGTTCAGAAATTCAGACTGAGGGGTGCAGAAGACTTGTCAGTACCGACTTACATAACCTAAGATGTCTGAAACTCAGCTGCATTTCAAAATCATTGGAGATGCAATTAAAACATTCCGGTGCTCCGTACACCTGGTCTGACTGCAAAGCCCCTTGGGTAATTGCATTGCGTAACTAGGACTAAAAGTCACGAGCAACCAAATCTGAGACAGAAATAAGCACCGAGCTAAAGATAGAGCCTTTAACTGTAGCAGCCACCTTTAAGAACTTGCATAATTAGGAACACAGAAAACTCATTCTCTTTCTCTGTTGCTGTTATACAGTTGTCAACGGCATAATATACCTGGGCTACGGTAGTTCTCTAACTCATGCTTGGCTTATGCACTCAGGCTCCAACACGACGTGACTTGTATTTTACACAAAATTTAGGTTTAAGGAGGGCCAACAGATAAATACAGACAAAGCATGGTGTGGGAAAATTGTGATCTAGAATCTTTAAAAGTGCTTGCATTTCCAAACTCTTGCATTTGACGAACTTTACTGACCTCAGATCGATTGCACTGAGGCGTCCCTTAACATAAACGAGGAAGGAGAATTGTGAGTTCGCTGTTCATGGAAGGGGTTCTTTACTCAGTATTTTTCATTCTTTTACTAAAATTATCAATAAACCCAACAACAAATTAAGAAATTTCCCGATACAAAAGCCAGGGCTTCCGTGGCAAGCTCAAGGGCCTGAGTTCAATCCCCGGTTCCACCAAGGAAAAAAAAAAAGAAAGAAAGAAAGCCAGGGCTGAGTGTAAACCACATGCACACAGACACACAGACACACACACACAGACACACACACACACACACTCTCACACTCACACTCACACACACACTTATTGCAACATAACTCTAAGATGCTTTTGGAAAAGAAAATTAAATGAAGTAGTGAATACTTCAGGAAATAATCTGGCTAGACAGATGTGGTGTTTTATAGCAGTGTGAAGGTACAAAAATATGTTGTAAGCTATCATAAATACAGTATGAGCTTTTCCTCCCCATAATTATCCCTCAGAAATAAGTATTTTGCCTGATTTCCAAATCTTTACAAACACTGTATTCTACACCGTTCTATTTTCTACTGGAGGGCGCATTATTTTGAAGTGCTCAAAATCAATTCTAGTTTTAGGTGTCTTGTACAAGACAACTTACAGAATTCCTGAAAGAGGAAGCAAAGGCGCTTAATATAGATTTTGTGCTTGTGCCTGAGGACCTGACCTCGCTATTGTAGATGTCACTATAAACATGACTGCCAAAGATCTCGTTAAAAGGCAAAACATGTTGTTTAAAAGTAAGGAATGTAGCTGCACAGTGGCGCCCGCCTGCCATCTCTGCACTCTGGGATGGGGGATCAGAAGTTTGATCCCAACCTGGGCAATTTAGCAACATAACAAGATCTTGTCTTAAAATTAGAAAAGTAGTAATAAAGAGCCAATAATGTGGCTCAGAGCAGAGGCCCTGAGTTCAGTTTCTACTATCGCACAAAAAGTAGAGGTTGTTTTTATGTATTTGTAGGATGGATGAGCACAACAAAATATTCTGATTTATAAAAATGAATAGTAGTTACTTGGGCCATTCCTTTCAAAAAATTCTATGAAGTAAAATTGTTTCATTTTATGCAAGGGTAGAAAAAGTAGTATTTTAAAATTAACTTATAGGGTATTATATTAAATTTGTACATATAACCAAATTCGTAAATTAAACTCTAGGCCAGGCAATTCTACAGTTACCTGCAGTTGACTGCAGGTAAAAGAAATATCAGGAAAAGTAAGGACACAGTGTGCTCAGGGCTCTGTTTCACCTGCAGTTTCAAGCATCCAGGGGGCGTCTCGTAAAGTATCTCTCATGTACCAGAGCGAGCTAGTGTGAAATCTCAGTTCAAATGTTGACAAGCTATTTTTAAGAGAGGTTAATGTAGTACTATAATAGTTACTCTAGCAAGTAACATGGTATGTAATAGAGTAAGACCTATAAGGTTGCTAGGCCTCCGCAGTTACCCAAAGGCCTTAGGGAAAGGGCCAGATCCCCCAGGAAGAGGAATCTCCACCTGAATGCTGCCCCTGGTCCAGAGCTGCATCCGAAGTTCTTCCCTGCAGCTCTTCTTGCCGCCCGCCTAGCCCACAGATTGTACATGGGCCACTTTCCGTACCCACCTGAGCAGTTTCTTAAAGCAGAAATCAATCACCTTACCCCTCTCTCTGTCATCTATCTGATCAGTCTATTTCCTCTTAACAATACTAAATAATGCATCTCCCACACTTTTGCATGTTCCTTACCATTGTACTCTTGAATATATTTTGTTTGTCCACTTGGTACTGTCTGTTTCTTCTGTTATACTCCATACCCCAGAGAGACATTTCATTTGTCTATCTGTTTTCTTACACTAATACCTGGTACAAAGGGATCCTGATCACTGAATCAATGAATTAGGCATACAATCAATCTTTCACTATGTATCTACAATTTGTCAAAACCTCAAGAACTCATTTTAATTCTAGACAACCATTAAAGAGGGAAAAATATACCAGTACATAAAATATAGATAATTCCTGGTTTGATGAAGAGTCACAGTTTTCAGCCTTTATTTGGACACATTTAAATATTTAAAATGAAACTAACTTGAAATCATTTCACTGCTGTTTACAGAAATTAATAAGATCTATATATAAGTCTAGATTGAATAATTAATATATAATATCTACTTATATACTATATTTTAAATTTACCAAAAGGAAGAACTCCAGTAGAAATTCAGAGTACATTATGCTACATTAAAAGCACAAACTAATTAATGAAGTTCAACTTAATTTTAAGTAAATATAGCTTCTTACTTAACTTCAGTTTATTTTAGAAACATAGGCATACTTAACCTCACTTTGGAAATTATTTCTCCAGTTTTTACTTTGAGATCCAATGCACAATAAAATAAATAAACATTCCAAACTCATGTAGCCTATTTCAAATATATAAAATTAAGTGTAATAAAAATAACATTATAGTACCACAAGTGAGAAAAATATTCAACCTATACGCAAGATAGCTACATGAATTAAAGTGTCTAATATTTAGAGAAAGATTGTTAAGCGAAGGCATAAAAGTATTTTTAAAACAAAATTGGAACTGTTTATTTTATTAAAAAGTTGACATAGGTTATCTTTAGTGTTTATGACTTGCAATACAAAGTATTTTAATATTTATCATGTTTAAATACAAGCAGAAGCAGTTTGGCAATCAAAAGGAATAATTTGAATCATATCAGAAAAATAAATTCATTATAATTAGGATATTTTAGAATATGATTAAAACACTGAATAGAAAATGTATTCACCTTTCTTGTCATCAAAATACAGAGTCTGTTGAGCTGGATTTGACCACTGGAGGGAGGTGTTATCATTTTGATCAACCCTGCAGGTCAAAATTGCAGTTCCGCCTTCCACAACCGTGACATTCTGTGTTAGAGGAACCTGCCCTTGGCTGCCTGGAAGGAGATTAAAAAGAATGTTGAGTAAATGAATGTTATAAAATGATTAACTTCTCAAGATCTTCAGTGAACTTCACTTCTCATTCAAAACGATAAATATAGACCAACAAAACTGTGTTATTTCAAAAGACAGAAAAATAATTGAAAATATTTAATCAGAGAACATCATGACTGACATATTAAGAGTTCTTTTCACTCCTTTATATTTTCCGGAGAACTTTATTTTCCTCGTTGGCACACATAAAGATTTATATTCAAAGCCTAACGTGATGATCATTAATTTCCCGTGGCCTTGTATTAATTATCTGCTACTAGATTGGGTCATTGCTAAAAGTAAGCCACGAAGAACTTCGGGTGAACTGAAGCCCTGAAGGGAGCTACAGAACACACACACACACAAATACTTTCCTTATAGTTCTTATACTTTTGAATAAAGCCTATGAAATATGAATACTAGAATTGTAGCTTCAGTTTCTGATAAAATTTCAGAACAATACTATCTCACAAGGGCTTCTTATAATACGTAGCTGTGTGGAAGATACACCTGTTCTTTAAAAGCTGTACATCTCTTTTTAAGATATTTATCAAAATACTATAGAAGCAAGACACTGAAGGATACTTCTTCAGTTGTAGCTCCACAAGATGCTGAAGTAGGAGTTGAGCCCAGGAGTTAGAGTTCAGCCTGCAGGACATTTTACAGTGATTACTCTAGTACAGAAGATATAGGTAATAATTTTCATTGTTCCTTTGTACTTGTTTTTCTCCTATAAACACATTTACTTTTGTAATCAAGGAAATACCTATTTTTAAGCTCATCCTTAAAGTAGTATTATTATATAAAATCAAGTTTTCTATCTTCCTTAGAATTTTACTAAGTTATTACAGTAAATTTTATAATAGATTGACCTAACAAATGCACTTCTAATCATTAAGCAAAATCTGTGGTCACAGAAAAAATAATCTATGCTTTTACTGACAAGTCTGATGACGATGACCAACATGGGTAAAAATGACTTTGTAAAGCCAGGTTAAAACACTATTATGTGAGCAAGGTGGTTCATTAAACGAAAGATAATTTACATATGCAAGAACTTGATGAAGACTTAATCACACCCAGGAAATATATTTCCCCTTGCTTCGTTAGTTTTTTAACGATTCTGTCATTACTACAAGCACCACTTGAGGTTGTGCTGGAGCTACTGGCACAAAGAATCTTATTGCTAAGAAGGCTGCTGATTGGCACCATAAGAAACAGAAGAGCCTGAAGGGAAAATTTTCTTTCCAGACCTAAATGACACAAGCACAGAGGTTCATGACCACATTATATAATTAAGCCTATCAAGTATAAAAATCCGATACCAAGAGTCTTGTCTTCTCAATGCCAACCTGTTAGAGTCACTGTGGAAACTCCAGAGAATACCTCCCTGTAATCTTTAGGGTGGAGTTTTAAAATTGAGGTTAGAAGTTGCTGGAATAAATTCTTTTTTAGTTGACTTGAAAGTCAACAGGAGCCAGAGTGGGTTGTGTTTTGCCTTCAGCTTGGAGGTGACCTCTCGCAGGGAAGCATGGAGAACTATCAATCTTGTAAAGTGAGTGAGGCCAAGAAAGCACATCAGAGGAAACAGAAGCCGAGACAGAAAGGAATAATTACCACAGATTAGCAGCTCATAAATAAGAAGCTCAGAATGGCTTTAAGACAGTTTTCTCAGGCTCTGTGGTACAGATCTAATGCACAAAGGCTGCAAGCTGGAGGATGGTTCCTTAAGTACAAAAAATGAAATGCAACTACTTACAAGTATACATCTTTCAGGCCAGATGACATTCTGACTACCAACTGGTACATAAGTAATAGTGTCTGCTGCTTTAAAGAAATGAAAGAAGACCAGTGATGCTTGCAATAATTTCATTCACTACATTTGCAAAAATAATTTCCAAAACATCCCCATAAGAAATTATGATCCTTCTCATTTCATAGATGGGCAAACTGACACTGGGAGGTTAAATGATTTTTCCCATGGTAAGACAAAGTCAATGAGCCATGTGGACTTGGTTCTGAAAGTTCAACATTTTTATTCTTATCTTTCAGGAAAAGGCTGCTGGTCCTATTGGCTTTATTAGTATTTGTTTACACTTGAAATAGACAACAAAAATGAATAATCATTTTAACAATGAAAAGCAAAAGATGTCAGTATTAACTGCCTTTAAATCTCCAGTGCTATAGAGAATTTAATTTTGGTAAATATTTCAGTCTTTAACAGTGAATCACTGAAGGAGAAAAGCAAAAAACACAATTTTGTAGATTTTCCCCCATGTCAAGTTCTTACATATACCAGCACACATATGCCCTTTCCTTCCAAGTAAGAAACCAGGGTCTCGTGGTCTCCATCCTCGCACCACGTGCATTGTGCCTATAAGGTAATGTCTCTTCAACTTTCAAGCTAAAATCCCTGTAGTCAAATAATTTAGCATTTTTCAATAGAAAATTCATGTGCTAGGTCTACCATCCTACACACCTCTAGGCTATGTGCTTTTTGTTCAACAACAACAACAAAAAAAATTTGAACTGTAGGCAAAGTTCTTCTCAGAGGTCTGGATTCCCTTTTACTTCAGGTTATATCCTGCACAGACCAATGGGTTTGCTGTAGGTCTAGGTTGTCTTTCAACCTCAAGTGTCTTTCCAAGAAAATGGCTAATATTTCTACTTAGAGAATTTAGTTTATTATACAATGAAGAGTTCATCTATAGTGCATTCATTACACAGATATTTTGCAGAACCTACTATATGCTTTGTTTTGTATGAATCAGCATTTGAAGGGTAAAAAGAGGGAGAGATAAATATTAAGGAGCTGAAAAATAATCAGAACCTTGAGGAGAGAATGGAATGTCAAGGTAGACAGGAGTTTGGTGTGAAACACTGCTGACCTTTTTTTGTCTACAAAGATTTCTAAGACACTTAGACACTTGCTTGTAGTGACATTTATATTAAAATAATCCAAGATCTGACTCAGATCACCAGAATTCTACATGTAAGAGGAGTCATTCTTACCAAATAAGCACAGGATGAAATTTATGAAACTTCTACTCTGGGCACTTAGAAGCTAGTTAGTCTTTCTTTCTTTCTTTCTTTCTTTCTTTCTTTCTTTCTTTCTTTCTTTCTTTCTTCTTTTAAATGTAGTTAGTACAGGGTCAATAGGGTCTCACTACACAGATTAGACTCCTAGTGATTCTCCTGTTTTCAGCTTCACAAATACTGGGATTACAGGCATACACCACCACTCCCAGGCTCAGTTGCAGTCTCAGAGGTTCCTGGGGCCAGGGCTGCCACAACAGGGCTGGGATTGAACCCTGGTCCCTCCACCTGTCTAAGCAGGCACTTTAATCCACTGAGCTATCGGGCCAGCCCTTGGTTAGTCTTTCTATTGACCCATATTAATCATTTTTCTCCTGAGTTCCTTTGTTTATTTCCTCATATTATTATATTATTTGTATAAACATCTGATTCTCTTAGTTAATTCTAAGTCAATTAAGAACATGGTAGCAAGCAGGCATTTTATGTTTCAGTCAGCTAGATTGCTTAACATACTGTACTTTCTTTTTTTTTAATTTTATTTATTTGTGTGTGTGTGTGTGTGTGTGTGTGTGTGGCCAGCTCAGCCCACCAGGGGGCGGGTCTGGCTGGCATGTGGTGCTGGGGGATTGAACCGCGGTCCCTGTGCTTTGCTAAACTTGTTCTAAGTAGGTGCTTTAGACCACTGAGCCATCTCACCAGCCCCCGTACTGTATTTTCAATTGAGCTTTCTGTAGACATTCACTGTCCAGTGTGAGTACATTTTCTTAGAACAGTTGCTCGTTGGCATTTATAGAGGAGTTTGTGACAGTAGAATCACCAAAGTAATTCAAATGTGCTCTGTGTCTGTGTGTGTGTGTGTGTGTGTG
>NW_004524642.1:6036973-6049339 GCF_000260255.1 Octodon degus
TGTGTGTGTGTGTGTGTGTGTGTGTGTGAGAGAGAGAGAGAGAGAGAGAGAGAGAGAGAGAGAGAGAGAAACAGAGAGGGATCACATAGAAGAGGTGAAGTAAAAACCAATTAAAAACCAATTTTTTCATGGAGGGAAAACTAAATTATGAAAGCTTTAAAGATATAGTAGTATAATATCATGAAATATTTTTGAAGTTCTATCTGAAATATATAAAGAATATATTTAAGAAGATATAACAGGTAGTGAGTGAGAACAGATATCTATAACATCCTTTAGTCCTGAATCAGATAAAAAAAAAACAAAACTGGCCAAATCCTTAAAAGTGAAAGAAAAAATGTGTATGCTAGTATTTCTTAAATAATAAATAAATGCCTTACCTATGTCTGCAAAAGCAGATGGACTTTTACAAATCTGAAAGCATTCGACCTCTTGTAGAAACCCACATTCTAATAATCCCTTTTCTCTATCATTTCATTTCCCAACCACTGCTGAGTCATTTGTAAGTATATGGAAAACGCAGCTAATGTAATTCCATTACTCACAATGTGGCGGGAAACCAGGCCGAGCTCTAGACCCGTTTTTTGTACCAGTGACTTAATTGGCAATGAAACCATTGTCATCACCTGGGCCTTCATGGCTAGGCAATTGAAAGTCACAGACCTTAAGCTGTCTGGCCACGGCCACGTAGGTGGAAAGTGCGGGCGTCAGACTTTTAACTCTAGCACTGTTTTAGGCCTTACCTTCCTAATCACGGAGTGACTATGTTTATAACCTGAACTTAATTTTGATTGCATAACTGTGATAAAAGGAAAATAACAGTTTGAGACTACAAAACTTTCAAGCATTTCGAAGATAGATTTAGATCTTTGCATCTATTTTTAAGGAGCAAAAGGACATTTGAATTTCAAGATCGTGTTACTCTAGAACTGGCTCACACCAGCTCCTGCAATTCCAATGGAGGCAACTGTCCCTGCTTTGTGCTCCGTAACGTAGGTTGGTAGCTTGAAACTGAAACCAGAGGGAAGTATTTTCACTGTAGACATTGCCAAATGCTACAGGTCAATTGTTTTTCTTTTCTTTTTATGTATGTAGTACACGGTGTACAGTGTCCCACTACACAAATAGGACTCGTAGTGATCCTCCTGTTTTCAGCCTCCCAAGCTCTGGGACTACAGGCTCGCACCACCACACCCAGTCTCAGTCATCTTGGCATGCCCTGGAGGCTGGGCCAGCATGGCATGTGGTGCTGGGGATGGAAGCCTGGCCCTTGTGCTCTGCCCAAGCAGGCGCTTTAGTCTGCTGACTATCTGGCTGGCCCCAACTCTTTTTCCCGATAGAGAAAGTTGCTAATAGCTACAGCATAACAGTGAAAGTGTCCACTGATGTATCGTGTTGGGTCTGCTGCACGCATTTTTAATGTATTTCCTTACCCTGAAATGCTGGTCTTCTCATAAGGATTCTTCAAATGAGCTCCTGTTTTCCTCTATGCTGTAGACACTGATCTGAACTGTTTTCCTTAAGGAAAAGATTTTTATTTCTCTCTCTCTCTCTCTCTCAAAAGCAGCAATGGTTAAAATTTTCATTTGTTGCACAGAAATAACTTGCTAAAATCATTAAAAACGACCAGCTCTTTAATGAAGTGCAATAATAATTCAATATTCTGAAAAGGCATACTCTCCTGGCCCTGTCTTTAGATAGTGCACGGAGCATTTGTCATTATTTCTTCAATGTGTTTTGTCTCTCAAATAATTAAGCATAGAATGGTTAAGTTCTTGTTTACCTAAGTAAATGTTAAGTTCCAAATCCAGTGAACTGAGTCTTATAACCTGTTACTCTCACTAATTAAGAGTTCTCTTTCCCTCACGAGTTTCCTGCATACTTTTATTGTCGGCCAAGAATCCAGCACAGTGTTTCTCAGGACGGAGAGGAGCCATTTCTAAACTTAAGGCCGCTCGAACCTTGGCAATAGGCTGGGAGTTATGGTTAGAATAGAGATAGAGTAAGCAAAGAGGTGAAGAAAAACTGATGGAACCAGCACTGTTGTTGAGAGAGAGACGTCTCCAGTAAAAGACCCGTGCTTTAACAGGATCCCAGAGCATGCCGTGCTCCCGCGGCTGGCGTCAGTCAAGCTTTGCTATCTTCGGCATGGATGAAGGGTAAAGGCGATGGTTCTCGCCATCTCTTGCCTGAGCTTAAGATGAAACAGGGGCCACAAGAGCGGACCAGCGCACCCTGCACATGAGCGCATCTTCTCTGAGGGCGGTAATCACCTGAGATGGATCTAGACAGACGGGCCAGGGCTGAGGTTTTCACAGCTGAGAGCTGGTCAGTCACAGCCAGTAATTTTGCAGGTAGGTAATCACATTGTGTGGGCTATTTAACAGGGCTGTGGACCTCTCACTATATTTTGCTTTCTGAAAATGAGCAAAATTTTGCAATGCAAAAACAGGATTTTAAAATGGCAAGAAAACCAAAATTTTGCGAAAAGTTAATAACCATTTTTCATTAAACATAGTCAAAAATCCTCATGCTATAAACAGTGTCATATATTTAACTCTTCATTTGGAGGTGGATTAATACCTACTGAAAATTAATCTAAAATATATTCTAAACCAACAGGAGTACTGTACTCTGGATCAAATAACATTCCTTATGTTTCAGATTGTTTTTAAATGTTTTTTTTTTTTCTGTTCTTCCAAGATAATTTTTAAAATATTGCTGTCATATTAAGGTTCTCATATCTTTATTGTATAAAACAATGATCTCAAATGGATGGGTAGATAAAAACATGGGATATTTCTTAAATACAAGCACAATGAGTAGCAACACAACGGGCAGCACAGTCTTACGTATGAGCTAGTTTGCTATTCTTCAGGGCTTTCTCAAGCGCTCTCAGCTTTCTATACTCTCTGTCCACCTTTCTGTTTCCTCTCTTCTTTTTTCACTCTTATTTATCGTATCAGTTGGCTTGGGATATTTATACGAAGAACCTGCATCTTGGAAAGTTCAAGATCATTCTTGTTGCTTAAATTAGAGTCTAAAAATATATCTAAATGCACACACAACATGCTATTACTTCCACTAAATTACTGAAGGCTTTCTAAACAAATAACCTTCTAATGTGAAAGTTGTGGCTCAGTAGTTGTGTAGACCAAAACACATCTTGCATACTAAAGCCTATTGGATTGAAAAGTGCAATTGTCATTAATTTAGGTTTACAATTCTCTAGGGAAGGGCAATGAATGCTCTATCACTTGAGAAAGGAAATTAGAGGAAAATTAAGACTTATAACTAAGAACAAAAAGTTTCTGCTTTTAGAAAGTTCCTCCATTTTTTTCATAGACTTTGTTGGATATATTTTTCATCTGCTGGTACATTCTGGGTTTTAATTTTACTTAAAATATCTGTTCTAGGTTACCACATGTAATTTTATTTTTCTTTAATTCTACTTCATCCTTTCTGGATTCGCCTGCCTTTTAGAGTACAACACCTGGTATCCACCTTCTGTGCCACCCTTTGCCCAGCCACTCTGGAGTGTGGCCATCAGACTCCTGCTGCTTGCCAGTTTCCATAGAGACAAGAAGCACTTTGGAGACCGATGTTCCATTGCAAGTGCCAGACCAAAGCAAGAAAGAGACAAAGCTGGCTGGCAACGGGTCTTGCAAGGCCAGGAAAGGTTGGAAGGGCTTTATCCCTCTGATATCAGAGCCTCACAGTGCCAATTTGACAGCTTTCAGCAGCGACAATCCTGTGGACCAGATTCTGGTGTTCACTGTGGCCATTGTGAGCAGCCCATTCTGCTACCAGGCCTGGGAGCAGAAGCTCTTGTGTATCCAAAGCTTGGCCGGCTCCTCTTTGGCCTATGATCCATGACAAATGGCTTTTTCAGATTGACAGTGGCTCCCACAGCTCCTGACCCAGAGAAACATCTTTCTCCTGCAGAAATTCCACTGCTCTTTCTCTCTCCAAAGAGAGATAACAGCTTTCCTGGCCACTCTCAGCAGTCGGCCTATGGAATGACCATTGCATTTCTTCAAGTTAACATAGACAGTGAGTGTGAGTAGGTGATGCAAGTAACCACATAACATTGTATCAAAATTGACTCCCGTTTGTTATGTTTATGAATTAAAATTTCTATAGAATTTTATTTAGTTAATTTTTATTATCAAGATCTTTGCTGGCTCTGGAGAAATTTGAAATGTCAGTACACTACCAGGGACTTTCCCTGCATTTCAAAGTAGTTTTGATGATTGCATGCTTTGGCCTTCTGTATTAGAATATTCTCAGCACAGATATTCTTTCTCCATAGATTTCACTAATTACTATGATCAAGTTTTTTTTTTTTTTTTTAAATCAGCTATGTCATTAAGTTTGTTTTGGTTTATTTACAATATCCTAATTTTCAGACAATATTTGTCAAACTTGTGGAAACATTGCTTTATGACAATTTTATGCCCTTATCTAGTAGTTGCTTTAGCATGCTTGTACCTATTATCTGATTTTCTAAAAAAAATTCAATTTTTTCTATCTCTTCTAAGCTTATTTTTCTGCCAAAATGCTAAACACACACTGCTTGTGTATTCTAGAGTTAGAGAGTGAAAATAAATAAAAATAAATCTAGCTTTACAACCAAAATAAACTTTTGATATAAAACATTAAAGTATATTGTTTCCATTAATCTAACTATATTTGCTGCCTTTCTTAAAATGTTTTGAGCCTCCTGAAATATTCAAACCATATTTTATTTAACAAACTTTTGACTTCTCAAGGAAAAAACCAAGATTGATGAATTGAAATTGATCACATTTATATTCCCGAGACTACTTTGCTTCCTATCAAATATATCTTTACTGAAATGTTGATGACTCCAAAGCGATGGAAATTTAAAAACAAAACGCAAATCGCATGTCTTTCAAAGCAATGTAGAAGAATAAGGTGTTGCAAAATTATTCATATTACTTCAGAACAAGCTTATGTGGTAATTAGCATATGTGCAGAAAGACTTTTTATCTTCCTGCAATACTGTTTTCAGGGTGAACAATTAAGACCTAGAACTGACAAGCTTTACTTGCTAACTGATAAACATTTGAGAGGCGTCCTTCCAGAGCAAAGAAATTTATAACCACAGTCACAGTCTGTTTCACAAAGAAGCTCAATCACATAACTAAATTCTGTGTGGAGATGTAAACCTGGAAGAAGTATTCTGGAAAGGAGCACACAGATGGCAGGAATCTGCTGAAGACAGTGTGAAGGATACAGCGCTGAACATGCAGTAATCCATTATCTGGAGAAAAAAATGACTCGGACACAACCTTAACATTGAAGTTTCTGGGAAACAGTCAATCCCAGTCTCAGTGGGGGACAACAGTACATGTACGTGTATCCCATCTAATAAATCTTAGCTTTTTATATTAAAAAACAGAAATACTAAATTTAATAATTTTCAATAGTAATGTCCATAAATTTTAGAATTACTAACACTTTTAAGGACAAAATAAATAATATAAAAATAAGACAGGTATCATTAAAAACCTAGTTTTAAATATATAATTATTTGGACATGGAAAATGCTATATATAATGTTTGATTAACAAAATAAGATAAAAATTATCAGGAAAGTTCTAAACTGATAATACACTAAAAGTTTAATCACTCTTATCATTGCTTTCCCTAATTTTAAATGAAAATAACTTACAAAAACTCAGATTGACAGTTGCCTGATTTATTCTTGCTAGTGGATGATTTTATTTAAAATACATATTTTGGTATTATCCTGCTTTTAGATTTGTGTCCTATGTGTGCATATTTTGTAAACATAAAACTCTGTTGACTATTACCTGAGTTGCTTCTTTTTTAATATTCTTTTTCTTTATTATCCTCTGCAGAAAGACAAAATGATTACATTTGTGTATGAAATCTAGTTACTCATGTAAAACAGCAAAGTGGATGCATATTTGCATTCTGTTGTTTTAAATTATGCAATGTGATAAATTTTTAATGGATATATAGGTAAAATATTATAAGATATAGCAAATGTACATTTTATTAATAAATACTTTCATGTAATTTAAGCACCTGACTGCAAATATAATTTAATATTGTCTGAAACATATATTTTGTGTTTCTAACGGATTTTATTTACCAAGAATTCAAGATATTATTCAATGAATATACAATTAACTATTAGAATCTGCTTCTTGTGGTTAACTGTTAATTTTCACCCTCTCGGAATTTAGAGCTAAGAAAGGATTCAATATCAGCCATAAGCAGGAGCATCTGAGTCATTTACAAGAAAGATGACTATAGAGAATACTTATTCTTAGACATGCATATTTTAAGAAATTGTATTTACAATCAAGACTCTTGCTGACAAAATATACAATAACCCATTAAATCCTAGGGTAATTCATTTGTAAAGGTAAGAAATCACTTGGATTTTAAATTTTACATTACAAAATCTTGAGATCAAAATGTTAAGAGAAGTAAATTGGACAAAGCTTAAATGTTGTACTTTTTTTAGGTGAGAAATGCACAGTGTAAGAAATTTAAAGATAGATAATAAAACATGTGGAGGCAAACTTTGTGGAGATGGGGAGGGAATCTCTCAGTGCAGGGAGAGGGAGAGAGAACAGAGAAAAAAAGATGAATGCTTCACAAATACGTACTAATAAAAATTTGATAGATAAGAATAAAAAGTCAAAGACCAGGCTCAGTAGATAGTAACATATCAACTGAAATCTCAACAGCACCCACTTCAAGGGAGCTATAAGACAAAGATGGTGAAGTTCAAACCAGTTACCTTAGCCTACAGATTGGCATTGGATTAGAACTTTAAAAAAGAAAAAAAGAGGGTGAGTGTGAAAAAGCAACAATGAAATGTTGTAAGAGAAGATAGAAGGGGCCAGTCATATAGCTCAGCAGGTTAAAGCACCTGCTGAGGCACACTCAGGGACTGGGGTTCAATCCTTGACCTGCAGTGCCAAACCCCTCCCCCAGGGTGCGCTGACACAGAGACTGAGACTGGGCGTGGTGGTGCACACCTGTAACCCCAGCGTTTGGGAGGCTGAAAACAGGAGGATCACTATGACTCTGATCAATGTAGTAATACCCCGTAAATCCTGCACTATGCATAAAAATAAATAAATAAATAAATAAATAACAGAAAAACAGATTAAGCCCAGAGCATAATGAACTTTCAATGTTTTAGCAAGAAGTTTACCTAGATATTTGCTGCTCATGTATGTAAAGGAAGCTGCCGAGAGGAGGGCATCACTCAACGCATCCTATCAGTAAGTACTGTTTCTTTCAAAAACAAATTGTTACTCCAAGATAAAAGATACTTATCCTTAGGCATGAATATTATAAAAAAAATTGTGTTCACAATCAAGACTCTTGATGATAAAATACACAATAACCCATTAACTCCTAGGGTAATTCGTTTGTAAAGGTAAAAAAATCCACTTGGGTCTTAAATTTTCCAATACAAATTACTTTTCAGTAAACAGAGCCTCATCTCTTATTGACTTGAGTTTATTGGCAAACAGGATTGTCGGGCTTAGGTTCCCTCTTTGATTTAATTGAGAAATCATCCTTTACTTTCACTTCAAAGTATGTTAATAATGGTTGAGTTCTGTATTAATATTTATTTCTAAAGCTGTATTTGTTACTTGGGAGAAAGGAAAATATTTGTGGTAAACACTTATCAATGCAAGGGTTGTGTTTAAAACATTTTCTTTTTCAATGATACATTCTCCTGGGTGAAGAAAACATTTTTTTCAAATAAATACTATTTCCAAAAGATGTGCCTTGGGTACTCTTTGCTGAGACAAACTATCTGACACTGAGAGTTAAAGACACTGAAAGTTAAAGGAGGAAAGGCTTACTAGACTCCCAGGCAGCAGAGGTTTCAAACCATAATCTGGTGGTTTCAAGGCAGCGGGGCATGATAGGCATCAGAGGGGAGAAAATTTTCATGGTAGGCAGAGGCAGCAAAACCACAACGCTTTCCATCCCTTGCATTTCATCCAGGCCACTTAGGATGTGTAGCGCTAACACTCTTAGTTCCAATGCCTTTAATCCTAGTATCACTGCATGAGTTAATTCCAGTGTTACACAGTCTAGACCTGGCTGCCTCTGAAACAGCTCACTTACAACTGCATGAGGCTTAATGGGACATCTAGACACAAACTATAGAGGACATAACAAAAAACTTAATTCTTGCTTTCGCATAAAAACATATATTGTAAATTTCATGAATAGCATTTCCCCTTTGAAATGTGGTTATATGTTTTCTAAATACAGATTTTTTTTAATGTACTTAGTATAGAGTCTACAGTGTCAAACTACGTAGATCAGACTCATAGTGATTCTCCTGTTTTCAGCCTCCCATGTGCTGGGATTACAGGCATGCGCCACCATGCCCAGTCTCTAAAGACTTAAAAAAAAATCTACAAGGTAGTCATTAATATTGAAATCTAAAATATGTGTCAAGTCCTTGATAGCAGAAGCTGAAACTCTCTTCCTTCTCAGGCAGAAGATCCTGTTAGAGTAAGCTAGCACATGGTTTTCAACACATGCACATTGTGTTCAAGTGATGCCACCTTAATTATTTAAGTGCAGATCAATGTGAAGTAACATACAAATCAACGTAGAGTAGTCCCAAAGGAACAAGCTCCCTTTTGAAAAATAATGTAATAACACAGTGGTTAATAGGATGTGTTTTTCACTGTTTGATCATTTCAGAATGCACAAAGATTTCATTAATGTTGATTTCACCCATCTTGCCCATGTTTACAGGCTTTGATGTTCCAGCCCTTTGTAGTGCCACGTTAGATCTAGGGGAACATTATCCAGTGAGAGCACGTGGGAACTACGGTGTGAAAATAGAAAGCAGAAACTTGATACTTTGTATAGATGTGTACAGATGAATCAGTTCAATGAATTATTCTTCTGATAAGACAAAAAAAAAAAAAAGGAATTGATACTATCTTCTCACATCCTTTTTGCTCTTGCTGCACGCTTAAATCATTAACCAGCAAATGAAAATGAATTGGGATGTTTTAATGGGATTTATTGAAATAAGCATCAATAAAATGAAGGTAAAACCTAAAACCTCTCTTTTGCTATTGAAATTTCAGAAAGCTCCCATTGGAGAAGTTTCAAAATGAGAACTAGAAATGTATTCACACACAGGAAGGACCATACTTTCTTTTTTTAATTTTCATTTTTTAAGGACCGTAGTTTCTGAGATGTGGTATTGCAAGAGAAAGGCAGCAGCTGAAAAGTAGGAGGTAGAACCTTTATCTAGGCTCAAAACCACCTATAATTGAGTTCTGCGAAAGCATCTTTGCAATTCCAAGAAGCTATAGATGCACACTATACCAAACATGAGGGTGACCTGGGCAGATTGTTACCTACAAGGTCAGTGTCCGTATACCCTTGGTGAAGCTGTTCATTGAGAAATAAATTATAGGATTGAAAAGATGGCGCTATGCCAGAGAAGAGCAGTGGATGACAAAATGTTGAAGAGGGTCTGCGACAACAAGGTGGAAGCGCTGAAAGGACCCCACACCTGAAAGCTTTTCTGAGGTGAAATAGCCTTTTCTTAGGCATGGAAAATTCACATACTTATAAAAATAGTTCATGTTCTGCTATTCTAGCTACTAACTGACAAAGTATGTCATCTTTCAATAAACTTGGTGTTGATTCCTGGGCATTATAATATATGGAATCAAGAAATGTGCTACTACTATACAAAAATGGGAAACAAATGTATAATTATGGTTTTTGTTGTTTTGAGGTACTGGGGATTGAACTGAGGACTAGGCAGGGACTTACGCTGCTGAGCAATCTTGCAGCCTGAAATTATAACATCAGTTTAACTGAAGCAGCACATGTCTGCATGGTCTTTTTGCTGAGGTACAGGGACCCCCGGTATCTATAAATCACATTTTCATCTTCAATGGTGATTTTATTTATTTTGATGCTTTTTGTGCCACACTGAATCTAAATAAACTATCACAGAGTCCATGAGTTTTATGCATAATTTGTATTAAAATATTTTCATTTCAGAGTTTTACTCTTCTTGATAAATCATATATCAGATTTATTTTAGCATTGGATGAATGAATGGATGGACAGATGGCTGGATAAATGGATGGATAGATGATAGGTGGATAGATGATAGGTTTAGATCTATTTTCCTCTTTAAATCATACCAACATACTATTAAGAGCGGACACTAAATTCTCAGTGTTGTTTGTAAGATAATTTCACTGGATTAAGTGGTTTAAGAACATATGATAATTCCAACAAATAATAATTTAAATTTTCCCTTCAATGCAACAGAAATTGGTTTTACATTTTTGTAGTTATTCTTTAGTTATAATTTTTTTAAATGGATGCTGTGTTTCTTTAAGTATTTTTTATTTTTTTACTTATTTTAATAATGTTATTGAGAAACAGCAATGAGACCATTTCAAAACCGATTAGTAGGACAGTTTCAATAATTAATACATTGCATATTGTTGTCTTCTTAGTGGTTATTCATAGTACAAGATGCAGACATGATATCCTGTCCACAAACACTATTAGAACAAATCTTTCTATTCATTGAATTAAGAGAAAGTAGTTGTATATCTATCCTACCTACTTTGAATATACAGATACAAAATGGTCCTTCATTTGTACCCCCTTTTTATGTTTAATTTTGTCAGAGAAGAGTATTCCATTGTCATTTAAACACTGTAGGTGCATGATTTCAGCAAAATATTCCAATATAGTCCAGTAGTCCACAACAGTAGTGGTTTTGCCATAGGACTGGCAATGTCAGAAGTTGTTGACTTGAGCCTTTTACAGCTCAGCATATTAATATGGCTTTACTTTTTATACCTCATTTTTATACTTTTCTGCTGGATGGTTAAGACCAAGATACAGCAAGACCTATATAACAGGAAATATAGCTTCTGTATCTGACCAGGTCAGTCAAATCCCTTCAGGATTTATGCTAAAACCCTGTATCACAGTTTACAGATCCTTTGTCAGTGTCAGACATGTGGATGAATCACATCCATTGCTTGATCATTTTGCTCTCTGTGAAAGCCTGAGAGAATGTTTTTCTCTCCATGTGACTATTTAAGTAAATTTTAGTTGCTGCCAAGAATTTTAAAGATTCCTTGAATTCAGTCACATTTCAAATATAGTTGGATCAAAAAGTTCATGGATACAAACAGAATTGTAAAATGTCCATTGGTTTTGGTTCTCAGCAACTACATGAGAATATGCATACACAAATTTTTTTGTTGTTGTTGTTGTTTTGAGACAAAGTTTCACTATACTGTTGTTCTAGCCTTGAGCTCACTTTGTAGCCCAGGCTGGTCTCGAACTTGCACAATCCTCCTGCCTCAGCTTCCTGAGTGCTGGGATTACAGGTGCGTACCACCACACCTGACAAGGACACATTTTTGGATGCAACTACTTTTGTAAAGACCAATATGTGTGTGCATGTGTGTGTTTATGTTAATGATTTTGTTTAGCAATAGTTAATTACATTTATGTTTAGAGGTATAATTTGAAATTACTTTGGTGAAATCATTGAGTAATTTTTAAAGCAGCCCAAAGTAGCCTGGAAAGATTACACTCTTTAGAAAAATATGGGTATATGTTTTTCAGACAAGGGTTTCCTCATGAAAGACCAATAAAAGCCTAGCCTTGAAAATTAAGGGGCAAATCTCTCTCAGCAAATTTTCAAATGTATGAATTGGTCTTTAGTCAAAAGCCTTTAATTAATGATAACACAATAAACTCCTCTTGTTAGATTTGCATCTCACTGAAACTAAACTCAAAATTTACAGTGGGAGATACTGAAAACACAATAACTTTAATGATTGTGACTTTAAAGAGAGAATTTTTATATTTACTGTTCTTCCTTCTTTTCTCTTGGGTTAGCGGGCGTAGCCCCGGGGCACGGAAAATGCCCTCACCCGCGGCCGGCTGAGGCGCCTGGACACTCCCTTCAGACCAGGCCGCAGCCCGCCCAGGCGGTCGAACCTGAGCTGCTCTGAATCCAGCAGATGTTCCCGCTCTCCGGGCCACTGTGAACCTTATGGACCTTCTTCCTGCGTTTCCTCCCAGGAGCATTAAATGCTAATGCAGCAGAAATTTGGATGCGTGCCCGGTGAGAGGCAGAAGGGCTGGTGAGAAAGTAGGCGCGCTCTTGTCTATAAATAGTGGTCATCGGTGGTTTGAATTGAATATTAGCCCTTTTAAATGGCTGGTTTTTGTGCATTTGCTACTTCATTTAACCAAAGCACTACAGCCCTGCTGTGCTCATAACAGCATTTATCTAAATAAATAAAGCTAATC
>NW_004524642.1:6049724-6053511 GCF_000260255.1 Octodon degus
TCAGCTACTTCTGTCTGCCCTGCCTCAGTGTCACTGATTTAATGGCCTACCCTTGGCTGTATAAGACTTGAATTATTAATTGCCTTTATTCAAATTCTGCATGTTAAAGTCCTGTTACTGATTTCTAGGTATTTTGGCAGCACAGTAAAGAGATAGGAAAGATCAAAGACGCTTGTATTAACTCCGAAGACATGGAAAGCATGGAGGGCAGATGGGGCAGGTAGGTCCTCTGGCCTGAGACAAAGAAAGCTGGGGCTTTTACGGTCTTTTGTTAGGGGTCGAGTTTGAAGGGGACGTTTAGAAATGTCTGAGGAGCTGATTGCAGTCTTCCCTGAGGCAGCGAGAAAGGTGAAAGGAAATTGCACCCGGGGCTGACTTGGAAAAGAAGCGGGGAGGTGGTCTCTGGGAAGATGAGCTATAGTTTTAAGGGTGTCAGCCATAATAACTGAATGACCACCATGACACTTCAGCAATTCATACTAGGGCCAGAAGCTGTCACCAATGAGCAAGGTCTTTTGTTTGTTTGTTCGTTCACCTTAACAAACACTTTAATGAAGGTGAGGAAAAGAGGTGAAGTGTGTGCACTTGACACTAAAACTACGTGTTTTCCTCATTGATTATAACAAAGTAGTATCTTTTCCTGTTGATTAAGGAGTAAAATTATTAGGAAAAAAATTGTGTATACAAATAAGTTTTTATTTGTTAATTTGGACCCACTTTAATATAATCAAATACTTCCTATGATAGAAGCATAGGGGCCGGGGAGATGGCTCAGTGGAATAAGTGCTTGCCTGGCAAGCACAAGGGCCTGAGTTCAATCCCCAGTTCCGCAAAAAAAAAAAAAAAAACAAAAAAAGAAGCACATTAATTAGAAAAAATAAATGTAGTTGTACAGAAGCTCACATATGCCTACTATAATCATTGATAGGATACACTGCATATCAGCAACATACGATAAACTTGGTCAACTCCAAAAGCAACAGCAAAGAGCTTCAGGGTGGAAACCTATTCCCTCTTGTTTGCACAATTACTTTAGAGACTGTCATTTCTAAAATATTGATAGCATTTTTAAATGCTTCTTGTACATAATATTGGGGCAGATGTGTTTAGAAAAGAATTAGTCATATGAATTTGTAATACAAACATTTGCCAGATTTTCCTATGTATATTAATGATTAAAGAAATAATTTTAAGCTATTTCAGGGAATCTATGATTGTTGTATTTCTGAATGCAATGCCGGTGGAGAGAGTTGGCAACCACTGCCAAAGACACAGTTCTAGCAAAAAACGCTGATTTAGAAAGATGGAAAACCTGGCCATGAGGTGGAGGCATTGCAAAGAGCTGACTTCCATGAAAGTGTTCTTTTCGAAATCTTCAGTGAGTGTTTGGTTAAACTGGGATTCTGGACTGAGATCTGAAAAAGATTTTTTAATCCGTATCAGTTAAGACGTAGACGTACAAGGCAAGTGGTACGTTTGTTAAGGTTTTCTGCTTAGCAAGCCAACTAAAATACTGTGGCTTATGTTTACAAATGTTTCTGCAGTTCAGAGCTCTGAGATGCACAGTTTGGACTGGGTGCCAGTGGGCAGCTCTTCTGATCTGGCCTGTTCTCCTCAGCATTCGCAGGGATAGTCATCAACCATCTGCTTTGTGGGACAATCTGGCCTTCAACTGTGGTGGCAGGTGGTGCCTGAGCCTCATTTCCTTGTGGCTGGGCCCCAAGAGTACGAACCAAAGAGCACATATTTTGCAAGTCTACTCTTTCCTTACTTTTGCTATCACCCTATTGGCCAAAGGAAATCACATAAAGACTAAATTCTACATGGAAAAAGTCTAACCAAACAAGGAACACAAGAAGAGATTTTTAAAAAAAATAGCATCTATTGGAAGAGGAGGCTAAAATATTTCATTCCTGGAAAAAGATAATGATATATTGAGAAGCAAAGAAAAAAATGTTTTTCATATCTTGAAGATTGAGGAAAAATCAAATTTATAAAAGATCAGAAAAATGTCTGTGGGTAGTGACAAACATGCCTGGGGACTTCACTGTGGAAAGATTAATGGAAAGAGTAAAAACTAAGAAAATGCAATGTTTTCACAAGTGAATGAGAAGTGACAGTATAAAGATATCAAGTGTATCCAACACTTTTCAGAAAATAGCCACGTGGGGTTTAGTAAAAACTGAAAAAGGTGATGGAACTTGAGCAAGATTCTTGTTTGCCTTAATCATATAACTTAGAAGTGATAATGCACAATCTTCCCTGTGACTCGGTTGCTGTATCTCTATTCTACGGATAATTATTTCAAAGATGTTTACTTTGATATACCTGGAAGACTGTGGAGAAAAGTGAGCAAATAGCCGCAGTGTTTTCCCACTTAAAAAGAAGGACCTGGTAGCACGTATTCGATTTGGAGGCCAGCAGCTTCGCAGTCCATCCTGCAGCGTCCAGCCCTCTCCTGGCCAGCAGTGGCCTCATACCCACACCCTTGGCTTTCTGCATTAGCCATCAAGTGAGAAAACACATAACAGGTATTAGGAGAGTAAATGTACATTCCATCATATTGTAGATTTCTATTACATAACTTGTATTCTTATATATTTTTATAACATATATTCTCAAATAATTCTTCTGGTCCTTAAATTTTTATTAATTCCGAAGGGAAGGGTGCAGAAACATTTACTTTTTTTCTTCTATAAGATGTTGATAAAATTCTGTTAAACTGAACATTTTAGCCCTTTAAGTCTTCACCAGTCCAATCTTTGCCAACTGCTTATTGTACTTCCTTTTTCCTTTTATGTTTTGAAGTAACTACATGTTTAAGCAACTCTACTAAGAAATATAAGGTAGTAAATTCAATTTCATTTCATTGAATAATGATAGCAATGTACAGTTCACATGTGTTCTCATTATAAGAACACATTTTATACAAGTGTATAGCATATATGGAATAATAAAAAGATGCCCAAGTTGATACCACAGAAAATTAGGCATAGTATAATTGTGTCCGAGTGCACCTTTACAGGAGAAGTAAACATTTAGACAGCAAAAATGTCAACTAAGAAAAATAAAATCTCTACTCTGGCCAAAATTTTGATCCATAAAGACTCATGACTATAAAATATTTAGAGTCATCAAATAATATAGCTAAAATAATTGCCTGTGTGTGAACAATAGCTTAGAGCAAAATGTCATGCTTAGATATAACTATAATTAAAGTGAATCAAATACTCAGTGCACTTAGCTGCCGCCTGCACTTGGCAGCATGGGTCTCTTCGTTTATAGGTCTTTGCTGTCCAACGGGTCTTTGCAATCATACAATATGAATAAAGTGTATGAAAATCATGTTTACAGAATTTACGCAAAGGTGTGTGGTCCTAAAGGGAGAAGCAGCCAACTAGAAGGGTAAGAGAAGCCAGCAGCCTCAAGAGAAAGAATGAGAAGCGTTAAGCAACCCGAAGTATCTGTTTTATTCAGGATATTAAAGCAACGATCATTTATATATTTACGTATCATTTATTCAGTCTATACCAAGCATTATTACAAGAAAGAAGTTTTGTATTAATATAAACATGAAAGCACTCATTTGATTCTAGTTTTACACAAGAATTTGAAACTTAAGTTCCCTTAAGAGTATGTTCTCTAGTTGCATCCATTTACCAACAAAGTACACAAATTTATTCCATTTTATAACTGAATAATACTCCATGATGTATATCTGATAATATGAATAACTGGCTGGAAGGCAGAACTAAGTGATACTGTGAAATTCATATTACTCTGTTAA
>NW_004524642.1:6054716-6055794 GCF_000260255.1 Octodon degus
AGCCCTTCCATGTATCGCTAATTTTGAGCCTTGCAGACACCTTGTTTCTGATGGAGGTTTATATAATCAAATGAAATTGCTACTGCAAAGGATTTATCTTTGTCATCATACTGTACATGCATGTACACGTGCAGGAATATGAAATTATATGTGTGCATACAGGTGTATTTTCTAGATTCACCTGAGACTATCAATAATTTAACTATACCCATAAATACTGTAAAGCTCCTTGGAACTTAGGAATGCTATTTCTCTTTCTTCTTTCTCTCTTTATTACTACACGTTTGTAGTACATAATATACATGTTCCCCGCATGGAGTCAGCACACATCCAGTACAATCTCAGTTCTTCTTTTCACCCTCTTCTGCACCAAAACTAACCCCATTTATGCATCCCTTGCTCTCATACTTGACTACTTCTTGTCATCTATCTTTTATTTTGCTCTGAACATTTAATTATGCTTAGTCTTGTAAGCCTGTGGGCCATTAAATGAACAAAAGTCAACTATTCAATTGGACTTTCTCTATTATTTTTACGTCTCAAATTTTTTCATAGTGTCCATCTTAAGAACAATTACTAATGTCATCTGAAATATCTATGGCACTGTGAGCCGGTAGGAAGCAGACTAAGTAACCTTCCAAGTAAAGAAAAATAAAATGTAAACTGTAAAGAAAATCTGGTTTTTATTTCGAGAAAGTTCTCTTTATTAAAATATAAATAAGTACATCAAGAGCCAAAAGCAGTAGCACTCTACTGGCTTCGAGACATTAAAAAAATTGCTTTATAAGGAAAATATTGTTTTCCAACTGAAAATAATAAAAAATAACCATTAAACAAAAATATCATAAAATTGTTTTTAAAATTACTTCTTGTGCCTGTTTAGACAGGCTCAGGGACCAGAGTTTGATCCCCCGTGTGCCTGGCTGGCCCCAACCCAGGGCTGGCATGATGAGATGGCAAATGAGATTGGGCATGGTGGCGCATGTCTGTAATCCCAGTGCTTGGGAGGCTGAAAACAGGAGAATCACTATGAATCCTAGGTGTGGTGAGACCCCATAGACCCTGTACTGAATAAATA
>NW_004524642.1:6056259-6063771 GCF_000260255.1 Octodon degus
GGGTCTGGGATTGAACTCCCAGCCCCTGCATTGGCCTAAGCAGGTGCTTTAATCCACTGAGCTATTTGCTCAGCCCTCCTTTTTTCCTTTTGAAAAAAATTTCACCATGAATAACGTAAAAATGCCTTATGGCATCCACATTGTACTTAAGAACTCCAATATGCACACATGGAAAGCCTGTGAATGCTTTTTCCCACTGGCCAGCCAGCCCGGTGGGAGAATCTAACCTGTTTGTTCAGAAACATGTATCATTTTGTTCTTAAGGTTTTTAAAATTATTTTTAATAGTTAATTTAAATTGTAGGCACAAAAATTCTACTCTTTGGAGAAACTAAGAGTATGTAAAGACAACAGTGGCATGAACCCGAAAAATATAGAATCCAGTAAAAGAACAAAAGCTAGGTACCAAGGCTGATGAGAGACAAGCTCCACAGGCACCCAGAAATGTTCTTTTTCTAAAACACAGCAGCCTAAGCTTTTTTCCCTGGCATTTTGTGCTAGGTATAACACTTTTTCTTTAAGCAAGAAATACCCAGTCTACCGAAATGCATATTATTAGCTATTAATTAAGTAAAATTACATTATCACTTAAGCGCCTCATTTTCTTTTCAAATTAATTCTGTGCTCACTTATAAATATCAATGTATTACCTAAAATTAACAATATATCATTCAATGCTAGAGACAAAAAGTGAGTGAAACTGACACAGAAATTTACTGTTTGGAAAATTAGGGACATTAAATCTGCAACCAGACTCTCCAGTTATTCTTTAAAAGACCTTTTATATTTGCACTAAATACCAAGCATAGATATGTCTGAAAGCACTACTATTGGGTAGAAAATGGCTTATCTAACTGAATTCTAGATAAGCCATTAATCAAATATTTATGCGAACATTAAAGTTAAAAACAACTTAGTATTTTGAACATATTTGTATATCTGCATTCATATAGAAAGAATCACGTATATATACACATTCACACACACATGCACGGGTGCACAGACACACACACACACACACACACACACACACACACACACACACACACATATATATATCCTGTCCATTTCTCATCTGAAAATGGTAGCTTTGGGAACATAGATTCATGTCGAGCTAAAAGTAGTTTTCAAATTCCTTGTCATAAAACTTTTCCCGGCTTTATAGCTGGTTTGCATAACTTAGCATACTTTCCATTAAGAGTAATTATCTAGGGGCCGGCCAGATAATTCAGTGGATTAAGGTGCCTGCTTAGGCAGAGCAGAGCGGCCGGGGTTGGATTCTCAGTTTGCCCTGCTGGCCCCGCCCCTGGGGCGCGCGATTGAGACTAGGCGTGATGGCACGTGCCCGTAATCCCAGCATTTGGGAGGCTGAAAACAGGAGGATCGCTACCAGTGTGAACCATGTAGTGAGACCCTGTAGACCCTGTACTAACTCAAAAAAAAAAAGTAATTATTTGGCAAATGACAAAAAATGGAAGCAGAAGAGGATATTTTTCAGTAGGATTCACCTGCTTATTAATACATCACACACAATTCTATTATGTTTTCCTCTCCTTCTGGTCAACTAGAAGGGCATTTTAATAAGTTTTCTTATTTAAAAAATTAAAATATTAAAAATCTCTTGTTTGTGGTCCCGTACCCCACTATTTAGGAGGAGGAGAAAGACTCATCTGACTAATATGCAAATGAGAAGGAAAATATATCCTGTTTAAATCACCATACAGTCTAGACCTATTACGGAAGTCAGCGTGCAGTAACTAATATATTTATCACCAGGACTCGATTTACAGCTACAGACGGAAAACTAACTATTGATGAGAATTTGGAGTGAAGAAAGTGCGAGAACTACGAACGGAAGGAAACCGCAGCAGCCCCGCGCCCCGGAACTCTCCAGACTCAGCGGATGTCCAGCTAAAGGCTGGACGGGACAGAACCGAAATCCGGACAGCTGGAGTTGGCCGGTGCGCCACAGTGCGCACTCTCAGGGTTGGTGACTACCACATTGCTCTAGACTGAACTTCTCAATTAAAACCTGGATGCCAGTTTCTTGGCTGCTGAAGGAGATAAAAAGGCCCAGATTGCCTACTGATAACTAGTTATTGATTTCTGCTGCACAACTTTGTAATAAACTTTTTGTTATTGATCATCATGAAGGAAGTGAAATGGAAACACGTAGACAACTGCTTCTTCCCCCCTCACCGAGGAGCACTCTATTTCGTGTCCAGACACATATTCAGGAAGTTACAATTTCATAAATGTCTTACACAAAACTTCAAAGAGATAAAGACAAGGCACACAAACTTTCTAGACACACGTACTTTTAAACAGACTTATGTGAAAAACTCAGCATTCACATGCAAAACTTTTAAAGCTAAAGAACGACAAAAACCTTTACAAAATGATTAGCACGCACTGAGACCTCTTCCTTCCATACAAGTGCGTCTGAATGTACCATCTTGCACAGTTTCAAATGGCTCCAACTTATTTCGTGTTCTACCGACGCGTTGGCTAGGAGTGAACCTTCCAGCTTCCGCTGCACACTCCCCCTACGATATTTCTGTTTGCCTCGAATAGTCAAAGTGCAAAGATTCTTCTGTCAACGCATTTTACACACATACCATAAAAAGAAAAAAGAGAAAAGAGAAATACAATACTGTATGAGCTTGTAAAGGTTGAGTGAAAAGTACCTGCTCTTTCTAGATTTGTGACATTCTGATATACCTTGGAAAGAATTGGAAACAGTTCTTTCTGATCACTGACAAAACATTCAAAACTCTTTGGAAAGCCCAAACCCTTTCTTCCGCTCATTATAGATCATCTATGTAGAGAGATCTATGAAAGACAAGTGTCATTTTTAGGAAAATGTTTTTAAAAATAATTCCTTTTGTATGCCACAAATTTCTGGCCTATTTTCCAATCTCCACTTGCAAAGGTGCTTGAACATTTCTTCCTTCATCGTGTCTTGCACAAGATGGAATGATTTCCCAAAAACAGCCATCCAAAGTACACAGAATATTTGAAAACATGTTAACCTGCAAGTGCAGGCTCCAAGTCTAAAACCAGCCTGGATGTAGCTCAGAGAACATCTGGACCGCACCCATCTGCAGGTGTAAGGCCCTGAGAGGAGTGCCGGTGCCAAAACCTCAAAAACAAAATCTAGCCACAAATTAAAATTATTAAACCTCATGTGAAAGATGTTCAGAATTGTGTATCATTGAAATATTTTATGATGCCTTATAAACTAGCTATTCTTCTTCCTTCCAAACAGCATAAATATAATCAATCCTAGAACTTTTCTTGATAAACTTTCAGACCATTTCCACTTTAAGTATTAAGTTCATGTTCTGTTAATGCATTCAAAGGAACATTAAATTTTATTCTACTACCCAAAGAGAGCTATGGATTGATTCGTGGATTGACTGGTGAATTTAAGAAGTTCAAGAAGTGCTGTTATTTTAACACAATAATCATTTAATGTTACTAAGCCAATGAACTGTAGTGTATGCTTCACTGAACATAATGCTTATGGTCTAATTTAGATTGATAAAGTGCTCGTTTCCCAGGCTCACAGAAGTCTACTAGAAGAATTATTGTTTTCAAATTCATAAAAAAGAGCCCTGTCATAATCCATATTAGAAAAAGGTTAGCACAGTCAAGAAGGGCTACCTTGTAAATTGCATCTATCAAGAGACACATTGTAAGTGACATCTATCGCAGACCACGCATCCCAAGCACATCATTATGTCTCTGAACTTGCTAAGAATAGTTAAGATTCAATGGATGGCCATTTCTGGTAGTATAGTCAATGAGGCCCAAGAAAAATGAAGTCCATGTAAGAGAGAAGGGAGACATGAAGAACAGAGTAATGTGATGCTTTTTATTTATAAAAGGAAGCTAGGGCCAGGGAAATAGCACAGTGGGATAAGTGCTTGCTTGGCAAACACAAGATCCTGAGTTCGATCCCTGGTACCACCAAAAAACCAAAATAACAAAAATAAAGGAAGCTATACAAATAAGAAACATTAGGAAATTAAAAATACAACTAGACATCTAAAATTTTAGTTGGCGTGGCTGGCTTATAACTCCTGCCTAGCATGCCTGAGGCTCTCAGTTTAGTACGTAGCCACAAATAAGCAAAATGTGAATAGAAGGATCACACAAACTTTGCACAGTTCTCAAAATGAAAATAAAGATATTAGAGTGAAAATTAAAAGAATTGAAAAGTGGAAAAGATGACAATAAAAAAGACAGAGGGGTTAGGACTGGGCCTTGGAGGACAGGAAGGAGAATCAAAGTAAGTGAACATTGACCATTAATAGTCCTGAAATTGAAGGACATGAGAGTTTCATGTTCTCACCACACACAGAAAATCCTAGAACCCTCAATTAGGCAGATACTGAAAGCATTGCATGGTTAATATGCTTTAAAATACTGCATTTATCTGAGCAGATCATTCTCAAAACAGTACAGGATTCCTAACTTCTTTTCAGCAGTCACTGCTACTGGGCATCACATTAATGGATATAAGGCTAGGGTGTAATTTATATTTCTGTGGTTGTTCTTCTGTGAAAGCTTAGAAAACTTACATTCCCCTTTCTGAAACAAATATCAAACAGCCCAAAGAGGGAACTCATGTTCGTAATGCAAGATGAGGCTCTGTAGATTTTCTCTCATCTTTGCCCAAGCACACCTCCCTAACATTATTAGAAAAAATGTGCCCTGAAAAAATTCCAGAATGAATCAGAAGGCCCCATTTGTATATACTTTGCTAACTGCACCATCTCCAAAAAAAAAATCACTTAACTTCTCTGACCTTGGTTTATCCACTTATAAATAGAATGATTATAATTCTTACTTCACAGCTTTGTTGTTGAGTACAAAAGGAGATAATTAAATTGAAATGATCTTAGAACACTTTTATGATACAAATGTAAGGAATTATTATTAAACACTTACAGGTCTTGCAATTTCTTAAGGAGGAACAAGAGTCATTTCCACATTCTTTTCTGGAAATGACCCCACTCCAGATATGATAATATCACTTAATGAGCAAGGAATTGGGAATTGAATAAGCTTTTCATGTAGGAAAATGTTTCTCATTGAGTCTTTCAAATGATGATTTTTGATTTGGTTTTGTAACAACAATACTTCTTGGCGTTACAAACTTGATTTTCACATAAAGTGTCTGATATATCATATATCATCTTTTCTTGTATTTTAGGATAGGATCTACAGAGTGTACACGGTCTTACTACATAGATCAGACTCATAGTGATCTGTCTATGTTCAGCCTCCCAAGAGGTGGGATTACAGGCATGTGCCACCACACCCAGTCTCAATCACTGTCTCAGCATGCCCCAGGAGTGAGACTGGCCAGGCACACCAGGAATCGAACCCTGGCCATTGAGCTCTACCTAAGCAGGTGCTTTAATATGCTGAGCTATTTGGCCAGCCTTTGTTTTTTCTTTTTTTGTACCAGAGATTGAACCCAGGATCTTGCACTTACCAGGCAGGCTCTTATGTCACTGAGCTATTTCCCTAGCCCTATATCTTCCTTTTTGCCCCATATTAAGGTCCAGTTGAGCTTCTCAACAAATTATGTTTAACTTATTCCTATATAAAGAACATGACACTCACTATGCAGTCCTATTTAAAACATTTAATTTTCCTCTCTCTCAATGACTATCGTTTAGCGATAATTAGTCATGTTTTATAGAGAAATAAAATTTTATTCATTCATTGAAATTTCAAAGATAAAGGCTTGTTATATTCTTCATTATCCTAAAACTCAAAATCTCCATTGGAAATTTTTAACTGAATTTTGCATTCATATTACTAATTTTTACTTTAATTATAGTTTCAAATTGATTTTTTTCATGAATTACTATTTTGTTCTGGAAAAATATATTATTGATCTTAAAATGTCAGTATTTTAGAAATGCTTTTGATATAATACTTAACAAAAATAATATGAATTGCACATACATTTATGGATAAATTTTTAATATGATATACAAATAAAGAAGAAACACACTAACATGATTGTGGTACTTAGCCTCAGCTAATGACAGCTTGAATCTTTTTCTTATTTCCCCAATTTATCTCGTAAATTCTACAATCACAGAATATTACTATTAAAAAGTAAAGCAAGGAAGGAAAAATCTATGTTAAGTCAAATCACAGAATGAATTGAAAAGAAAAGAAAGCAAAGTAAGCTGATGGAAAAAAATGATGTGGCTCACATATGATTGCAAAGCAGTGTCAGTCAGAGACATGCATGAGGACAGGATAAACCAAGAGAAAGACCCTGATGAAAAGCTTCGCATAGGTGTGGACAGCCGCGAGCTTGATGCCTTGACTACAGAGCTATAGGACGATAGCAAGGCAAAAAGGATCCCAGTGCAAGCTGGAGGAGCGCAGGATCACTTTGGCAGCTGCGGATGGGCGATTGATGAAAGGGGGCAGCCTCTAAGGCCGAAGGACCAGAGAGGAGCTTTGCACCGGTCAGGATGAGAGATGACCGCACCGCTGACCTGTTTGCAAGCTGTAAGAAATGTTTCTGCAGAGACACAGTTGAATGAAGTGATAGTTCCCTCACTTGGAATAATTTGGTAAGATGGCTATAAATCATGCTTTTATGAAAGAGCTGCTGGAAGTGAAATTAATACAATGCTGCCACTGTACAAGGGAAGACAGCATCATTTCCAAGCAAGTGTAGCATTATGCGTGTATTAGGAAGACGACATATATCAGTTAAGCAGAATGGCATGCAGTAAATCAAAGAAGAATAGAACACAATCTTAGTACTTACATGATGAGAATTAGCATGCGCTATCTAATGAACATAGCTACAATCATCACCTGCCTCGTAATTTTATTTTCCATAAATGGGACAGTGCTTCCTGCTTCTCAATTCAAGGCTATTACTCGGTCCTCTAAATCAAGGGGATGCTGCAGTTTCTCATCCAATGGTGTATTCAGTATCTTAAGGAAAACAGGAGGATTACTATGAGTCTGATCTACATAGTAGACCCTGTAGAAACTACAGAAAAAATCATAAGGAATTAAAAAAAAAACCTACTTCCTTAATAGGTTGTAGTCTTTTTAGGAAAATCTAAAGAATATAGTCAATAATGTACAAGATTATGTTTTGGTACCTTTGTTGTAATAGTGGAAATTAGAAATAATCCAGAGAGCAACTACGAGATATCTTGGCAAACAAACTATCTGTAATATAATATCCTACACTATATTTAAAATAAACTACATTTTAAAGTTCCTGTATCAATAAATGTCATAAAATACCATAATAAATAAAGGAAGAGGAAAACCAAAGCATAAATTAATTAACTTATGTAACAAAACATATGTGGGAAAAATAAATCCAGGAGGGAGAGAGGGAGGAAGGAAGGAGAGAGAACAGGATTAGAGGAGAACGAACAGGTGGGTAAGCATGTAATTGCCAATAGGTTTTGGGGAAGTTGAGAGTGTGAGGAGCTAGGAAAAATTGGAA
>NW_004524642.1:6063910-6066125 GCF_000260255.1 Octodon degus
TTCTATTATTTTTTATTTTAATTACACCTAGTTATTTGAACAATGTTCCTGATCAAAAGTCAAGAAATTTTCCTCCTTGTTCATTATTTCCAAATATTCCAGATCACTTATCAAAACCATTAAATTAGGGCTGGCAAGATATCTCAGCGGACTAAGCACCTGCTTAGGCAAATGCAGGGATCAGGGCTCAATACCCAGCACCACATGCCACAGAGGCTCCACCCGTGGCACACTGAGCTGGCCACCGCAACCGGACTTGGAGGTGCATGCCTATAACCCCAGCACTGGGAAGGCTGAAAACAGGAGGAGCACTATGACTCCAAGCTGCATAATGGGACCCTGTCCCAAATATATGAAACAAACAAACACAAACAAAAAAGTACTCATTAAAGCAAACAAGGAGAATGGGTGCCCACGTGAGCCGCCAGTGCGCCGCCTGAGGCCTCTTTCCTCAGTCTAGGTGATCTTCGCCTTAGCTGCTCTCCTGGATCAACTGTGGTCAGGGAAAGCCATCTCCCAGTGTCTTCCTCCTTTCCTAACCCCATGCCAGCTCAAGAAAGGTAGACTTTTGAAAGCCAGCCCATCTTCATAGCTCCTGAAGGGGTCCGTTGGGAACCCAGGTTGGTTATTCACTTATTACTTGGACTTCTGACCAGTTTTGTTTCCTTGGTAACCAAATATCATTATCAGCATCATTATCCTATGAAATCTTATGTAAAATTTTGGACAATTTTTATTCCATTATTTTTGTCTAATATTAGTCTAACAAATAGCAATTTCCAGATACTTCTAATATAAAATTGGTGCAGTTGTTCAGTGAGTCTATTTAGTTGTATACCTAATGACTGCAAGCTCTTTGAAACCAAAATACTTAAGTAACATGTCTGCTTTAGTTTGGGGTTTTTTTCAAGGTGAACAATATAATACAGGACACATATATAAGATTATTTTATAATGAATCATCCATAAAATCATACAGAAGAGTGAGGAAATCTGTTCATATATTAAAGACCAAAGACTCCAGCTGAGGGCCTGGATTCTACAATGATGTCCTGCATGAGCCCAGCTAAAGACCTAGAGCCCACAACATTGCCCCACACAGGCCCATCTGGAGAACTAGATCCCAGGATAATGTCTTATGCCCTGCTTCAATGATTTGTGCTGGGAAGGCCTGAGGTTAGTGGTGGAAGTAGAACTCATTTCCATACTATTTACTGGATTTTCTTCTCTCCAAATTTTTAGGGTGTATCAACTTAATTCACCTACTAATTGATTTTTCCCTCAGGTTATTTACAAATTGATATTTTGATTATCTATAAATCTACCTCCCTACCTACCTTCAGTTCTCCATATCCACACATTCCCCATAATTATATTCAACAATAACTCAGAAGTATTTGAACTAAATTGCATCTGTACTGAGAATGTATACTCAATTTTCTTGCTATTCATCTTTTAAACAATACATTATGCCAACTACACAGAACTAATCTTGTACTTAGTGTTATTAGGACTCTAAAAATATTTATATAGAAGGTCTTGCATAGTTTTTAGGAAAATAGAACATTTCGAATAAATCAACTGAGCATCCTTAGATTTCTGTGTGCTAAGAAGGCCAGGAATAAATTAATGGCAGATATTGAAGGACTCTTACGTTTCAATTTTCCTTATTTAAAAACCTGGCAATTATTTTTAAATGAAAAACAAATGCACTGTAGTATCTAAAAAGAGATTCCATTTCATACCTATGTCCTAAAGAGAAGAATACATGAAATCCAGTCAATCATAACACTTTAGCTCAGCAAAGCACAACTTGAGGAAAGGATTTTGGTGAGGCTTTGCAAATACTTCTGCAGATGGCTCTTTTTTCACTTTTTTTTTTTTTTTTGGCAGAACCGGGGATTGAACTCAGGCCCTTGTGCTTGCCAGGAATGTGCTTATTCCGCTGAACCATCTCCCTGGCAAAGGTATTTTTCACTTTTTTTTTTTTTTTTTTTAGATGGCTCTTTTTTAAGGAGAATAAAAAATAGTAAGCTAAAGCATTAGAAATAGTACAGAATTTCACCAAACAAAATGGTAGAAGTTCAACAATGGCTGTTATATTGCATATTGCCATCAAATCAGCTGTTCAGATTACCAGAGGTAAGCATACAAATTTGGTCAGAATATTAAAAAGAAAAGAAAATTTAAGCATTAACTGTTTCTCCCAGTAGAA
>NW_004524642.1:6067070-6082011 GCF_000260255.1 Octodon degus
TAAATGGATCACAACAACTATTATGAACCATAAAATTTGTCAGGTGCTTCATGTAAATTATGCATAGAGCAGGCCTGTTTCCTCGTGCTACCAATTCTGTCATATGCCCTTGTGTGAACGTCGACTTCTGAAGGCCTCATCTTCTTTTCTGATGAATTATGCAGAAGTTCCACACCAGAACTATGCTACAGTGCTGAAGTTCAGGTGGATGAGTTGTTTGTGACTCAAATAGATACAGTGAAAAAGCATATTATTATTTTCTTTTACATGTAAGTCCCAGATTTTGTGTGGAATAAATACCATCAGTGCACAAAAGGATAAATTGAAAAGCACACTCTGAGATCAAATGAATTTATTAAATAAAAAAGAGAGTATCCAACTTTCAAAGATGCAGCTGGGAAATTTTTCAGACTAGCTTGCTGTGCGAATTATGTCTGCAAATCTCATTAGCAGTAATGGAATTTTGAATGTACAAGCAGTACATTGATTTGAGCATTTTCCCCACGTGTACATTTTATTTTTGGAAAATCATCTCTCTCAGAGCAGTGTGAGTTGAGACAACTTTGTATTTCTACCAAGTTTAACATTACTTATGTATGTTTCCTTTCTAAAAATGAAATCATAAACAACACTCAAACAGAAATCTCAAAAACCCATTCTACCATTTAATGGAACAGTGAAACTTTAAAGAAGAAAAAACTATGGTCTCTTTTCCGTACACCCATCTATCATTCAGTAAGTTGCTATTTGTCATGTGTGTTTGTCATTGTGCATTTATTTGTCCTGGTAACTTCTTCATTATCAAAGAAAATGTTTGTAACTAAATTTGGAGGAATTCTGTGAAAAACAGAGCCTTATTATTCTGCTGCTTAAAAACAAACATCAAAGTGGAGAGAAGACTAGCGTTAAGATTCCCCAAGGAATTAATTACGGTGGAGACCGCTAATCGCTTCCCAATATCTATTCTCTCTTTTTCAAATTTTATCTGAGTTTGCAATTTCCAGAATGAAGAGACTCTATTTTCAGACTTCCTCACAGCCACATGTGAGCGTAGAATTAAGTTCTGACTGATACAACACAGTCAGTATAAGAAAACATATGAATGAAAAGTTTGAATCATTTTCTCTATGTATCCTGGTCTCCATCTCAAACTTAAGACGAAGGATGCTATCATCCTGTAGAGTGGTACTGTAAGGACATATTCTATTTTTAAATGTCCAAGTGGAAGTGATCTTAATTACTTATAGAGCATCATGGTACTCTATTGTGCTGTATTATCTTGTGTTTTATTGAACACTGCATTGCGTTAAATTGTATTTCAATATATGTGAGATGTGCAATTCCTTATTCTGATTAACATCATAAACATTTAATTATTTTAATTTCGCATTGCCTTTTTGTTCACTGCTCAAGTTGGAAATGCTTTAAATCGATATTTATGAGGAAGTCCAGACAATGCAGAAGAAAACTATGCAGTGATGTACCAGGGTGCTGCAAAGTATATCAACTCTTTTCAGGAATACACTTTTGAACACAAAAAGAAATATAAAATTTGCATTCATTATGTATTGATGTAATTATTTTAAAACACAGTTCACAATGAATTTTGACTACCTTTGTTTGGATTCTAAAGCCAAGTCTCAGCAGCAAATGAGTATGTGTCTCAAATAGTAGCCTGAGCTACAGGTACAGTACTGTTATTTATTAATAACAAAATAGACCTTATGAATATGTTATATTCAAGTAAGTTATTATAGGCTTTTTAGTTCCCTCTTAATTCTTCTTACACTAATGGCCATGCACTGAAATTGCATTTATATATATTTTTCTCTTTTTGGCAAAATAAACATGGGGACACAGTTAAGCATAATGAATATGAGGCAGTAATGTGAGGTTACAGGTTCAAGCGAATTTGGCAATATAATAGCCAATGACGTTCATCTTGGGTGAGGTTACTGCCACATTGAAAAATCAGAGTCATATTTAGTAGCACTCATCTTTAAATTTAATGAATTGCATACCTATATCTTCGTTGTAAATAAAAGCAGACCGAATGGTGAGTTTTGCTGAAGACACACAAATGAGCTGCTTCACTAGAATTACAATACAGTGTGTGCATAATACTTGCACAGTGTTAGAAATAGATGCTTTATAAGAGTATCTTCGAGTCCACATAATGGTGGAAATAGTTCTCCACAAGGCATCTTTTACTATTAATGATAAGCATCTAAATGTTTCTTGGAAGGGAGGATCCAAACAGGAGGAAAGTTCAGCTCATGCTTCTGGTTGAATTTATAATTACCATCCACAAATATTTTTCGAATCCCCTCTGTGCGCGGCGGGGTGGCAATAACGATCAGCATCGCTGACCGCCATCTCGACGTCCAACGCTAAATTAAGTTTCTCTGATTTATGTTCATGGCTTCCTTCGCGCCTTGGCTCATCTGTTCTTACAAGCTGCTCCGTTGTGCTCCTACCAGCAAATTATGTGACAGTTCCAACCTGGTGCTAATTTACTGAACTCTGTGCAGCCAGCAGAACATTTCCCACTCGTGTCCATCCCTGCTCTTATTGTCTTGCTACCTCCCGCTGTCTCCACGTGAGCACGGCCAGGCCCGAGCGACAGCCACACTACTTTAGAAAGAAGACAGCAAGTCAGCTTTATACTTTTCCATCTGTTATTCTGTGGTGGTCCGCATCCATTGCACACCCCGGTGTAATTTATAAAACTTTCACTTAATTATTAAGTTTGTTCATCCTAACATGAAGCAATGTACTGTACCAGTACTTACAGAAAACCTTCTAAAGTATACATTCGAATTGGTTATTCAGTAACTCAGTATCTTTGAATGGATAAGCATCTCTCATTCTCACATGTCGTCTTCCTCCCCTGTGTTCTTTGCCCAATATACTTACCTTTTAAGACTTGAAGTCCGCATTCTATGTCCCCCTTCAATACACGTGTGCAGAAATCTTTCCCTTCTGTATTTCAATCAGATGTTAAAATGTTGGAAACTCAGGCCTTTCTAACGTCTGTTCTACATTTCATGAAAAGTATGACAAACTTGCATTTGGTCAGGACTGGAAAATGATTCCACTACGAAAGGTCTCAGGCTCAGCCTCTGGAGCTATATTCCTCTCTGACCATCTGCAGTTCTCTTCTCTCCTCTGCTTCACCCAAGGTGAAGAATAGAAAACAAAGGCATTAAACACACTCACCCAACAGACTTAAAATGATTACTCTTTCTCTCTTTCTCTCTCCTGCTGTGTACTAGTTGGCAATACAGGAATCCCTGCCTTTTTGTACACTCATTCTTCTACACATTTATTTATTACTCATCAAACCTAAGTAGAAAATGGGAGGGTTTCACCTTGGCTCATCAGATCATTAACCAGCAGCCTTTTGTACCACAGGAAAGTTTGAACAAATACATTTGTTATTTTTCCTGTAGTGAAACTATATATATATAGTTGTGCCCCTAAGGTTCCTGTGTCATACAGTGACAATGTATATCTAGTATCACACTCATTGAACTGTAGCCATTGATTATCGAGCTCCTGGACCAGGCTGTATGATATTTGGATTGAAAACAGGTAAGACAGAATTTCATGATAAAAGGATTGTAACAATAGTTAATACTTGGCCTACTGTCATTTTCAAAGTTGTTAGAGGACAAGATAGAGGCATGAAAAATTCCTTCAACTGATATTATCAGGAGCCTTCCTTTTCAATGATGAGGCACTAATAGGTTAGTTAACTTGCATTTTTCTCTTATGTACACTCAAATGGCACTTGAAGAAAAATAGTATAACTGATAAGGTCAATTATTAGTTATTTGTCTGCTCCATATATACTGTCTTTAAACATTATGCATTGTCATTTGGAAAAATCCTTTCACTTGGAATTTACAGAGAATTTAATCTCTGGTACCACCAAACACCCCCCCCAAAATTCTAGGAATTTATAGAGAATTTCTTAAAAACAAATAATATCGATTGTACTAGTACAGCTTTCTATTTTCTACTCATCAATCCAATATAACTTATATCTACATTAAAAGGAAAAATAACAGACAATGCCAATAATTGTATGATATCTCAAAGCAGAAAATTAAAGAACTCATGAAAAGATTCATTTTTATATTTATCAAATTTCATCAAATTCTTCAAAATCCCTCAAAAAATACTCACAACTAACATCATATACTGGATTGAATCAGGATTTGTGTGGTTAATTATTGATGCAAGAGAATTTTTTTTTCTTAAATTGAGAGAAATTAATCTTCTAACTGTAAAAGCAAATTTTAAGGTCAAAATACTACCTTCAACCAGAAAATAAAGTGATTGACAAAGTAGTGTATAAACTTATTTTTGAAAAGATATTTAAAATTTATGTACAGAAAGCTAGATTAATGAAAGAAAACACACTGTTGTGCATCTCAGTAAAGAAAGATATGTAAGATTTGTAAAATAGTTATTCTCCCTAATATTTATCAATTAATTCTAGCAGTCCAGGTTTTTTTTTCTTTGTTTAAGTGCTCCAGTTCTACATTTTGATCCACATTTTTATTTTCTTCTCTTTTTGTTTCATTAAAAATGATGCTTAAAGAATATACCTCCAGGAGACTAGACTACTTTTTATCAAGCAGGACTGTTTTTTCTGGATCCAGGTTTCTTGCAGAGAGAGGAGGGTGTGTGGAAGGCAGTTAATCACTTTGTTCTGTTTCCTTCTTCATAAATATTATATAAAATTCAGGCCCACTACAGTATTCAGAGTACTCAATCCATCTGAAGAAATAATCTGTCTGAGACAGTAGTCCAAAGTGGCTGACTTCTGTTTTTAAGGACTCATAAAAACAACACAACATAACCACACATACACGCACACATGCACACGCACACATCCCTGAAAGAGAAAAGAGTCACATTTCTTTCATTCTGATAATGAGAGAGCCAGTGCTTATGTGTATATGTAAGTAAAAATGCATATATATATATATATAGATATATATAGATATATGTAAAAATACAGTGCAAGCAGAATCTACAGTTAGAATATATTACTGCATTCTACGATCAAGGATTAAGAATATAGCCATATTAGATGAATGTAGGGAAAAGGTGAGGAAAGAGAGACACAGTGATTTATTCTTTGAGCACTTCCTTCCAATCATGTCTGAATGTACCTTTTTTCTTACTGTTCCATACGCTTAAACAGGTCATCACTTTTTGTGTTCTGACTGTGCATATTCAGGATCCACGCAGGTTGGTGAGCATATGGGTGTGCTCAAGTGTGGGGTGTCTAGAGCAGCCACGACACCTCTGTCCACAGATCCACAGATTCTGCCGCATCTTTTTCATGTAGCTTTTCCTCAGCCATGGCTCTTACAGTAGAGTGTAATTGTAGTGCTTTTTTGTATTCTGTGAAGCATTCATAAAGACTCTGCAGCCTAAGTAAGGGTCCTGGAAGCCCCTGAATTTTAGTGCATGAAACCAAACAGGAATTTCCAAAAGACCACTGATATGTGAAGTGGCAGTTTGTGGGACTACAGCATTACATATAATATTGGAATTAAAATAAATGATGAGACAGTCTATTGATATAAAAGAATTCACTTTGAAAACAGCATGTATAATTAAGTTATCAGAGTTGGATTTCTGTAACTTAGAGCTAAAGTGAATCTAAGCTTCTGGTTATTTGTCATTTGGTATAAATTGAAATCTGTTTTCACCTCATATGACAATTCTAATATCATCCTTTATGAGCTGATAGTCCTTGTATTTCAATTTTTTTTAAATGAGACTGTTTTGAAATAGTATTCTTGCAAAGCTACTTTTCCTTTGAAAAGCAAAAAATAACATATATTTTTGTTTCATTGAGATTAATTTATAATCAGCAATAATTTTTTTAAATTTTTATTTTACATTCTCCCAAAACTTCTTTGGAAAGCTTGGTATATATAATTCTGTGATAGGACAGAATAAATACTCAAGGTGACAAGTGTAGAATGAATTCATTTTGTTTTTACATGTCATGGCTTATGTGAAAGAATAAGAAAATGCAGAAAACCCCTGAAGAAGCAGTGCTGAGCTAAGCTTGCAGGGCTGCGGCAAATCCACATTGAATTTGTGACTAAAACTCAACAGAGTGCAGGTGTGCTACCTCAGGACAGGCATTTCCCCAACCCTCACCACTGGGTTCTGTGCTGATCTGTTCCCTTTGCAGTTTTCTAATCAGTTTGCTTCCAGCTGGTCCTAGATCACCTCACTTGAAGAGGTAGTAGGAACCTTGAGTATGCAGCACAGAAACTGCCTTTTAGTATCAAGCCAACAGGTACACAGGCTGTGTGCGTGCACGCGTGCGTGCGTGCGTGCGTGTGTGTGCGTGTGTGTTAAATGAATTGGCCATTCGAAAAAGAAAAACTGCAGCAGTACTGAAGCCCAGTGCGGCATCAGGGATCAGAGTGTCCGCCTTTTTCTCTTGCAGTCCCTCTTTCCCTTGCATATCCACCTCCTTTGGAATAGCAACTCTATCTCCTACATTTCTTTATTTTGCTCTTGCATTTTTGTCTCTGGCAGTGTTTCTTCATCACTCCCTGGCTTTCTTGCTTCCTCACATCCAGGACAATCTTGCCATTTTTCTAATAATGTTACAACATTTGAAAAGTATTTTAAGGTGTCTGAATGTTGTATACACACCATACATCTGCTATGTGCGGTAGAGCTCCTAATATCCCTGGGAGCAAAGTTCTTTTATTTTGTTTTAGGTTTTTAAGAAATTCTGTCATGTTAAAAGGAAAAACAGTATCATCAATCATGGGAAGCAAATCTGCCTACCTTTGCAGCTGCATGACAAAAATATCTCTGTAAACATCTTTTATTTGTAGGTACTGAGTAAGGAAAGAATTTACCATAGGCAATGCTGACAGTATGGGCTGTACTTTCTGGGTTTGTTTTAGATATTTGCTTTCTTTCTTCTCCTTAGGTTATGTCCTTGCAGTTGTAATTCTTTTGAAAAAAATTTTTACTATCTTAATTCTACATTTGCATGATCAATGTCTTTTATTTTTCTGCAGGATAAAAAGATCCCAAGTATCTTTCTCTCAGAGGTGAGGTGACTTGGGTATTAATGTTTGTGTTTGAGCAGTAAGTAGCTTTAGGGAGGCTTTCTAAGCAGAAAGCATTGGAGTGAATGATCTTCTCCCCAGAATCTTCTTCAGATGTTAGCTTGCTTGGTAGATGATAAAAGTTTAAACTCTGTAACAGAACCATAATCTCTATTCCACATCTTTATTGTTTTGGGAAAAATCCTAATTTACACATGTGTGATGTCCATCCGCATGTCTGTGCATAAGTATGAAATAAAACAAGAAGAGCGATCAAAGCTTTCACTGTACTAGATATCTTTATTTTCCCCTGTCCAGGTCCTCACCGCTAGTCTCTATTTTTTCCATCAGTTCCTGCCCTGGTAGATTACACAATGGACATTTGGGCTTTGGCCTCTGGTTAAGTTACTAAAATGGAAACCTATTTCAGGAGATTAGAGGGACAAAAGAGGTCAACACTGAACTTCCCTCAAGGTCATATCAAGGTGATGCTATCTCACTTTTAAAGGTACCCTTCTCTATTCTCTTTCTTACCTTAAAAATCACTATTTTCTTTTGCGTCTTCGGGCTGAGGGTTAGTAGTACGTCCTCTGTTATCAGTGATAAGGTAGTGCTCTGTTCCTTGTGATCTTCCTGCATCCTACACATGCCTTTATCAAAAGTTTCTTTGTTCAGTTCTGTTCAGATTATCAGTATTTTGAGTATCTGATTCTATATCTATGCTTGCTTCATTTGATCTAAAATAATTTCTAAGAAACTTTATGATTTATATTATTCCTTTTGATGACTTTTAGCCATTACTGCCAGGAGATACCTTTTCCAGAAGGTTTCACTTAGTCATATTTCTCAAATACAGGCCACTTGATACAATCTTAAAAACTAAAAGTAACACGTATTTAGTCATCAACATACACTTTCATAATTACAAATGCTTCCTCTCACATTTTCAAAAGATACATTGAAAAAGGATATTATTTCAAGAATAGCGCATAGATAATTAGAAATTGAACTAAAACTTTGAGTACAGCTTAGACAAATCAAAAATTTTTATAGTAGCTGAGAGTACTTGAATAGAAATGAGGATATGCTTTGGAGAACTAATGTTCAAGGACTCATCAAATGGCTCTAGTGATGGTAAGACAATGGAAGCAGAAACACATGACTACCCTGAATAAAATTTCATGAAATATGAAAATATTAAAAAGTTCCATTTCTCAATTAATGCTCTCATTGAAGTATGCAAATTCATATCTATATTTTATCAAAGTGATGTTTTAAAATGCATCTAACCATGTGAAAAAAAATCTGTAAAATGTGCATTACTCAAACTGTTGAAAGAATTTGAAAATTATTTTCCATTGGAAAAATAAGGAAGCTAAATTCACAAGAAGAGAAATTAACATCCAGACATACTCAGTTTCTTTCTCACCACGCACACTTGATCAGAGAACATTAGATTCCTGGCTAAACTTGCATGCTAGATGTTGCTCGCCACCTCCACTGCAGATGTCCAGACCCGCTCTCTGCCTGAGCACCAGGGTTTCTTCTTGGCTGAGTGAGTCCTCATGCTTGGCTCCCTTCAGCTTGAATCTATTTTTTTTTTGGTTCATGGTCTCAAGGCTGTGTGGTAATTACTTTTCTAAATTCTCTTTTATGATTATTTTATTCAATAATGAATTCCTCTCTTACTTAAATTCAAAATTCTGGTTTATATTAGACATAATTTTGCAATGATTCTTCTAAGAAGGTTATACATGTTTACTTTTCATAATCAATTTCTTAAAACTCCTTGTTAAATTATAAGATCTGATAAATCATATCTCATGTTGTTATTTTTATATGTCAATGATAAGTTCATGAACAGCCTGGGTGAGCCTAACTTAGTCAACTTGTCAAATAAATAAATATTTGCATCATTAGTTTTCTCTCTCAGAGCCCTAGCTACATTAGACATCAAAATAATAATTATTCTACACCACAGTTTCTGTTATTTTTAAAATTATTTTTTAAGCATCCCCACTACAGAGTCTATCTATACTGTAAGAAAAAAATATGGGAGTGCTTTCTTCATCTTATTTTCACACAGTGTATGAATTTATTTAAAGAACATGAGAATTAAATAATAAAATGTGAAATAAATAATGTATTTCCCATCCCCATGAATCTTTAAATCATTCTTCAGTGACTCATTGAATGCTACAAACATTGCAAGACATCAAGAAGAATTTTTGTTATGGGCACTAATGATCTAGTTTTATCTCCACATTTTCAAGTACAAATTAAATAAAAAGGGAGAAGATTTTTCAATACTCTTATGATCTCAGACATTAAACAACAGAGAACACACAATTTCAGTATATATTAACCTGTATATCAAAAAGTCATTTGAAATGAAGACATATCTGAGAAGATGTCAGCTAGTGAAAAAGTCATAATCATTTCTAGCAAAATTCAAATGCATGATTGAAAGTTGAAATTTGAATATTAAATGGACTGCTGTTAGATTAAAAAAGAGTGTGTGCAACTCAGATTACAGCTTTTATAGTGTCATAAGCATCTAATGAGAGATGAAAAGAAAAGTGTGTGGAAAAATATACTAATTAAAATAAAATGTGTGCTGGTCTTTACTTAACAAAAATTTTTAGAAAAGTGAATACACTAAAACAATAGCAGCGGTAACGGTAAATCTGATCTCATATGTGTTCTCACCTCTTTACAAATTAAACAAACGAACTGGTTAAAGTATAATACACAGCACTTGAAAGTGAATGAAGGGAGTAACAGGTAATGGCACATTTATTTCAATCCCAAGTAAATTCATGAAATTCTGCATTTAAACAAATATTCTGGGCTTCGTGAGGGTAATGTCGCTATCACAACAGTCTTCTCCTTGCTCGGTCACATAACAACCTCATCACAAATGTCTATTCTTTTCCACACAAGCTCCCTTGCTAGGGTATTTTCTAAGGGATATGTTATAAAGTGTTCTAAATCAGCTATAACCTAAAATGCATCTATTTGAGAGCAAATGTAGTTTTTTGGATTGGGAATTTATAGCAAAGTTGATCCACACTTCATTAAAGTATTTAATAATGTAAAGATAAGTAAAAAATTAGGTCATACCTGGAAAGTGGAAATGTCAAAAGAACAATTATCATGCAAATTATTTCTGTAACAACGAAGCCCAAAACAACTCTATTTTCTCTAGGACTGTAATAAAGATGAAATGAGATAAAGGATGAAAAGTGCTCAGAAAAGCATCTGTGCTTAGGAAGTGTGTCATAAAAGCCACCTATTTTCATTTGCAATATTCTTACCTTTACTACCTTTATCTACGTGCACTGCCTGGATACTTTCATGATTCATATAATTCATTCAATAGAAATGCACTTAATTCCTAGAGATGACCAGGCCTAGTATTAGGACTGGTAAAGTTTTTCACTGTGTAAGACGGTGAGACATGTAAGTAAACCCAATCACATGCGCAAGCTGCTAAGAGTCACAAGTACAAGACTTCACGAAGTACACAAAGGAATCCCAGGCAAATGGGATGGAGGATGAGGACAGCTGTGGGGAGGGTCAGTAAAGCAGCTAGGGAAGTTGTCATATCAGGTGTTGCTGAGTCACATTTGGTGTATTTAACCCTGTATCCCTCTTCTCTCTTCCATAGCATTTGCATCACAGGTCCTGATTTCCTTGCCCTTCACTAAGCAAGCATCTGAGAGGAGGAGGTACTAGGATCTTCCACAGACAGCGGCACCAATCAGAAAGTGAGGCAGGGAGTCAACTAGCTACAGAGAACCACAAGGAAAATTTAGGCTCCACTGCACGCTTCTGTGTCTGTGACAATTCTGGATGTCCATTTTCCCCTGGTGACTGCCTAGACATAAGTAAGATACCATTGATTAGAAGAGCATAAGTAGACTTCGCAACACCTTTTAAGAAAAAGGCTAAAAATGCTGAGATACGTTAAGAGAAGGATGATGAAAAAGGTTGATATATTGGAGAGAAGAGAAATGCTCCTGAAAGTTTGATAGAGATAAAGTATTTATATAAAATATGTTTTTTTCTACTAATAAAGGTTCAAGGAGGGCAAATGTTCTAAACCTATTTATCAAATAATGTGTGCATGTATTTTTTTTAAAAAAGCACTGAAGTGCTTGATATTATAGAAGAAAGTTAAAAAAGAACCACATTCCATTGCTTGAAATGCTATCCTAGCTTATGCAGAAAGTCTGCCTTATCAATTTTAGTGCATTAATTACCATATCACCTTCTGTGAAGTCCCTTTTAAGTCATTCTACAGTACATAGTTTATTAGAAAACTTCTCAGCCTCAAAATAAAAAGTGTTCCTTCTCCTTTCCTAGTACCTGCTGTACCCTTCAGATTCCATTTCCTCTTTCAGTTTCTAGATTTACTGAGTTGAAGAGAAGGACAGGAGAGGGAGTCAGGGAAAGAGATTTATCTATGCATGTAAGCAGGATGGTTTGGACAACTGTACTGTGCATCTCGGCTGGTCTATGGAAAAGAACAGTAAATGTGTAATTTGTTTTGTTTCATTTTTTCAATTGTTTCTCCTTTTTCTCTTAATTTCTTACATATTTCTTTCTTTCTGCAATTTTGCATACATATATCTGGTAATATGAATAACTAATTGAAAAATAGCAGTATCCATTACAAAAAATACTGTGAAATTCATATTATTTTGCTAAATGAAATTTTGTATCACTTGTAATTTTTCTGTTCTAATACTATTTTGTACTCTCTTTAAAAAGAAAATAAAGGGCTGGAGAGATGGCTTAGTAGAATAAGCACTTCCCTGGCAAGCGCAAGGGCCTGAGTTCAATCCCTGGTTCTGCAGAAAACAAAAAACAAAACAAAAAAAGGAATTAATAAAAGAAGAAAAAGTACATAAATTTTATTATGCAGCCAATATTGATGATCTATTCAACAGTATATTTTTTGGGTGCTAATAATGCCCTAAATTTTCATTTTATTTAAAAAACTTAAGCAGAATGTATAACATACCTTTCACCATAAATTTATGTTTTTATTTATTTGCTGCTGTTGTCCACATTTAATATCCTCTTTTCATTTGTGTGACACTGGAACATCAGAGACAGCTATCTTTGCCTTGAGGAGGCTCAGTCACACAGTATGAAAGTCTGCCTTTCAATATTACTGTTTATTCACTGGAGATTCTAAAATAAATTACTGAATGTCTTTTAATCACACATTCTTTATCTGTAATGCTGTTATCTTTCAACCTTTCATAAGGATAATTATATAAATGCAAGTAAAATTGCGTGGTAAACAAGCAATGAAGAGTCAGAAAAAAGCAGAATGTTATTTGCAGTGAACCTTACAACGTGGAGACCCAATTCTGAAGTACGGTTCCAGGCATAACTAATTTCATTGTGCTTTGCTTTATGCACTTGGCAGATAAAGCATGTTTTACAAATAGAAGATTTGTGACCACCTGCATCAAACAAATGTAGCAGGTTCATTTTTGACAGTTCAGATGATCACTAGGATTTTTTAGAACAAAGTACTTTTAATCGTGACATATACAATTTTAGATATAATGCTCTTGGAATTTAATAAACTATATTAGAGTGCAAAGATCACTTTTATGTCCATTGGGAAAGCAAATCAAGTGACTCATATTATTGTAGTAGTTGTATTACTGTTTAATCTACAATGCTTCGGAGGTGTGTCTGTGTATTCTATTTCCTTACTGTGTTGACCAATCTTATGCTTTGTCTTCATCCTTCTCCATTGTCCTAAATCAAGTTTGTGATGTTAGGGGCTGGGAAGATAGCTCAGTAGAATAAGCGCTTGCCTGGCAAGTGCAAGGGCCTGAGTTCAATCCCCTGGTCTGGGAAAAAACCAAAACCAAAACCAAAACAAAAATCTTACTCATAAAAGACTTTAATAAACATTAGGAAGAAAACATAGTGGGGCTGAGAATCTACGATCCATCTTCTCTGATGATAAGAAGGGCTATTGTGAACAGTGGAGAGACCGAGAGGGTGCCATCACCCTGAGTCACAGCAAGGGATGAGACACTGCAGATTTCTGAGGGAGTGCAGAGACACGTGGCTTGAGTAGATCTCTGAGCTGGATCAAGACTCTAAAGCAAGGAGGAAAGTGTTTCCTGTAGAGGGGTCTTGAACAGGCCCAGATTCTGTAGTAGGTAAACTCCCAGAGTTACAGGTTGTTACCCAGTTCTTAAAGCCACAAAAATTGCTGGCGATTGGAGCACATGGCCAAATGGTGGCACTATTCATTAAAGTGCAAAAAAGCACCTTAGTAATGTGTAAAGGAGAATACTGAGTATCTGTAACAGTTGTCAGAAGACTCAAGCAAGTTCAACCTGAGTAGCCTCTGACGAAAGCACTTGAGTGGTATGTAATGATGTGTGCTTGTAGAATGTTTCGTTGCTTTGGGGGGAAGATTTTAATCAACATAATTAGAATGTTTTTTTTTTTTTTAATGTGCAGTCCAACTTGTTGGATCATTGTCTTCTCCTAGAATGTATTTTCTTTTGTATTTTGTGTGTCTGTCGATGGACTGACGTTGATCATGTAAAGGTGCAAGACTGAGGAGGCAGAACACTAAAAACAGGGCTTGATTTCAAGGAAATAATAAGCAGATCATAAAGAAATGGAGAGCCAAATGATTTGAAAGAAAAATATCATCAAAAGTTAAATTTCAGATAAAAGAGAAAAACTGTTTAATTTTATTACGTGCTTAACATTTATGTAATATACAATTATTTATATAAAATTTCCACAAGTTATCATCAGAGGTAATCTTATGTTAAAACAAAACCAGCTATTATAAAAGAAGTAGCAAATATATAATTGAGAAGAACATATAATCTCTAATTCTACCTATTTTTAACCCATGGATATAAAACTTTGATATCTGTACTAAAAACCATATGAAATTAAATTTGAAAATTTCAAAGAATAAAAGCAATTAAAAGGAAAAAGTATATATACATACTAAATGTTACGCATTCTAAAGTATGATGTTGTCTTTCTGAAATGCTTTAAAATAATAAAATGTACTTTAAAGAAATGTATTTGAAAGCAGAACTTGCTAACACACTGCTATGCAACAATTTCAAGGTAAAACAATACAATCAATAAGCAGATTATAGAAGCAAGAATTAATCACATTGAGCCATCAAAATGTACATTGTTTTCTTCACAGGATTTCATTTGATAGTGGGTAAGATTAAGTGAAGTAGCAACTCTTACATTTATAAGTTTACTTTGATAAAAATGAGAATTACAATAATTTTATTTGGAAGTTATCAGGAGTAATGTAAAACAAAATTTAGTACTTCTTTTATGATTTAAACCAACACCCTAGGGTTTTGGTAATTAAAACTTAGAATTGTAATGCTCAACAAGTTTAAAACTATGTGTTTTTTTATATACTAAGGAGAACAAAAGTAAACAATCTAACTTAGTCCATGAATCGAAAAAATATTTGGGTTATTTACATGATTACAGTTTCTACATATATTACATTTATATTTTTACCAATAATACATATACTGTGTGTCGGGTACACACCTCAGCTATGGAGACTGGCTATGGCCTCTGGACTTTTCATATAAAATACTATACTTTATGCTTTTTTCTCAGGTAGTGTCATTCTGGAGATTAAACTCAGGTCCTCACACATTGTATGCATAGAGTTTGCCCCTGGGCCTGCATCTAGCTCATCTATATTATTTCCTGTAGCCTTCACCATCCCAATTAAGGGGGTTTAACAGGCCTAGTAGATGTCCTTTGGTGTAGGCCCAAGAATTGGAAAC
>NW_004524642.1:6089761-6095607 GCF_000260255.1 Octodon degus
TGGGACCTGGAGTTGGTCCCGCCGGCACAGGGTAGCCAAAAACTCTCCCACACACTCACTGGACCTGGGCTAGGACTGGGTCTCCCCATTGACTCTTTTCATTCTCTGCATTCTCCTGCCAAACTGCAGAGAATCCATTAGCTGTCCCTCCATGTTAAATGAAGGGCTTTCTACTTGCAACCAGCCTTGTTGTCATTCAGTCTATGAATTTCTATGTCTGAGTTTCATTTTCTTTAAATAATTTTATTAAGAAACAAATAGCAATGAGAAAGTTTCAAACTGATTTCTAGCACAGTTTCAATAACTAGTACATTGCATGTTGTTGTCTTAGTGGTTATGCACTGTACAAGTTGCAGACATGCTATCCTGTCCACTGACACTATTAGAACAAATCTCTCTATTGAATTAAGAGAATGCAGTTGTATATCTAGCCTATTTTGAATATACAGATACCAAATTGTCGTTCATTTGTATCCCCCCTTTTTGTTTAGTTTTGGCAGAAAAGGGTAATTCATTGTCACTTAAATATTGTAGGTGCATGATTTCAACAAAATATTCCAATATAGTCCAGTAGTCCATAATAGTAGTGGGTTTTCTATAAGACTGGCAATGTCAGAAATTGTTGACTTGAGCCTTTTACAGCTCAGCATATTAATATGGCTTTACTTTTTATACTTTGTGTTTATACTTTTCTGCTGGATGGTTAAGACCAAGATAAAGCAAGACAAGAAATGTAACTTTTGTATCTGATAAGGTCAGTCAAATCTCCAAAAAAGATGTAGTATTTTTGTACAAGGGAGTATTACTCAGCTATAAAGAATGATAAACTCCAAGCTTTTATATTTAAGTAGATGCCACTTGAAGATACACTCATTAGTGAAATAAACCACACACACATGTGTAAAAATTGTATAGTGTCCCTAGTATAAAAACTCAAAATAAGGAATGAAAATAGAAAGGTATAACATAATTAAAAGGAAAGCAAGAACCTGAGGATTAGACAACAAAGACAGGGCAAAAAGAAAAGCTGGGAAACATGACAGGGGCAAAGTCATACATTTATATGAGTTTCTGTGAATAAGGCTTATAGATTATTTTATACAAGAGCAATAACAATCTGTATCAGACTAATCACTTTAGATTTCTTCATAAGGCAGAGAAACTAGATATTAGCACATAACACTAGCACATGATTAGACCTTAATAGTAGCACATTATTTTTCAAAATCATCCAATCCTTCAAAAATAGAATTACTTCTGTGATTACCACCAGCAATAAAAGCAGAAAAATCCTTTAAATTCATGGGCATATTATGTCACATTGCTCTATAAAGTCAAATCCATAAACCAGACTACATCGTTCTTTGCCACCACATCCTGTGAGCTCTCTGATTCCATCTACTCTTTTCCTGTCCCGTTATACACCACCCAGGCAGACCTGTTGCTTCTTAAGTATGCCAAATATACACCTGCCAAGGAACACAACACCTATCTTACCCTTTGTCCTTAGTACTTCTCCCCCCCGTAGTCCCATTATCACCACCTGTACATAACCAATTGTCACCTGCTCAACTTACAATAGAAATACCTACTCTACTTAAACTATCAGTGCCACCATTCCAGGCATGCCCCAACACACTTCCTTGTATTTGCTGCACATTTTTAGTCCTATAGAAATAACTATTATCTACTTATTTCGTTATGTTCTTATTTATCTTCTTTTACTGCTATATATGTTCCATAAATCTGGGTATAGTGATTCTTCAATTAATTGTAAAGTAGCACCTACAGTAGAGCTTAAAATACTGTAGGTTTCTGGTAACTATTTTACAAGCTAATGATGAAGTATGAAAGCTAAAGTGCAGGACGGCCAAATAGCTCAGTGAATTGAAGCACCTGCAAGCAGGCGCAGGGGCCAGGGGTTCAGTCTCCTAGCCTGCCGTTCCAGCCAGGCCCCCGGGGCATGCTGAGATGGCAATTGAGTCTGGGCGTGGTGATGCAAGCCTGTAATCCCAGCACTTGGGAGGCTGTAAACAGGTGGCTCACTACAAGTCCGATCTAGCAGGGAGACATGGAACACCCTGTAGATCCTTCCCTAAAATACAAAAAATGCTAAAATACCTAATTATATATTTTATTAATAGTCTTTTTACATTGTGTTTCATGATTTCAATCATCTTTTCTAACACTAAACTGTACCAGGAAAGTTTTCTTAAATTCTTCTGTATCTCTTTTCAAGAGATAGTAGTCTTTTTATTTAAAGTGACACTACTCTCAACCTGTCTTGAACTATTTAGTGTACATGTGAATCCCTCTGCCTGAGTTGGTGAGAATAAGGCATACAGAATATTTTACCTCCTCCAAGGGAGGCATGCAATCCTTTTATACCAGGATCAATAGCGATCTGAACTGGACAGATTAAATTAGCTGTGGGCTGGTTTGGAGGCTGGAGGAAGATGGACAGCCTCTGTGAGTCTCTTGTAGCTCTGTACAAAGTGTTTGTTCAAGTATCGATACAAAAAATGCAGTAAAATGCAAAGATAAACATTCTGCTTTAAAGTGATAGAGACAAATAGCCTTGTACAGCACAAGCCTTTTCAGAGACAGTATAGATCTGCATTATGCTTTTGTGCTGCCAGTGAAAAGGCTGAGTGCAGAGAGGCATGATTTGAAATTCAGTTCCAGACTCATGTTAGCTGCAAAGCCGTGCTTCTTAGTAAATCCAACCAAATATGCTGACATTTTCAGAGTGCATCTGATACATTTCAATAATTAATTCTTGAGTCAAGAAAGAGTCAAGAAACCAGATGAAGAAGCACAGTAGGCTGAAAATTGCCAGTGGGAAGGAAAAAAAATCAGCAATAGATAGAACCTTTTCAAGCTGAAAAGAGGTCAGTAGGATACCACTGGGAACAGGGAGGAAGCTTCAGGGAGTTTGATTATTATTATTTACATAAACCACCCAGAGAGCAGTTTGAGATGCTCAGTCCACTGTTTTGCAGAAATCAGTATGCTTACAAATATAAAAATGCAATCACATAGTAGAAAGCACTAAATCAATGAAGTATTATATAATAAGCTGTCGGAAGGGAATAGGATCAGCAAAAAGTGCATTGTCTTTTACAGAAAACAAATTGGAAAACAGTCGTCCTGGACAGAAACTCAAGAAGTGCTCCACCAAGGCCCACTAGAAACATTTATCACTGTTTTTAGACAACCTTTACCTTGGAGAAGAGCAGTGGCACAGGCTCACTAGCCAAAACAGAACAATCATATTACTAACTGAACATTTTTAGTATGAAAAGAAGACATTTGGTATAGAAGTGATGTTGTACTAATTACTGAAAGAAACTGACATAATTTTGAATGACCTGCTTTTCAAAAATGTCACAATTTTAGAGATTTTTTAAAATCTCTCTTTGAAAATGATTTCACTCCAACTAGCAGGCCAAAAAATCCTTGTAATATACCTTACTGCCTGTTTTTTAAAAATAACATATATTCACTCAATTCATAACATTTTTTAAAAAAATATTTTATTTTTTATATATTTGGTACAGGGTCTCACTATACAGCTCATAATTATAGTGATCCTCCCATTTTCAGCCTCCCCAGTGCTGGGATTGCAGGTGTGTGCCACAACGCCCGGTTTCAGTGGCCTGTTCAGTGCATCCGGGGTTCTAAGGTTGGCACAGCATGTAGTGCCAGGGACTGAACCTGGGTCCTGGTCCTTGCCAGGCAGGTACTTAGACCACTGAGATATCTCCACAGGCCCTTATCACTTGTTTTGTACAAGTTGATTGAGTGCTTGTCAATGATAGAAATATAGAACAGAAATAAAGACAAGCGGATCACTACAGTCAGTGACCTCCTTAGAATATCCCTTTATACTGGCTTTCTATATATAGCCTCAGGAAAGATTAAGCTATGTAGCAAGATAATCAAGCATTGAAAGCATGCTTATCAGGTGAAATGCACTCTGAATGTAAGGCAGGTGTAGTAGCAAATGCCTACCTACAATCTGGCAAGGCGACAACCCTTAGAACGCTAGGTCTGTGTAGACAATGACTCCAACAAGGAAAACAAGAACTGTACAGTAATACAAATACCTTCATGAAAGTAATAGTGTATGCTTCTGTAGTTTATAATCCATTAGAAGGAAATAATAATGTTATGTTGGGCTACAAGAAGCCCTATGTATTCAAAGTTGGCTGTTAGATCAGTGCTTAATACTGTAAGCCCATAATACATGGTCAGGCTTCTTGAGAAACATAGGGCTTGTCCTTGTATTTCTTGAACATAAGAAAATAGTAGCTTAGGAAACCTTTTTGTTATTTAGAAATCCATTTTGAAGTTACTTGCGGTATAAGTTTAATAAGTATTAATTAAAACTTAACTGGAATAAGTGTTAATTTTCTCTGTGTGGCATGAATTTTAGGGAAAATAAGTTGTACATCTTCGGCTTGAGTTTAATAGTTAAGTGTATGAAAAAAGTAAAATGCAGAGCTACAATGCATGGATTGATGTGGACACTGAACTAGCGAGTCTTCACTGTAACAGGGTAAGATGACAGTGACACGGATAAAAGCTTCCTATATGTGAGATGATTTGCTTTTGACAACCAAATAGCAATAGTCATTTCAGATTTTCCCTTGGGGAGAAATGAATCCTATAAGACGGGATCGAGTGACTTTCTTCTGAAGGACTTTCTAATTATACAAAGAGGTTTCGGAGATATCGACAAGGCTGAAATTATGTCTCCCTTTGCTGAACAGACAGTGATATCTAAAGGCTTTACATCATTTTCCTTAAGTGATGTTCTATTAATTTCTACCAAAATGCCTGAGCAGAGCTCACAGCAGGACTTGATCTAATCATGGAACTGATACCAGGTGTCTCGGTAAGGAGTCTCAGAAGAGGCACCCCGACACAAAAATGTCATTTTGGACAAAAGGGAGAAAACTCTTGCCCTGGACAAGAATTACCTGTGCTTATTTAGATTATTCTGGAAAAAGTGGCTAAATCAGACAAAAACAGAACTGAACTGTGAATTCCCTTATTCAAAATTGAACATCTTATTTACCTGTGAAAAATTAAACAGAGCTGGAAAACCTCAGACTTTCTGCATGGAACATGAGGTTAAGTCTAAGTACCTTAAGGGAAGTTGTGTGGGCAGATTCTTCCTTTAGGCAAAAAAACAATTTTTTGAGGACAGCCAGCCTATTTATATTTTACATAAAAGATTTTTTTATGCTATTTTGAAAACCTGGGGGATCTGCTAGTAAACTGCATAGGTACAGGAAGAGGATAATTAAATTCTCATACCACCCCACTAGAAGAAGATAATGTGGGGGAGACCCAAAGAGAGTGGTGGGGGCTGACAGTGTAGCTCGGTGATGGAGAACAAGCTGCTGGATTCGGTGTGCAGTGGGTGTGGGACAGGCACACACTCTCAGGCACAAAGAGACAATGGAAAAGATAATGATAATATAAGCAAAACCTGAAAGTACCCTAACTGACAAAGTTCAAAACTAGTCACAATAGATTGAAATAATGATCATGCACACAAAGCTTTAACGGGTACACAAAGCTTGAGTTCTGTGAATCATTTGATTCCTATACTTTCCAGGAGCAGTTCTTTGTACCTGACCCATCAGTGAAGCTGATAGTTTTTAACTTCATAGTTTTTCTTTTTTTTTGGGGGGGGCAGGGTGCAGCTCAGCCCACCCTGCGGGCCAGGCTGGTGCAGAATGTGGTGCCCGGAATCAAACTGTGGTCCCTGAGCTTTGCATAACCTTACCCAAGCAGTTGCTTTAGACCACTAAGCTATCTCACAGGCTCTAACT
>NW_004524642.1:6096550-6110725 GCF_000260255.1 Octodon degus
CTTTTATATTTAAAACTATAATGCTTTTTATTATTTTACAAAATAATATCCTTTAATATTGTACTCTCAACAATAAATGAAGCTTGAATTCCATATATATTTCCAGTACTTTATCCTCCTATTGTTCTCAGTTTTTTATGTCATCTTAAGTTATTTTTTCTCAATTCTGTACCATATTTAATTCTAGATCTACCATAAACAAACTACTAATGAAGCTGAGGAAGTTCTATAACCATTAAACAGCCTTGCTGAATTTCTGTATACCTCATAAATAGAATATATCTTTGAGTATTCATCTCTCTACCAGGTTTAGAACACATGAAAATAAGATTGAGATTTGTTATGGTTTGTGCCCAGCTGCACCCCTAAAGCCTCATGCAGTCCTGGGCTGGCATCTGGTGATTGATTCATGGTCCAGTACTGGGAGAGGGACGTGAGTGCTGCTCCCGCCCTGGGGTGGATGGTGTGAATGCAATACGAGGAAGGGAGCAAGGCTTACACTTGCTGCTCCTACCTTTTTGCTGTTTTCTGCTACCATGATCTGTTGCCCACTGCCTTATGCCACTCTGCCTTAGAGCCAGCTGATGATGGACTGAAACCTCCTCAAACTGTGAGCTAACAGACCTTTCCTTCTTTAATTTGGGATGTCAGATATACTGTGTCAACAAGTAGAGGAAAGTAACCAACCCAGAGTTTGGTACCAGAGAAGTGCAGTTACTGCTGTGACTATACCTAACGCTGTGGTGCAAGTGACTTTGGGAATATTGGAAAACTCACCTGAAAAACTAGCACTGGAATACCTTAGGCTGCTCTGTACAGGAGATGCTGGTCAGAGCTCAGAGAACCAGAAGGCTGACAGAACTTCTGTGGATAAAGACTACACTCAGGAGGTTTCTACAGGGAAGAAGGATTGCGTCGATTGTTGGGCTCCAGATAATGTGTGTTATGGCTTGGTGAAAAGGTATACTGAGTTTGCTCATGTCCAAAATTTTGTCTGAGACTGATATGAAGGGAAAATTAATTAATCTGGCAGAAAAAATTTCAAGGCAATCAAATGCTGAGACAGTGGTATGCTATTGTGGGGGCTTTTAGCCAGATTACTTTGAGAATCAAGAGCAAAGAGCCCAGCAGGATGATTTAAAATGTTGTGAGTTTAGCCAGAAAAAAAGGTCCCATTACTCTGTAGACTACAAAGATAGAGCAGAGAAGAACGTGATTGCTAAGAGGGAAAAAGATAATTGAAAAGATGACCTGACGACATCGCAAGAAGGGGCGAATCTCAACCTTTTGCAACCTCAGAATTGCAAAAGTGAAGATTACCTTGAGAAGAGAGCTGCAGAGTGTCATGTTCCAGAATGGTGGCAGGTACCATTCCAAAGCGACCTGCTCTTCCAAAATGGTGGTGATATACAGAATTTGCTTTTCAGGATCAGAAGGGCTGGCCAAATAGCTCAGCTGATTAAAGCCCCTGCTTAGGCAGATGCAGGGGCCACGAGTTTGATCCCCGGGCCTGCCGTGTTGCTGCCACTCCCCCGGGTACACTGAGATGGCGAGTGAGACTGGGCATGGTGGAGCACACCTGTAATCCCAGCACTTGGGAGCCTGTAAACAGGAGGATCACTAAGAGTGATCTATGCAGTGAAAATCTATACACCCTGTACACCCTGTCCTAAATACAAAAAGAAAGAAAGAAAGAAAGAAAGAAAGAAAGAAAGAAAGAAAGAAAGAAAGAAAGAAAGAAGAGAACAGAAAAGAAAAGAAAAGAAAAGAAAAGAAAAGAAAAGAAAAGAAAAGAAAAGAAAAGAAAAGAAAAAGAATCAGGTTCAGGGTGCTTAGTGATCCAGGCGCTTGACGCCACAGCCGTGAGAGAGGAAAGCCTGGCTACTGCTCCAGCTGGCAGCAGACCGTCAGACTAGCCACGTAGCGATGGCTTTAGGAACATGAAGAATGGCAGCCTTATGTGGTTGAGCAGGACTTTTCCCTTTTGAAGGACCTGAGATGCTGGGCATTGTGCACCTGAGAGGGAGTGTGTGAAGCTGTGAGGGTGAAGTTAGAGGTTTACTGGAGATCTCAGAAGTTGGGGAAAGCCAGGAGCATGAATCATCTGAGGAAAACTGCAAGGAGGGAGCAGAATGGGCCTAAAGGAGAAGTGGTGAAAGCATTAACCCCCAGAAGTGCCACAGAGGTGGAACAGGCAAGCCCTTTGGAGCTCTCACTGTGCTGCCGATTGTCTCGACATGGAACTATAGCACTTAACGTTTGCCCTGCTGGATTTAGGACTTGTTCTGATACTGATTCTTCACATTCCCCTGTTGGAAACTTTTGGAATGGAAATGTTTATCTTGCGCCATTGAATGCTGGACGTGTTCTGTTTTCATTTGTACAGGGACTCACAGCTAAGAGTTTGCCTTAGATCTTGCAGCAGACTTGAGACTTGGACTTTTCAGCAATGCTGAAACTGTTAGGACTTTGACAACTCTTAGAAATGCACTAAAATGCCTTTCACATATAGGGATGTACATGAGCCTTTTGGGATCCAGGAGCAGAATAGTATGGTTTGTGTTTACATGTTCCCCCCGTGCCTTTTTGTAGTTATGGTGTTGGGCTTCTAGAGTTTGTGTTGGATTCATTGTCCAGTGCTGGGAGTCTGGGTGTGAGCGCTACATCCAGGCCCTGGGGTAGGTAGCCTGCACGCCATAGAAAGGAGGGAGAGAGGCTTGGTGCAGCTGCTCCGCCTTCTAAGCTCTTGTTGCTTTTGGTGTTTTCTGCTGCCATGAGGTGTTGCCGACTGCTTGCGGCACTCTGCCTTGAACCCAGCTGAGTACGGCCTAAAACTTCCAAAAACCATGAGCTAAGTAAACCTTTCCTTCCCTAATTTTGGGTGTCATGTATGTTGTCTCAGTAAGGAGATAAAAGTAATGAAGACAATATATTAAAGCTGAATGTTCATTATTTCAATGTGAAATTACTTCAAACATGATAGAAAGAGGAAAGGTATGGGGATTAAAAAAGAGAACAATTAAGACATATTGTGTGTATGCTCCAGCTATCCATGATGAACTATATAACATATACTGCACATAATTAGCAATGAGTAAATAAAAAATTTAAGATCCACAAGATAACTAAAGAGATGACAGTTTTTGCAAAGCTACAGACAACCTCCAATAACAAAGTAGTGTGAAATTACCCTCTTCTAATTTGGTATATACCTTATCATACCAAATACAGCTATGATTACAGTTATATACAGCTTATTTTAAATTGTGGACACTGATGTATCTGTTAAGATTGTTTTATCTGATTTTGACATATACAATATGTTATCCTTAGCTTTGGGTAAGTCTATTAAAAACAAAACTCAGCACAGTATTCTGGATGAATAAATTCAACAAATTTTTGTGTCACCAAATATCTTTTTACTTCCTGAATGTTAAAATGGAATGATCACAATGTATAAGAAATACTTTCTTTCAGCATGTCTTTTATTAGACTCAAATTATATTTCTTTCTGATTTAAGGAACCTCCTGAGAACTGTTACTAGTCCTGTTGTATGTGGATTCTCCCGACCAGTGTCATGAAGGCAAGAAAGGAAGAAAGAAAGGAGAGGACAGAAAAACAGAAGAGAATGAAAGCAAGAAGACAAAGAGAGAAGAGATGAAGTGAACCACAGTGATTGAAACAGCGATAGAAAAAAATTACCAATTAAGCACATATTTTGCTCTAATAAATATGGCATGAAATTATTGTGGGAGATGACCCTTTGTCCATGCCACCTGTGATGCCAGATCTATTAACTGATATTTGAGCATGAATAATTGCAGAGCATGTGTTAACTCTTCCCTAGAGACACATAAGATTTTAAAATCTAACTTGTAATAATTATATTTCACGTAAATCTAAATGAAGACCCAATTTTATAAGCAAAAAAAATTCATTCACAGAGAATAATTTCTGTTTTATGCTGACAAAAATATTCAAGCCTTCAGTGGCCCAAACCTTGGATTGCACACAAGGATCTATCCCTGTTTTCAGAGGAACCAGTAGCCCTACTTATACGGAGACTAGCTCTGTATTTCCCAGCTCCTCTTCAAATGTGCCATCACAAACTAGCTGTAAATGCCAGTGTGAAAATGTATTAGTGGGATTTCCACATTCTAGACGGGCACTCAAGAGATTTTATAGTTTTTCTGAAGGTGACTTTTAAGTGAGGTGGAAGATGAAGATTTCAGACATTGTTTGGTCATTGTTTAAACAGAAATCTTACCATTTTTCTTCCTTTTCATAAATAACTTTTATGTATCAATTGGTCACCTTTTTGGACAGTATGTTTATCATTTGTTTATCTTTTTTGGAATTGGAAGTGGAACTCAGGACATCGAGCTTCCCAGGCAGGCAGCTGCTAGGCGACATCCTTGGCCAATACGCCTATTAAATGAACACATTGTCTAGTAGATGATATTTTCATCTTAGGAAAAACAGATTTTTTTGAAAAAATTAGAATCTCTATTGCAGAGGTGATTTTTGGTTGGCCAGTAGGGAAAAAACAAATAACAGAAGCAATTACAGATTCTTTTGAAGTTTCTTATGGCACAGACTATGCTTTCATATCACTAAATTCATCTCACATTAAATGACTGTAAAGAATAAATGAGTGGACATATTTGCTACAATCACCGTAGAACCACTTAGAATGTACAATTAAGATCTGCAGGCTTTTGTATGATAACATTTCACATATTACTCCTGACAACCTAGATTTAATATGAAGTAATATAAAGTCCTTCCTGTACTTGGGACATATGAAATATTCCAATTATTTCAATTATTATAATCAATAACACATATGGACTACTTTAGGGAACATGATAGCTACTTTTGTCTAAAGAGATAACTTACAGTTTTGTATTTTCTTTTATTGATCTTCCACAGCACAACATAAATGTGCTTTTTGTAGGACGTTAACACAAGAACACAATATTAAGACTAGCACCAATATTTGCAATCTATTTTTTTGGTCATTTGGACTGCAGTGTTGATGACAATAAAGAAAAATTTAAAAATAATAAACTATTTTAAGTTTTCTCCACCTATGTAAGGCCATTTATGTATGTTAATTTTTTCAAAATAAATTGTCCCACTCTATTCTTGAATTTTCTATTCCCTGAAGCCTGCTTTTCTCTCTAATATAATACCACTAACCATTCCAGTCAACCTATGATTATTTCTCTCTGTAGTAAGAATTTTCCAAATAATTCAACATGTCTCTAGATCACCTGTAACAATTCTAATGTACCCTCCATAAGGACCAGGAATCTCTAGCAAAGTCAGCAATAATATTCCCCCATCGGTTTCACTACGTATAGGTCCTCTCATGGATTCCCACGGAACAGGACCTGCAAGCATGATGCGGTCTGTCAATCAGCAGCTTTTTTAGCCCTAGTTTCCATTCAGTCCTCTATGGAAGCATCACCTCCCATTTGTCCTCTACCAGCATGCCTTGGCCACTGACATGGAAAGCACCTCCCTCTCTTCTGCCAGTCACTTCTGGCTAGGTTTTCAGCTCTCCCCTGAAGTTCACCTCCTCTCAGAAGCCTTCCCAAGAGCCTTCTTTCAATAGATAAGATGCTCCTACAACTGAATCTCACTGCCATTGTTAGCATTGTTCCATTGTTCCACGGTTGTAAACCCAATGGTAAATCTTAATTCTTACATACTCTCCTGAAAAGCATTTGACCAAGTGGAGCACCACTTTTTTCATATAAAGTTTTTCACTTGTTTTGTTTTCTGTTACTCCTCTCTATATATCTCACCATCATCTTTCTATCCTTATTATAGTGGCTTTAAAAGCTCAGATCTAAGGTGTTGTTTTCTTCCCTAGATCCCCTTGGGTCTCTGATGGCATTACCTAATTTCATGGCTAGTAGGTAGCTCCAACTTCATTTGTTCAGTGCAGAACTCCTATACTTTTACAGTGATCCTTCCCAAATTTTTTCCAACTTATACATGTGTGATTTTGTCATTTCAGCCTTTGTGGAAAAGAAAAAAAAACCATAGAATGAATTAGTGCACTCTCTACACCAAGCTTTATGTCATATCTCACTTCCAGGAGGAGAAAACGACTAGGTTTTACTTCAGCTTCACTGCTGACTTTGATGATGACACTACATTTGTTCGATGTCATCTCAGAAAACATGTCCTAACACCCGGTTGCAGGCTGATTTCACCAGAGCAGTCAAGATGACTTTGTTAAGACTGAATCATTGTGTACCACTCTTCCTAAATGTTTAGTGCTTCTGCATGTCACATGCAGGAACAAAGAAGCCCATACATGATAACATGATTGTGGCTTCACCCTTTCTTAACATCTTAAGCCTTTAGTCTCCAAGCTCATGTTTTTCTAATTGTGCAGGGTTGTTCAGTGTCTCTTGGCTGAATTAGACCTTCATGGCCTTAAGGATTCTGCTCTACTTTCTGCTTCTTTTTAGAATTCTTATTTCAAATATCTACATAATTTTTCCATTCATCAATTCTCTACCCATATATTCATTTTTTTCATGTCTTCATATTCGAAATTAAAACCACTTCATTTTCTACTTTGCCCAAGCATTCCTATCTCACTTTTTTTCCTTAGTTTTTTTTTTCCCATATGCCTGCAATATTCCAATAAACTATCTATTGTAGACCTGTTTCTCATTGATATATTTCAAGTCATCCTTACTGACAAGGAATGAATGATTCAGTGGAAAAGTCATGAGGTAAAACAAAAGAGTTAAAGTCAGAAAATGAATGTTTCTTCCTGCTGTATCTGAGCCCCAGAATACTATTTTATCTTTCATGATTCACATTTGAAATATAATCACTAAGAGATTGGCATTAAAAAGTGCGCTGGAGCCCTCCAAATGAGATGAACACCCATACATCAGAGCCCCCCAATAGCATCCCTGTCCTTTGTACTACGTAAGGACACTGAAAAAATGTCTCATCTCTGAGACACAGAGCAGGCCCTCATTAGACACAGAATTTACTGAACTCAATGTATAGCTGCCCAGCCCTAGAAATGTGAAATGAACTTTCTGTTATTTATAAGCTATCCCTTTTATGGTATGTTTGCATTACAGTCCAAATGGACTGGGGTACTGAATAAAAATTTGTCCAATGAAGAAGCAGGTTTGTTTTAATCCCTTTACAAGTATGTTTAAAAAGAAAAGCAAAAGAGGAATTTTTATTTCAAAATCTTTATGTAAATGAAACTTTGTCTTGGGCATAGTTCATTTTATTCAACACTGTATTATAAGTTCTCGACTCTGATTATGGATAAACTAAGATCTACATACATGAGATGTCAGTTGGTTATTTTAAAAATGTCTTGACATATTCATTTTCATCACTACTAGTCCATTAGATAAATGCTATTGATATTCTTATCCTTATTTTACAGATGAATGAAAACAAAATAATAGAGCAAATACTAGAACCCAAATACTTAGGTGATCTTATCAAAAGCTTTTTTATTTTGCAGAACCAGGGATTGAACTCAGGTCCTTGCTCTTGCTAGGCAAGCACTTATTCTACTGAGCTATCTCCTCAGCCCCTTCCAAAGCTTTTTAACAGCACAATTTTTACTAGTAGATATTTTATATTAAGATATCAAGAAAAATTTTTACTAAAAATATGTAATTGAAACCTCATTAGATTTAAAATATGATATGACATTTATTCTAGTATATTTTAACTTTGACTTTTATAAAGTAAAACACAGTAACAAAGTTAAATGCCCATTACTACTATAGTAATTGCTAGAAATAGATCCTATTTTTTCTCCTTATTATGGAATTTTTCTTATGGGAAACCTATACAAACCCCACAAACTATGATTTCAATTACAGACTTTCTGAACCTCTACCCAGAAGCTGTCACATAAGCAAATACAAGTTTATTAGCATAATAAAATGACATAAACAATTGAATGAGTTGAATCTTAAAAGATCATGCCTTGTAGATGAGATGTGCTTAGACAGAATACACAATTATGACTTACTTATGGTAGAAATTAAAGTAAAAACTTGAAATACTAATGTTTAAACTAATTTTTATATGAAGTTTTGCTGTCTTTTGGTATCAAGCAAATTGTGCTCATCCACTTGCCTGCAGTAAAGCTAAAGGCTTTATTTGTATTTCAAGAAGACAGGAGAGGGGAAAATGCAACTCCATGAACTCAAGTGAATGATGTAGCTCCTTCAGTCATGCAAATGGAATATCTAGACATGTCTCTCCGCTTTCCATTGTGACCCAGAAGAGGCTGTATTGCACATTGTGAAGGAGGACGTGACACAGAAAGCAGTATGATAATCCAGAGGAAACAAACTCATTTCAAAACCTTTAGATATGACAAAGGCAGAAACCCCATATTGAATGGAGCAGCACTTTAAAACCAACTGAAATTATCCGCATGTTGACCCATTGACTTATCTTACAATGGCATTTTCATATGCAAACTCCTTAACGCTGTCTTCCTGTTATGAGCTCAGCATTTCACATTAACTATGCCTAAAGATTTTGTAGAACGTTATTCATCTTATTGAGAAACTAATTACCTTCTTACTTTCCCAAAAGGGAGTAAATGCAATTAATATAAAATGAGTGAATGACACACATGTAAGGAAAAGGAGAAAAACAGAAAGAAATAAGAAGCCTGACTAGAGAATAAATTCATGGTCAGTATTCTCAGTACAGTAGGTGTAATGTGAAACTCACTGTCATTCTACTTTATCCTGCTCCCTGACCCTTGCTTGTCTGATAAAAGAAAACTACGTAAATGCACTTATGCAACTCAATCAGATTTAAAAACACCATTTTATGAACCAGTAAGATCTGTTTAGATTTTAATGGATTAAAAGCTTGAATTCAATTGTCAGTATGTCTATTTTAGTGTAATAAAAATCATTATTATCTGGTCTGCCTCTGAATCACTTTGAAAATATAAAGAAAATCTTAGCTCTTTGCTTCATGTTTCACATTTTAAAAATGAAGATAATGATAGGATCTTTCTCAGGGTTTTTTGTTTAAGATTGAATTAACAAATATAAAATTTAGGACAAATATGGCACACAGTAACACACAAAGTAAGTGGAATAATAATTATTTTTAATTATACTTTTGAAAGTCAAAAATGGCTGAGGTAGTAAATTATGTTTTATAAACAAATTATAAACATATTGAATATAGCAATGATTTTTATTACTTTTCTGGAAAAGTGAGATGAGCTAGATTGTGGATTAAAAAACAGTCTTCTAAAGGTCTCTCATATATATTAAAGGGGATGGAGGTTCTCAATGGGTTAATTTTGTCCTAGCAAAAGAGGCTCTAATGTAGCCTTCAATTCACCTTAGAGATAAGAGATACAAAGGCAGAGTCAACCTTACAAGACTCTGCCCAGCATGTCTTACTCTTTCACTCCTTCCCCACCCTTGCCAACATTTTGTAAACATAAAAGAGATAACGGGAAAACAAAACTAATTACAAAGAAGAAAAAGCCCATGATTTCTTGAGTCAACAACCACAGATAGATGCACTTCATTGCCATGAAAACCAAGAAGGTATTTAAGCAGAGACAATAAAGAGTGGAGCCAGGCATTTCTGATCTATAATCAGGAAGGGGCCAGTGACTAACTTTATCAATAAAGCTCTGTTGTTTTCTAGTCATTGGTCTGACATGGAAATAATCTGTGTCAATGTCTAATACATCATTTCACAACTTTTATATTTGTAACAAAAATGAAGTTAACTGTACATCTTAATTCATATGTACACATATGCATAAAATTTCATTCTTAACTTTTCCCTTTCTTATGATCTGAATTGAAATTGTTACTGGAAAACAAAAATCTCAAATCCATGCTATTGAAAATAAAATGGTAAAATCAAAATGAATCTTGCAGAAATCTAGAAGATCATCAATATCTACTTTACTTTTTAAAATTATTTATTTATTTATTTAGTGCAGGGTCTCTCTATGCAGCTCAGAACCAGAGTGATTGTCCCATCTCAGTCTCCTCAGTTCTGGGTCAGCATGGCTTGGGGCACTGGGGTTTGAACCCAGGTCCTTACACTTGCCAGGCAAGCGCTTAGATCATTGAGCTGTATCCCCAGCCCAATATCTACCTTAAGCATATATACTCAACTAAGATGGAAAAAACAAAAGAAAACAGCAAATACCTAGACATGTTAGAATTATCAAATCTGAATCAAGAAGATTTAAAAATTCTAAATAAACCAATATCAGAAAATGAAATTGAAAATGTAATTTAAAAATTACTAAATAAAATCCCATGTCCTGAAGTATTTTCTGCTGAATTCTACAAGAAATTTAAAGAAGATCTAATGACATTACCTCTCAAACTCTTTAATGAAATTGAAAAACAAATAATACTTTTAAAGTAATTTTTGGAAGCCAGCATTACACTGATACCAAAACCAGAGAGGGATCCAACCCAAAAAGAGAACGATAGGCCAATCTCCATAATGAATATAGATTCAAAAATCCTCAATATGCTACTGCCAAACATAATTCAGCAAATTATAACGAAAATTATACAGCATGACCAAATAGAATTCATCCTAGGAATTCAAGGTTGGTTCAAAATACCCAAATGAATAAATGCAATACACCAATGGAGCCAATACAAGGAATCACATGATCATTTCAACGGATGCATAAAAGCATTTGACAAAGTCAAATACCAAATCATAATAAAAACCCTTTAGAAAATTGGAATAGATGTTTATCCCAATATGATAAAGGGCACCTATGACAAACCAATAGAACACCATAATAAATGTTCAAAAACTGGAAGATTTCATTTTTTAAATCAGGAATGAGACAAGGATGTGCACTATTACCACTCTTGTTCATATCACTCTGAAAACAGTAGCTGAGCAATTAGACAAGAAACACAAATAAAAGGAATAAAGATAATAAAGGTCAGCAGAAAATATGCTTTTAATAAAGACCAAATAAAATTCTCCTTAAAAAAGAAAAGAAGTTAAATTGTTATTTACAGATGGCATGATACTCTACATAGAAAACTCCAAAAACTCCACCAAAAACCTTCTAGTTTTAATAACTAAATTCAGTTGTGTAGGTGGACAAAATGTCAACACTCAAAAATCAATAGTGTTTTTTGGTATAATTTCTACACAAAAAATAAACTCACTTGGAGAAATACATAGGAATCAATCTAAAATGGAAATAAAAGTTTTGTATGTGGAAAACTTTAGCACTTTGAAAAAGGAGATCAAAGAGAATATCAAAAATCGAAATGATACACCTTGTGCATGGTTAGGAAGAATCAACATAGTGAAAAGGGCCGTATTCTCAGTGTTATCATGTAGTTTTAATGCAATCACAATGAAAATAACAGTAACATATCTTACAGAATAAAAAACAATACTAAAATTTAATTGGAACCAGAAGAGACTTAGGATAGCGAAGACTACTGTAGGCCTCAAAGGCAAAACAGGGACCATTACGATCACTGACTTGGAATTATATGACAGAGCTACTGTCACACTAACAGCATGACTCTAGAAATAAAAACAGACTCTACCAACAATGGGACAGATTAGAAGACGTAGAAACATCATCAAACACACTCAGCCACCTTATCTTTCACAAAGAAACTAAACACCTTTACTGGAGGAAAGAAAGCCTCTGATGAATGGCACAGGAAAGACTGGCTTTCTGCTGTCCAAGTAGGCCTTCATCTCTCACCACATGCTAAAGGAAAATCAAAATGAGTCAAAGATCTAAATATTAAAACAGAAATGCTGTTTTAAGTCTCTTTGTTGGAGTTAAGAATAGGTAGGATTCTTGAAGATATAGGTGTAGGCAAAAATTTTATGAACAAAACCCTAATTGCATAGGAAACAATACAAAGAATATATGACTGGGATCTCATCTTCCTAAAATGCTTTGGTACAGCAAAACAAATCACCAAAAGAGTGAAGAGACACCCCAGTGAGTGAGAAAAATGTTTCTTCAGCTGTTCTTCAAAGAACTAGTATTTAGAATATGTTTTAAAAAACCTAAAAAATCAAATTTAAAGACCCAACTCAAAAATGAACATCTGAAGTGAATACACACTTCTCAGAGGAAAAGGAGAAAATGGTAAATAAATATATTAAAAACAAAATCACTAGCTATCAAAAGATTCAAATCACTAGTTATGAAAAGATTCCATATCTTCCCAGAAATAATGGTTATTATCAAGAAATCAACAAATAATAAATAGGTTATTTGTGAGAGGAAAAAGGTGCTGGTGGGAGTTTAGGCAAGTCCAAACTAATCTCTTTCTTCCTCTCATCTTTCATTTTTCCCCTTCCTCTTTTCCCATTCCCAAATCTAAATTTTCAGAGAAGCAACATGCTTGCCTCACTTCTCCTCTTGCTAAGATTTCACAACGGGACGGGTCTGCCTGTGTGCGTACAGTCATCTAGAAAATGTAGGAAGTCAAATCCACCTCTCACAAGAGTCTTGGAGAAATGAATTGACACATTGCACTAGGTTGTGCTCTCAACTATCGGAAAAAGAAAATCTAATCTGAATAAAATGCATGTTTCAAAACAAAATAGATGAGAAAGAGACAAAAATCCCATGACAGACAATTGAACATGTATAGACGCTAAGAGACCTGGAAAATCAATATGAGGATTGAATTTGACCCTCTCAATGGCAATTTCTACAGTGTTAAGAAAGAAATAGCTGCTACATGATTTGATCAAAATCAAATATATTATGTTTAAAATATTACTCTTAGACACTGGTGTACTATTATTAACTAATATGTTAAAATGAAGATGAATGAAGGATAATTTTCTATCTTCAGTGACTACCAATGTCTGGTGAACTATTTTCATTCTAAATACCTACACACTATTCATTGAAGGGACTACTTAAAATTTTTATGGAAAAAAAATCTACATGAGCTCACCAGCCTATAGTTTTTAGAATGAAAATATTTCTTTTATTTAAAATCAGGAACACATTCATTTATCCAATCTTCCAGAAGGTCTCAACATTTGCATGACTCCATAAGGATAAATGAATGAGTTGTGATCCTTTCCAGAAATTTGTTCCCTAGGAAGTACCTCGTCTGGGCCAAGAAAAATGAACTATTTTTAAACAACCATCTGCTCTTATGTTATCTGGGGTTTTATTTTCATCTTATCAACATTTTTACTCCTGTTTAAAGACCGTTTGCTTTGACATATAAATTGAAAGAGAAAACATTTTAGTAGTTCCCTCTGAAGATGTCACATATCTATATGCTTTTCAAGAAATCCACATAAATAAAATTTAGATTTCTACTTAAGTTACAGTTAATTTTATGAAAAGTGTCATTTTTCATCTTGATGACATTGTGCAAAGGCACACATACAGGTGTGGGGCGAATTGCATCAGCAAGCGCCTTGCAAAATTATATGCAAGTGAAGAGGACAGATTCGAACAAAACTGTTAAGTAGGGCGGGGGGCGTAGGAAGTACAAAACTTGGTACAGAAATATGCTCACGATGTACAATTCTAGCCAGCTGGAGTTCTGACATGACTTGAAAACCACCTGTAGTATTATTCATGTGTATAATCCTCCAACAGGAAATTTGTGTTCCTTTATTTAAAACTTCACGACCTCTATAACTTAAATGATTTTCAATTGATGTTGAGAATAAGCAAACATAGATGTAATTACTGCAGCAAAAGAATCATCATCACTCCTCAGTTTGTTATGTCATCATCAAACATCCTTCCCTCTAGTTTCTTATAAAAGCACAGGCTTCATTTGGAATGAATTCTCAATATACTGAAACTGACCATTCTCATTCCTGCTTCCTTACATTTGCTTCTCCTTTCTCTTTATTCTTATGTACTATACTTTTGTGTGCATCCTATCCATCCTTCAGGAAACACTGCAAGTTCCATCCTCAAAGGACTCTTATTCTAATAATTATCTCTTTCATTACATTCTTGTAGTATACCTCACAATAAACACTATTATATACTGTTCTTAATTCTTCATTCCTAAACCATAAGGTCTCTCCTTTTGTTATATAAGCCCATTATGCTAATAAATTTATGAATTGTACTCATTATCAAAGAGTTCCTTAATTGCTACATG
>NW_004524642.1:6111539-6116139 GCF_000260255.1 Octodon degus
CATCTCCCCGGCCCCAGTACCTCTGATTATGAAAGCTTGAGAAATTATAGAAATTCTGAGAATTTTCAATAATGAAGTACGTACAGCTATTGGAGTTGAATCTTATTTCTAAATTACTAAACCAAGAATTTATTTTAGAGACATTCTAAATCTATAATTGAACAGAGTACAGAGTTGAAGATTTGTCTTACCTCATGTTATTCTGCTGATACTCAGTAGCTAAATTTGATGGGTGTGTTCTATAAGAACAGGCCTATTTTTGAAGAATTTTTTTGCCAGTTCCATGACAGCTATTACACTCCTGCACTATTACACTTTTGCACTATTACTTGGAATGAATTCTTATGAACTCATATTCAAAAAAACACTTCCAAAATCAGTGATTCTTGCCAGATGCTCTGTATATTATAGTTAGCTTTTGGGCCTGCTGAATATTACTGTAATTAGAAATTTTTATTCTTCATTTTTAAATGTATTCTGTTTTGCTAACATGAATACATGTAAAGTAACTTATATTTTGTTCTTATACTAGCAGTGATAAAAGAGTAAATCAGCTATACGTGTCTGTATGAACACCTTTTGAAGACCTTGTGTTACTCAGTAATCTTGGGCTCAGGAAAAAATGGAGAAGAATGTACAGACGCATTTCCTTTATGCTTCCTGTCTGCATAAATTCCTCGAGTCTCTTATTAACATCATTGTCTAGAGTAAAACATTTGTTACAACAGATTATCTTACAATACATAAATTCACTCTTGGTAGTGTGCATTCTATGGGTGCAGACGTAGGTATCATAACTCTTTATTCTTGTTTGAGTCATATTTGAGCCCCCAAATTTCAGATTTCAATGTAGAACAAGCAATGAGATGTATTCTACCAATATAATTTACATTCTAAGCCACAGGATGTGTAAAAATGATGACAAATATTCTCACCATGTGAATATGCACCTACTGTATATATGTGTATATCATAATTTTGTATGATCATTCACCAATATTTTATAAGTTCATAGTATACTAGCAATAATTTTGTACTTTTAATATTTTTCTTTTTTTTCTGTATTTAGGACAGGGTCTACAGGGTCGACAGGGTTTCACTATGTAGATTAGACTTGTAGTGTTTCTCCTGTTTTCAACTTCCCAAGTGCTGGGATTACAAGTGTGTGCCACCATACCCAGTCTCAATTGCTGTTTCCCATATTCCCTGGGTGCAGAGCCAGCACCCCACACCAGGAATTGAACCCTGGCCTCTGTGCTCTGCCTAAGCATGTGCTTTAGTCTGTTGAGCTATTAGGTCAGCTCTGTACTTTTAATATTTTCTCGGAAGAATAACTACTAGATTCTATTAGCAGTGGACATGCTTTTACTTTTAAAACTTTATAACCAAATAAATACTTTTATTTACTGATAAAAATATCCCAACCATTAAAATGGGTGTTTCATAATCACTAATGAAAAAGAAAGTAGTTTCAGCTGGTCATTCCTAAGACCCCCAACAGATTACAGTTCAGGATGAAGGAGATCAGTGAAAGGAGGTGGAAAATGAGAAAAATAGGGTCAATAAAAAACAGGCAAACAGCAAAAAATATTACAGAAATAGCCAAATGGTTTTCTAAGTCAAGTAGGTAGAATTGGGGAAAGTATCACTAAATACAGAGAGTTGTGAAACTCAGGACATGTTCTGATTTGTCCTAGCATGTTTAATCAGATAGTTAAGGAGGAAACATAAAGTCAATGTTCCCTAACTCCTAATTACTAGATAATGAGTTGAATTTGGAAAAGCTGCACAACTGGAGAATGTGGTTAGCAATGAAGTAGACTGCCTAATCTCCTTCACCATGGCTTCAGGGAGCCTGTTTAAATATCAGATCAAGAGGTAATTGTTTCAAGGAGCTGCCAAGGTCAAGTTCCTCCAAGCATAGCATGTATTGAAGAGCTGCTGGGTTTTGGCCTCTTGCAAACTCCCCAGGGAGGAGCTATGCAGGATGAAAGGTGACCGCAGAAGGTGGAGCATCAGCCACTAGGTCAGGTTCCCTGCTGCCGCTTCTCTGATTGCACTGTGATTTATACCTCAGGTGCCATCATGATGCCCTACAATTAATTCAGTCTTACAGCACAACGATGCACGTGCAGAGTTAAGTTATGCTGATCCAAGGGACACTAAGATGTCTTGGCTCCATCCCTTCTAGATGCCAAATGAAGAAAATATGGCCATGTAGAAATTCCCTTTTTCAAATTCTTTAGACAAAACTTCAGTCCTTTACACTATGATGTAATTAATCAGGCTTTGTGACACATAGATGTGATATGACTTAAAATTCAATGTGACAAGATAACTTATATAGTAATACTTATCATAGCATGAATATTGGGATAGAGACTATAGTTTAAGAACTCTGATCAACAGTCTTTAAAAATAGACAATTAGGGTTTGCCTATGACTGTATGTAAAAGTGAAATTCACAATAAGTTAGGAATTTGCATGGCATTTCTCAATAAAATGGAGTCCTCATAATTCTATTTTAAAACATATTTAAAATAGGTTAAATATCTTATATGAGCCATTTGAAAAAACAGTTTTTATAAAAACGTTATAAAATTTATTTTAAGTGTTATATATAAATGAATAAAAATCAGCATGACTGAGGTGTCTGAGACAGGAATAGAAATGATTACCACAAAGAGCAGTTAAAAATAATTAATATGAGCCAAACTATAGACGTTTATATCAGTCCAACTATTTTCAAAATAGAACATTCTTTATTATTATTTCAGTATTTTTCGACATAGTGTGCCTAATTGGTAAATTGCCAATAGATAATATAATTGAATTTTATTGAATTAAAGTTGCAAAAGATCTTAATAGTTCACTTTCTGAAAATTGATACAGGCCATTTGGAAAATCTTCTGCATCCTAATGTTATGGAAAATTTCCTTGGACATTTGTCACTAGCTCTACCTGTTATGGTTTGCATCTAGCTGTCCCCAGAAAACTTCATGCAGTCACGGGCAGCTTCTGGAGTTTGTGATTAATTCATGATCCAATGCTGGGATTATGGGTAAGAGTGCTACTCCTGCTCTGGAGTTGGTAATCTGCATGACAATGTAAGGAGGCGCGCGAGGCTGCCTAGAAACCACAGCTGCTGCCCCTCCCTTTGCTCTTCAAGGTTTGCTGCCTCCAGGATGGCTGCTCTTGCCATGTGCTATGCTGCCTTGGAGCCGGGAGTACGGACTGAAACCTCCACTAACTGTGAGCTACATCAACCTTTCCTTACTTAATGTTGGGTGTCAGGTATTTTGCTCCAGCAATGAGAGGAGTAACTGAGACATTACCTAAAAGAAACCTTCGGCAAGGGTTATTTCAAAACATCAGTTATTAAGATTGATGACCAAAGGGACAAAAGATTATACAAAAATAGATGAAAATTATTTTAATTGCAAACTATGTAATTACAATGTAAACAAGTAACTTTTAAAAATATATATATATTTTAGAGAACACAAAATAACAAGTAAACAAGTAACTTTTACTTTACATGTGAAGCAAATTAGGTTACAGATATCTTGAAATCTCATGAACTGCTTCTTATCTTTAGAGTAAAGCAAATATTTTAGAAGAAAGGCTGATGAAAACAATTATGAGTACAAAGCAATCACAACTCACTCAAAAATGATAGCATCATTATTGTACACTTAAGTTAGATTCATGTAATTTTAAATTATAGTCCAATTATAGTCAAATGAACTTCATCACAGAAAGAGTGGACCAAATAGTTTTGAACATGACAAGTAGGTGATGTGAAAATAGATTCTGTATTCTTGTAGTCTTAGCACCTTTAATGGTACTGCATGCAAATTAGAAGCCTACACTGCACTGTGTGAGAGGCAAGTTATGTGCTGAATTAGTTTCTCAGTCACCAGGACACAGTACCAGGAACCCACAATGGAAAGGCTAGACATTCTAATTTGTTCACAATTCAGTCCCTGGTTTACTGGCTTTAAGGTGTAACTTTTCCTGGTGGAAGGAGGCCATACCCATGAGTAGGTTTTAGGAATCTGCTTCTTTTCTCCAAAGGCAGTTGCTGACACACACAAGATTAATCAGAACAGCTGCTACTGCTAGCTTGTATACAGCACATTCATTGTCTACGTGAAATACAACATGCATGTATGTACTTCTAGTATTTTCGGATAAACATAAAGATATATGACTGTTCATATTTTCTAAAATATTAGCCTGATAAAGATAATTTGGTTATTAATTTTTCCTATTGTGGTTAATTTCTAAGAAAGCCCATTCTACTTTTGGATTAATGTCTGTGATAGCCATATTTAAAATGAAAAATTATAGAAATTGCTTTGTTTAAAATGCATTATTAAATTGGTCAAGCAATGGCCATGACTCATCCTCATGTCAGACACTGACAAAAGGATGTACAAAGGGCGGTACATGGCTACAGGATAAATCCTGAGAGTACTTGGCTAACCTGATCAGATACAAAAGTTACATTTCTTGTTATATAGGTCTTGCTTTATCTAGGTCTTAACCATCCAGCAGAAAAGTATAAAAATGAGGTATATAAAGTAAATCCATATTA
>NW_004524642.1:6116239-6123638 GCF_000260255.1 Octodon degus
TCTTATCTTTTTTATCTTTACTATTGTATAAAGAGATTGCTTATAAATTATTAGCTGCAAAATAAATCCGTGGCCTTATAGAATAACAAGCAGTTAATATTCCAAAGGTGTTTCTACAGCTTAGTAATATAATTAGCTATAAAAGTAGCACCTGAAATACAAGATTGAAAAAGGTTTTTAGCTACTTAAATAATAGCAAACATTAAATACACAGATTATTCTGAGGAGTGCGCCATTTGAGCGGCTAAGCCATAGATCTACCTCCAAAGCATATCTGAACTTTTGTGACCCCATGAAGACTGGACAAACAGAGTTAAAAATTTTGTCCTTCCACAGAGATTTCAAGCGGCAGACAAGGGCACTCTCTCTCTTGAAAATATTTTTTTAGGGATCTAGCAAAAAAGAAAAAAACCACCTTAATGCATCCAGGAAACGGAAGCGAAATAATGCATAAGAACCCACAGAGTGCAATATTCAGTGGTGGAAAAATAACCATCTTTTCCAAATAATTCTATGAAGTCTTGTTCAGTTTTAAGCGCTGCCTACCAGTTTTGCTTCCTGGAGCTTTTTGCAGTTTTCAATTTTAACAAGAAAAGTGGGAGCAATAGCCAAGCGTTAGCACGGAAAGCGAGAAATCAAGAAGAAAACAAACCTGCGCTCCCCACGCCGTGCAAACGTCAGTACACGCCAGAAGTGAACAATCGAGATCACATATTTGTATGTTGAGTTTATGACTATCTATGCACTGCACGGGCAGCATCGCTAAGAGAACACATTCCACCACGTCAGGGAACACAGAAGACACACAAGCGATTACAGTAAATCATGCAACACGGACAGGAGCTCACCTTTAACTTTATTCTTTGAAGCAGCAGCTGGTTCCAAGGAAAGGTTGCACAAGAAGAAGAAGCAAATATATTAGTTGTTAGAAATTTTAGCAAGAAAATATAGATGCTGTAGTTAACATGACAGAACCAAAATTGGAAAGAATTCATTCAAGATTCTACCATCAACACATGTTACAAGAATTAAATTTATGACAAAGAAAGTGACAATTGTTATTGTATTGTTAGTAGATTAAAATTCTGGAATAAGTTAGAGTAAATTAGGAGCAACTTACAAATATAAATATTGCAAGTCATGAAATCCCTGTTAGTGTTTTTTTCTAGGTCTTTCTTAAATTTAAATCTTAACTAATAATCAAAGCAACTCATATGTGAATTAATTATGTGTAATACTAATTAACAATTAAAACATAACCTGCAAAGCATAAACAAATTAAGATAGGTCATATTCAGTTATTAAATAATATTTACTCTATTTCGGAGACAGGAGTTGAGTCACTACTTCCCACTTTCCTCCTGAGAATGAAAATCTCAATAAGTTTTGTTTTCCATGCCTGTAAATGTGGAAACTAAAACTAGCAAGTACTAATTGCCAGCTGAAGGTGTCATAACAAACAGGATTTGGTCCTAAATGTGTCTAACCCCAAAATCTTCACTCATAGGTTCTACTGTAAAGTGCTGTTGGATTTGCAGCCCTGAGTTGCTAAGTAGAAAGCGACTTCCACAAGTCAGCTCCGAGCCTGACTTGCTATGCTCCAGCTCTTTTGATCATGGTGGACCACATATCTATGCAACTCGAGAGCTTCATTACCTTAATTGGTGTAATTCCTTTAAGAAGCAAAATTCTAAGTTTATTAATATCTAATGGTAAATACTATTTGGGACAGAAGCAAATTTAATGAGGAAATTCAATGAGCCAGCCCTACAGTACAGTTATTCCAAGGATGTCTTTTCGTCAAAATGCATAATTAGGGACCTCTGGACATTTTTGAGGTGAGATGCACTATTTTGATTAAGCTGCCAAAAATAAAGACTGAAAGATGAGGGAGGGGTTTTTTTGTTTGTTTGTCCTAGTTGGGCTCTCAAATGATGTTAAAGATTCAGTGAACCAGTCCTTAATTGAGAAATACATCATCTCTAACTCCATTGCCTGAACTTTAGTGAAATTAAATTTTGACATTAAATTTAGTACTCACAATTTAGATAAGGAAACTTTTAATTTAAACCTCAGTCTATCAAGTTATTTCAACTTTAGAAATTTTTCAAGAAGGTTTACCTAAATGACAGACAACTTCATACAAGTTTTCATTTTCAATCATGATCAAACACACTATCTTAACTTTTCATCTTGTTTACAATAGTAGGTATTTTCTGGCAAAAATGGCCTGAAAAATTGCTTCATGAAACCTAGGCTAGGTCTGTGTTTTCCACTTGCTCCAGCTGTTTATTCCACAGCTTTGAAAGGGAAGCAGATGGATAGAGAGCTAACATTGTTGTAGAGTTTAAAAAATAAAAATCAAAGATTCAAATAGTAACTATTAGCTCTCTAGTTGTATTTTACTGATTGCTTATGCAATTTATAAAACTAATAGCACATTAGTCATTCACCATATAATAACAAATATAAAATAATTACATTTAGTTTTCCAAAGAGATGTATTCCCTTTTAATCAATAAAACCATTTTTGTTTCATTGCTATACATCAAAACATGAGAAATGATAGAGAAAAGTAGGTACTACTCCTGTCTTCCAGTGTCAGCTTCTTAGAAGGCCCATGTTAATAAATTGCATTAACAAAATTATCAATAATATTAGTTTCTAACTGAAAGAGTTCTTATGAAAATTTATTTTGTGTTTAGTATTTCTGAACAAGATAATCTGATACATATTGTTTTCCAGTGTACTTTCTCAACAATTTCCAGGTTAATGGAGTTAAAATTCTTTTATGTCACAATTAAATGTTTTTATAGTTTATATGAAATATGAGACTTTTCTTGATTATAGGATCTCTGTAATATTTATTTCTACTAACAATTCTGCAGTACAAATCTTGGTAGATTATCTTTTGTACACTATAATGATTTTGTATTGATGTGGAATAAATTTGCAGGTTGTTTGAGTGCTTCTATACAGAAAACTATTGACTGAAAGAAAAACTTAAATATTTAAATGGGAGAGTTGCAAATCTTTGAAAAGGAAATGTGCAAGTGTATTGAATGCTCAAAAATAAGAGGAAACTAGAATGAAATAAAAAGAAATTGATAATCAGAAAGGACAAAAATCTAATTTTGGCAAAGTTGGTAAGTTAGAAATTTCGCTGATATTTTAAACCATGAATTTTTTCATTTAACTTTAGCATTTGTTTTTAATTACAAAGTCAGCTTTAATTCTTTGTATAATTTTAGTACTTTAGAATTTCAAAAACTATAAAATATGTCCAGCTGCATATGGTTTCTTTTCTATTGTATTATTCTGTTAGCAAAATCAACTACAATGCAAAGAAATTATTCAAATGCATCAAAATATTGACATTTTATATGAAATTTCATATTAAACTCAATTTTGTCATTTAAATTTTTTTACATTAATACAAACAAAAATTGCCAAAAACTTCAGAATTTCTCATACAATACTAATTAGTGGCACCTGTAACAACAGATACAACCTATCTTTTTAAAGAATTTACTTTTGATTAAAATAGTGAAACAAAAATACAAAGCAAATGTATACATTTTTCAGAAGGATAGAGATATGTTATAAAACATTTTCAACCACTAACTAAAGGAAGAGGATTTTATTCTTAGATTTCTGGGCAATTATCAAAATAAAACAGAAAGGAAAACAAAAGGTCTATGCCTGTTCCACTCTGTGCGTGTGCGTGTGTGTGTGTGTGCACGTGTGTGTGTGCGTGTGTGCGTGTGTTCAGGCAGCTAACACTAGACTAGGTTGGTTAATATAATTGGAAAGAGGCCAGGCTACTGCCTTGTTAGCCCAATTATAATTCTCTATATTTTCAATAAAAGAAGCCAAGATGACAGCAATACTGTCACAAATGTCATGTTCAATACTTGTAATATTTTCCATTGTCAGCACAGTCCAATTATAAGTCAATTGTAAAGTGCACACTGTACACCACTCAAAAGCAACTGAAAATTACCTTAAAAATGCAATTTAACTGTTCATAAGTTAAGATGAAAAGTAAAGACTTAGAGATATTGTGAGCAAAAAAAGTTTTAGATGCATCCACACTCCTTGAATTTCACAGTAATTTAAGCTGTGGCAATAAACACTTGTCCATACATTAATTTAAAGTACAGTTATAACATTAAATTAATAAGTGAAAATTATTGTAATAATATGAGAGTTTTATATATTATATATGTAATTTGGAATTTTCTTTATTTTTATAATACAATTTTGAAGAAAAATCACGTAAATAAAATATTGCATGACTTTACATGTGAATATGGAATAATCAAAATCAGTCATTACATTCCTAAAACTAATCCCAATAATTTTGGATATGATCAAAATGTAAACACTAAATTTATTTGTCTTGTTGCTATGTGATTAACGAATTGTATTGAAGCAAGCAAATCTGCCTATTTGGAAGAGGGATTCCTAAACTTTTTTTTAAGAATTGGACACTGAACTATTATTTATCAAAATGGATTTTAGGAACTGAGAGTAGGCAACGGGGTCAAGATTAAGAAAACAGTTTTTGAAATTTCTTATCTCAATTTCACCTGCCCAGTCATATTCTCCTTATTTTCTGAGTTTTCTTACTTTCACACTTATTGATAATGTAGACATTGGTAGAATTATTTGTTTATTTATTATGTATTCAGTACAGGGTCTACAGGTTCTCACTATACAGATCAGACTCGTAGTGACCCTCCCGTTTTCAGCCTCCCAAAAAAGGGCTCAGGGCCCTAATCCCAGTCTCAATCACCATCTCAGTGAGCCTCAGGGTGCACTCAGCACGGCGCGCAGGGACCCAGTTCCTGTGTCTGCCTAAACTGGTGCTTTCATCCGCTGAGCTATCTGGCCGGCCCTCGTAGAATAATTTATGCCTTAAAAGTGTTTATTGAAAAGTTATTTACCGATTGAACGTTTAGCTAACAATGGCATTGCCGATGCTTGATCAGAGGGAGCTAATACAAAAGCACCGGGGGGGGGGTGGTTCTTTTTATTTAAGATTCTGTGCATAGGCTTACGGAAATATCTGACAGCTTATCTTTGCGCTGTGCGCTACTTCCGCGTGAGAACTAAGTAATAAGATACGTATTTTGGCACCTCAGGCTCGCCGCGCACCCCTCACCCCCTGCCAGGAGCGCTGAGCCGTCCGAAACCAGTGCGCACCTGTAATCCCAGCCCTGGGGAGGCTGAAAACAGAAGGATGAGTCGGAGCTGCTTATTGAGACCTTGTATCAGGTACATTTAAAAAAGAAGACTCTGTGTTACTTTTATTTTTGAGAGAAAACAAAACAAAAAAACACCCACCGAATTTCAAAACAAGATAAAAGAAGATTAACAATGGTTTATATATTGCATGTTGCTATCTTCAGACTAGTTAATCAGATTAAAAGATGCAGGCATGCATAACTACTCAAACAATATAAGCCCAAACTATTTTTTCAATAAACTAAAAGAAGTCAGTATTATGACTATCTTATCAACTCTATGTGTGTTTGTGTGTGTGTGTATATATGTGTGTGTGTGTGTGTGTGTGTGTTTTCCTTCTTTTGTCCTTAAAAAAGGAAAAAGTACGTTTCATCTAAACCAAAAAAGTGAACTTAGAGTTTATACTTTCTATAGACAGAGAATTTTCTGACATCTATGACCACCTATACAGTTTTATTAGATTTTTCTCTTTGACTATTTGTATGTTCAATGAAACAATAAAAAATAATCCATTGACATTAGAAACACAGTGCAATGTAAAAATTTAAAACTCAAAATATTATTTTTGGAGTACAAGGAAAGTCATAAAAATAGAACAGACTACCAAAGGCACAAATTCCAAAAAGAAATGGAATTAAAATGATGAAAGCTGATATATTATCAAACTGTGGTTGACAAAAGATAAATGATTTTTCTGTATCATAAAGCTTTGCAATAGCAAACATACAATTAAAAGGTGATACTAGATTAATATTTGTGTCTTAAATTTTCTAAGGCAAAATAAATCATATGTTGGAGTATAGCAAGGTAGTATTAATCAATACCAAATATTTTTACTTCTTACAAAGAAAGAGATCACACTGGTTTAACAGATGTATTGCTACATTTGGTATGTTAGATAGCATATTAGTAGTCTCTGAAGACATTAAAATCACATTATTGAGCTAAATAATTACATCCATTTCATCCTTTTTGTTTCTTTTCTCTAATCACATAAGAGAGACTAAAAACACATTTCTTGCATTAATCTCCTGATAATTATTTAAAACATTATCTTTTTTAGCTATCAGCTAACATCATCTGTATGCCAGAATTTTTGAAGAGTCATTAGAACTGGAAAATTTAGAAAAGTGTAGCTTTAACTTCTTTCTCTTAATCACACAAATTTTATACATGTAGAGAATTATCTTAAAAATATTCTAAATATTTTACAGAAAATGTTGTTATAGAAGTGACACCCCTAAAGAACCAAAGCTTCAGTGAGTATGAATTTCTTTTCATAGGAAAACTTGAAGTAAAAAAAGAAAAAAATAATAGAAAATCCCCACTCCTCAATTATCACCATTGCTACAACCATAATTATGAGGTATTTTTGCAAAAATTATCAGAGTTGGGTCGGCGAGATAGCCTAGAAGTCTAAGGCACCTGCTTAGGCACGCTTAGGCAGGCGCAGGGGACCGCAGTTCGATCCCCTGCACTATGTGGTGCTCTAGCTCCACCCTCACGGTGGGCTGAGCTGGCCAAAAAAAATCAGCAGAGTTGGATAGAATCATACGCTTACACTGAAATCCTTGTGTCTAGTAAACAGAAGAGACAAAATATATGAAATCGATACAACTGAACTAATATTAATGCTGAAACATATAAATCAACAGTACAATTTTGTCAATGGTTCCTTTACTAAATCAGTTTTGGGAGAAAAATATAAATTGTACAAAGAAATTAAAAGATATCAACTCAGACCAGAAGGTGTAGCACAGTTGTAGGGTGTATGTTTATTGCACAAAAGAATCTGAATCCAATCCCTAACACTGAAAAAAACAAATAAGAAAACTAACTCATTCTCATATACAAATTTCTTTATATTCTTCTCTTTTCTTTTCTTGTGAGTACTTCGTTGCTCCAGGGTCTCACTGCGCAGCTCGGACTCATGGTGATTGTCTTGCTTTCAGCACCCCAGCACTGAGCTGATAGCGTGTACCACAAGGCCCAGACTCTGGCTGGCTCAGCCCATCCTGAGGACAGGGCGGGAGCAGCATGTGGTTCCAGGGATCAAACCACAGTCCCCAGACTTTCCCAAGCAGGCGCCGTGGTCCACTGAGCTATCTTTCTGGGCCCAGGTCATTGTACTTTTATCAGACCACATAAA
>NW_004524642.1:6135223-6136292 GCF_000260255.1 Octodon degus
CTCCTATTAATCAGCTGTGAAACTGTCTCATTCATATTTATTTCTCAATAAATATATAAATAAATGCATAATTGTCTTGATTGATGTAAGATCCTCCAAGAAGCTTAGTGAAGCTCAATTTTGTGTGTGTCTAGTGGGAGACAGGAGTGTGATCTTAGGGTCTGTTTTGGTGCTTGGCAATTTGTTCACCATATCAGTTTCCCTGCTGTGCTTTCCAATCCCCGTGAGCTAAGCAGCATTGCCTGCCACCCTTTCCCATCATGATGCCTCTGCCCGAGAGTCAGGTGGCACGTTAGGCATTGATTCCCAGTGGTGGGAAAGTTGACTGATGCAGTAATTTTACCCCTAATGTTTTTAGGCCATCACCTTGAAGAAAAGATATATTTGTAATAACATGGTATAGTATGTATATTTGAAAAGGTAGCCCCACTTTAATAACCATCAACTTCTTTGCACCAAATTGAAAGTAAGTTCTTAAGCATATTTCTTTGAAAGACAGTGGCCCACATTAAGTTTTATGGTGTAAATAGTAATAATCCTCAGTTACAAAACAATTCGATGTTTTTCCCCCCTTAAGATTTCTCTACCTATGATTATAGAAAAATTGGCAAAGATATACTAAGGTCAGCCTTCGTTAATTATAAACTGCATATGTGAAAATTGAGATTTGAAGAACAACAAGACTTTTTTCTAAGTATTTACCTACTGCTCAAGACAGAGACTGAGAAAGGTTAAAATCTTCCAAATTCCAATACATGAAGCTTTCCCTCACAGTGTAGGTCTTAGAGTTCAGGAGTAAGTCAGTCCTTGTTCGTCCACTCTGTGGTACAGTAATCCATCTACCATAGAACACGTTGAGTCACTGTCCTATGTTGTATCACTACCCCAGTTTTCAATGTGTATATTATTTATAGAAGTCCCAACACTTTACAGAAAATACATTTAAAAGACAAAGGAAGATGCAACCTGTAATTAGAGTTCCAAATAATCAAATTAAAACAAATTCACTGAATATGGGTGGCTTGTCATGACATGCCATTTACTGCTATGATGTCTCTCAGGTACATGG
>NW_004524642.1:6136853-6138277 GCF_000260255.1 Octodon degus
GGAGCAGCATGTGGTTCCAGGGATCAAACCACAGTCCCCAGACTTTCCCAAGCAGGCGCCGTGGTCCACTGAGCTATCTTTCTGGGCCCAGGTCATTGTACTTTTATCAGACCACATAAACACCCTCATGAAAGAGCTTTTCAGAACTGCCTTATAAAATAGTTAAGAACAATGTGCTTTTGAGGCAAGAGGGAGTAGTTTAAGGAGGATTAATCACAATGCACCTTTTACGGTCATAAGTTGTTCACAGTTAAACAATCAGCATACACTTAGATCACTCTTTCCCCTACGTTCATCATATTTTTCTAATTTTGTATATATTTGACATTTTTATAACAAGAATTTCAAAATATTTTAAACATTCAGATAAAAATCTGGATGTGTTTCTGTGACTTTTTCTTCTTATGATGACATGATAGTATATATGAAACAGTGCTTGTTCACATTTTTGTAAAATGAGGTCAATTTAATTATAACTTAACTACAAGTTAAGCATGTAGTTTTAAATAAAATTTGCTTTTGAAATTTTGCCAATGAATTTTGTGATAAAAATATCTACTATAAAATACCCATTTTTACTTCTTAAAACAGCGACATAATATTTCATAATCTTTTACATACTACACATATATTTTAAGATTTCAATAAAATGTATAATTACTTTTCTTGCATTATTGTTACTTTATAAGTAACAAGTTAATTATATGCATCCAAATATGCAGAGCAGTGTGCTAGAAATTTTTTTCTGTCTACTGTTTCCATGTTTTTAGCACTGAGTTGTTTTGGCTTTTATTTGTTGTTTTGACTTGGTTTTTTTTGTTGTTGTTGTTGTTTGGGACTGGATCTTTTTTTTTTGCTTCTATCACTTTTCACTTTTATATTTTTTGATACATTAATTTTATTGATATAGAAGTAACAAGAGACAGTTTTAGGACAGGTTAGTAGGACAGTTACAGTCATTAATACATTTCATATTGTTGTCTTTGTAGTAGTTATTCACAGTACAAGATGCAGACATGATATCTTGTCTAAACATTATTAGTTCAAAACATTTTCTCATTGAGTAAAGAGAAAGTAGCTGTATAGCTATGCTTACTATTTTGTATATACATACACATTTTTTTCACTACAAAATGGACCTTCACTTATATCTCCTTTTTGTTTACTTTGATCAGAGAGGCTTACTACATTGCCATTCATATAGTGTAGGTGCATGAATTCAGCAAAGTAATCCAATATAGTCCAGTAGTCTATAACAGTAGTGGGTTATCTGCATGACTAGAAATGTCAGAAGTTGTTGCTTTGAGCCTTTTACAGCTCAGCGTATTAATATGGCTTTACTTTTTATAACTGGTTTTTATACTTTTCTGCTGGATAGTTAAGACCAAGATAAAACAAGACCTATTTAACTAAAAATGTAACTT
>NW_004524642.1:6143677-6149854 GCF_000260255.1 Octodon degus
AAATTTGAAACTTACAATTTTATGTAAAAACTAAGTGATTAAGTTTTAAGTGAGCATTCTAACACTGCTTCTGAATACAAGGCCTAAAATGTAGTAACACAGTGTGCCAGCCAAGATCTGCTGCAAGACTTCTAAATAAGAAGAGATTTTTCTCTAAAGTTTTATCTAAGGGTTGGCAGTACAGCTCTGTGGACTAAGCAGTTGCTTGGGTAAGCGCAGGGGCCAGGGTTCAATGCCTGGCTCCACGTGTCTGCATGCCGCACTGGCCCCGTCCCTGGGTGTGCTGAGCCAGTGATGGAGTCCAGGTGTAGTGGCACATGCCTGTAATCCCAGCACTTAGGAGGCAGAAATCAGGATGAGCACTACAAGTCTGGGCTGTGTAGTGAGACCCTGTCCCTCACCAAAAAAACCTCCAAAGTTTTATCTAATATTAAACTTTTTGCAATGTTTCAGATGTGAGAGTTATTCTGAAATCATAGTTGCATACATAAACTAGAAGCAGTATAAATCATAATCATTGTTCCATTTAGGAGATGTAATTTGAGAGTAACTCAAATCAAGATAATCTAATAATCACGTTCACTATATAAGTTGCAGGCATAACTGTTCTTAGGCAAAGACTATGATTAACAGAAGTCTCTGGCATCAGAGATCATATCATCCAGAAAAGGAAACAAATATGTAAAGAAAGTAATTTAAGTCGAATGTAAGTGTACAACTAAGACTATGCCATCAGCAATAAATTAAGTTTTTGAAAAATCAGTTGTCCAGCTTCACAAAGCTCACTGGAAATCTACACAGCACTGTTGTGCAAGAGCAGAAAAGAAAGGCAGATCCCGAGTACGGAGTGAGGAGTGTGTTGAGCTCGCCGTGCCGTGGAGCTAAAGCGTGTGTGCTGAGTTGGGATCCGCCCACCCCCACTGCACATGCTCTGTGAAGTGCTCCCATCGTGCCCATTTTACTTTTGCTGGTTGTCTGGTGGATGGGACAGGAAAGGAATGCCACCTGATTTCGTTTCCTAAGCACTAGGATATGAACTTGCTAGCATACTCAAGTAGTACACCCTCCAGGCTACAGAGGACTTAACATTTAAAATGTTCATCCGCAATCAAGAACTTGCAGTGTACATCGAGGCTGGCAACACAACTATGACTACTGCTCCTTGAAAATCTCATAAAACCTCCTCTTCAAAGAGATTTATGAATAATGTGAACTAAATAATTCATGGGATTGCAGATGCCAGTCCAAATAGCCTCTTCTTTTTCAAGGTTTTGGTTTGTAGCACTGTGATCAAAAGCCTTCATCAGTCATGATAGTCGCATTTGTCCTCACTCCAAACAAACCATATTTGCATGTGAATGTTTTCATTGAAATGAGATATATAATATGCCAGCCAAGGCCCAACTAAAAGGCATTTTATGCCATTTAAATTCAGTCAAATTAAAGGCTGAATGCAACCTAAAAGGTCTACTCTCAGAACAGTAATTTGACACATCATAAATAAGAACCACTTTTTGTTAGCGTAGGTTCAGCACTTGTCAGAAAATTGTACACAGTCATATTAACAAAGTGCCACCTTTTAGAGAGAAATAAACTATAAGGAAAAGCATGTACATAAAGCAAAAAAACACCAACAAAGATTGTAATGTGGTGTTGTTGGTTCAAAGTTGACATTTTTCACTGACATTTACCACATAGGATGGAAAACATTTTCACCTGCTTATATGCTGGAGAGATGGCCAAAAATAACTTGTTTAAAATTTAAAGTACAGATTGTGTTTAGAACCAGCTAAATAGAATGCCTGCCATTGAGTTTGGAAGAAGTGGCTTTAACTCATCTACTTAATTCTTGGCTTTGGATAGTGAGAACCTGAAGCACTATTAAAATTATAAATTGCAAAGCCAAAACTGAGTTTAAAAATATGAAACATTTGAAAATGCCACAATACAAGACTTCAGTGATTTACAGGCCTATTTTGTAATGGAATATTATGAAGATTTTTATACCTAACTTTATAAATTTTTCAATAACTAAAGTAACACTAGGTTACACACACAGAGATTTTTGCATGAATATTTGGAATTCTATTAGGCAATAGACTAGGGTTAATGAATAGAAAGAGCTAGAGTAAATGCAAAGGAAATCACTTACTACATACATGCACCAAATTCACAAAAGGAATATACTAATAAAAATCTACCCCTCCCCCCAAAAAAAGAAGAAGAAAAAAAAAGCATTGCATTTCTACAATCTAAATAGTCCCATGTTTTGAACTTAACTATATTAAGGGCAGGTCAAATAGCTCATCAGATTAAAGTGCCTGCAAGCAGGCACAGGGACCAGGGCTTTGATTCCCGGGCCTGCCATGCTGGCCCTGCCCCCAGGGCATGCTGATGGCAATTGAGATTGGATGTGGTGGTGCATGCCTGTAATCCCAGCTCTTGGGAGGCTGTAAACAGGCGGATCTCTAGGAGTCAGATCTAGTAGTGTGACCCATATCCCCTGTAAACCCTTCACTAAAATTAAATAAATAAACAATTAACCATTTTAAAGTTCCCTGATCCAATGTTGGTATATTTAGGCTGGCATACTAAACCTCCCCTGTACATATCAAGCTCTGTGTCACTTTTGTGTTCGTAATACCATCAAGAAAATTATGTTAAGATTTCATTTGCACATCAGAATGTGTCTGTGGTGGCTATAAGCTAACACTATTCTGTGTTCTATCTTTCTAGAAAGATTTGAGACCTTTGAAATATTGAAAATGTATAAGCTACTATGTACTGTATAGAAATCTCTATTTATATCAAATAGCAGAACTCAGATTTTCTTTATAAACTTAAATTCTTCAGGCACTGTCTGAAATTATAATGAGAAAAAATCTACAACTGTTTCACCTCCCCTTTAGCAAGTGATGAAAATTAAGTTTTTACAAAATTATCTAAGTTTGCCTTTTCACAAAATGAAGCAACTTTCTGAGAAGCTCCTCATATCTAGAAATGGACAGTTCTATATTCCAGGTGGTAAAAACACATAATCTTTAAGAGAGAAATCTGGAGTATTAATATTAAGATTAATATTTCATGTACATGCCATTAGAAAGATTTAAGATAGGTAAAATGGTACATTCATAAAAAGGCAGATGATAGTGATACACATTTTCAAAGACACTGAGCTGTAGGAAGATGCTCCTTGCTGAAACGGTGATCATGATTATGGTTTGGGTGTCTTCAACAGAACAGTCAAGTGTTTTCATACTATGATACAGCAATACATCCATCTGCATCCTCTCCAGTGTGCCTTCTTATTTCCTTAGAATACAGATTTTTCAACATAGATATCATCCTTTTGTTTAAAAAAAAAAAAAAACAAGAAAGTTGTAACAGTGAAATATAATGGCAGTAACTTTTATTTCTATAGACATTATCTACCTATGTCAACTGTATTTTTCAAAGTCCATTTTATAATAAAATTATATTGACAATTTGCCATTGTCAGGAAATTTGCACATTGGTTATCCTAGAAAATGACACTTTACAAAGGAAACATAAAATTTAAGACACTATTGCCAGACATAATAATTATAAATGAGCTACACAAAATTGGCAATTCCACAAGTTCTTGAAAAATGCTATCATTGATTTTCTTGTTTTAGAGTTATATATTAGTTAAAGAATTATATGTACTACTTAAATACAAAATGAATTTTATAGAATAAAATGTAATTACAAATTACATAGGATTATACCTGTTCCATGTTATGCCTAAGATGTTTGATATTCAGACAGATAGTGAGGTTAAGCTTAACAGCATAAGTTGTATGGTAATAAGAATAAGCTTCTCTTCTGGATGGTTAACAACCTAAGTTTGCAGATCAAAATTAGAGAAAAAGGAGGGCTACAAGGAAAGCCAAAATTTTGGCCTCTCCTTCCAAGGTCAATTAAGACTCAGGACATAGGAGAACTTGTACTGTAACGTCATGTAACTCAGTAGTGTCCCAAATTTTCTGATCAAGGAGATTATGGGGCCAAAGGGGAAAGTGATTGATGATATAGAGTGTGCCTAAGGAGAGTCACCTGGAGAGAAAACATTCTCTCAGGCTTTCACAAAGAGCACATTGGCCAAGCAATGGCCGTGACTCATCCACATGGCTGACACTGACAACTGATCTACAATCTGAGGTACAGGATCTCAGGATAAATCCTGAGGGGATTTCACTGACCTTATCAGACCCAAAAGCTACAACTCTTGTTGTATAGGTCTTGCTTTATCTTGGTTTTAACCATCCAGCAGAAAAGGATAAAAATGAAGTATAAGAAGTAAAGCCATGGTATTACATTGAGTTGTAGGGGACTCAGGTCAACAATTTCTGACACTGCCAGTCAAGCGGAAGACCCAACACTATTATGGGCTACTGGACTCTTTTAGAATATTTTGCTGAGTTAACACAACTATAATATTCAAATGACAGAACTAAACAAAAAAAGGGGATACAGATGAATGTCCATTTTGTATCTGTGTATTCAAAGTGGTTAGGATAGATATATAGTTACATTCTCTTAATGAATAGAATGATTTGTTCTAATGGTGTTTGTAAATAGGATATCATGTCCGCATCTTGTACAGCAATTAACCACTAGGAAGAATGTATGCAATGTGTTAATTATTGAAACTGTCCTACCAATTTGATTTGAAACTATCTCATTGCTATTTGTCTCTCAATAAAATTATGGAAAAAAATAAAACAATGAAAAAAATTACATGGGATTTAAAAATATACCTATACCTATAAACATTAAAATAAGCATAATTATAGGAATATAATTTTAAAAACTCAAATCTCCATCAGAGCATATTGAATAAGGCAGCTATTCAAAGCATTTTCCTTTGTGCTGATTAAATAAACAGTGTACAAGTTTTAGTAAGTCTCAAATTTTTCTCATGAAAATGAAAGAAACCCTTCTGTGTGGTAAGCCAGAATTCTTTCTTTCCTTCACCACCTTGGAAATTTCTTATTTTGATAGTGAGAAATGTATGTCTTGCTCATATTTAAGTTATAGATGTCATCAATTTGGAAGCAGGTGCATTCATATTTTAATAAACATCATAAACAAGTAAATATAAGGAATACACCCAACATGGTAGGGAAAGTAGGACAATCCTGATACAAAGGTACAGACTTTATAGGAGAGCAAGGAGTGATGGCTTGTGGCAGAGAAAAATAACCTATCAGCAGGAAAGTGAATGCTAAGGAGGTGGAATCCACAGGTGTGGTGCAGCAATGTATACTGCAAGCAGACACTGAGGCGGGCAGATGTAGAAAATGATTACCAACTTCAGCCCCCTAGAGCAGCGTGAGTGAAATCTCATTCTAGTGCTCTGGGAAATAAAACAGGCAACTTAGATAGAAATAAAGAGAGGCTTTAATTATCTAAAAGTAAATTGGGAGCAACCCATGGCAGTACTGAAGTGGGGTTATTACAGAACACAATGTAAAGTTAATTCAGAAATCAGCCCGCTCAAAAACATCAACAGCTGGGCTTAATAATAGACACAATGAATCAGAAATGAATGAAACCTTGAGATGGAAGATTATCCGAGCAACTCTAATCATATTATTAGATTTACTGAGGAAAATAAAAGGACAAAGAATCTACAAAAGGTGCTTATTTGTGCAAATATAGTTTGGAGCAACATTCTTTGAGAAATAAACCAGAGGTCATACTGACAGTGTACATATTTCATGCACACTATCGAGGCTGTGTGTCAGAATCAGTAAAATTTTATGAATGAAAGGGGATTTGCTATGAATGATGAAAGATAAACCATCAGGGGAAATCCATCTGCAGCCATAGAATAAGAGCGCAGAATTTAAATTAGACTCCAATTCACTTCTTTTTCTCTTAGGTCCTTTTAATACAAAGTTTGGGAGTTCAAATGCTAGGCTTCTCAGCCTGTTAATGAGCTAGGCCTACAAATAACAGACACTTCTGGGAAACAAGCCCTAGTTAAATGTCTCACCAAGCACAGTTCCAGAAGACCACAGGAGGCAGGCTCCCTAGAGCTGGGATCAGGGGCTCATCCCATATAGGGACAAGTTGAGGACGTATCATGGAAAGGGTAGCATGAAATAACGAGACCTGGCATTTAGTAAGATGCAATGGCCTGAATGTTTC
>NW_004524642.1:6152000-6153796 GCF_000260255.1 Octodon degus
ATTTGAACTGTGCATTTCTATCTTTTTCTCCACATTTTGAATTGCATCCCTTATGTGCTTAAATTTGGCACCATTCCAGTTTTGGAATTTTATAAACATTCGTCAGAGTTTTACATTCATTGATTTATGGATTCATATTTTCTTTGCATTTCTAAGTAATGTGTCATTGTGAGGTTTTAACGCAAAATGTTTAGCCACTTACCCTTAATTTGACAATTAAGCTGTTTCCATTTTTTGTTTGGCTATTAAATTCCTATGAACACTAACATCCATACGCTTTTGTTTCACTGTGATAATTTAGCAGTAGAAAGCTTGTATCACTGTTTCAGATTTTTTTAAAAATAGCCAAATGTTGTACTGTGAATGTTTAAGCGTTTTTCTTTCTCAATGGCAATTTATGAGAGTTCTAATGCTTAAACATTGTCACTGACACTTTGCACGATCAGCTTCTTTCATTTAGGATATTAGAGCAAGTGTGAAGGACCTCTATGTAGCTTTAATTTGGAAGACCCTCATGAATGACTAAAACCTGTGAATGTAGCTCTCTTTCGCTTACATCTTGCCATCTATGTGTTTTCTTTGGTGAATTGACTGTCCAGAGGTATTTCATATTTTTAAATAGGAGGACAGACCCACAGCCCACAGTCTTCGCTGTGTCTTAACTGTTAAATCTGTGAATCAGGCTGAAGAGGCTCCAGGCCGCCCAAATCTCAACTATCGATGTATGTGTCATCTGTGTGTTTACTTCACGTACTCACAGCGATGCTGTGCTCTCTGCAATACCTTGTTCATTTACCTCTTCCATCAGTCCTAGTATTTTTTATTTATTTATTTTTATGTATTTAGTACAGGACCTACAGGATCTCTCTACACAGATTGGACTTGTAGTGATTCTCCTGTTTTCATCCTCCCAAGCACTGAGACTGTAGGTGTGGGTCACCTTGCCCAGTTTCCCTAGCCATCTCAGTGAGCCCTGGGGGCGGGGAGAGCACGGCACACTCGGGATTGAATCCCGGTCCCTGTGTCTGCCTAAGCAGGCATTTCAGTCCGCTGAGCTATCTGGCTAGCCCTCGTCTTCCATAAGTAGGACATAAAATGCATCTAGCATTGCTTATTACTGAACCGTAACATTCATATATGTATTTCCTTCCAAAAATGTTAAAACACTTAATGTCATTTGCTCCTTTAGTATGACCAAGTTTTAATAAGCTTCCCCTGTGAGGTAAACCAGAACTGTATTCCATCATGTATTTTCTGGTTTAAAGTATTTGTTTCATTATTTTTATTTTCGTACTCTGTTTCTGTACCTTATAGAAAGTTTAATAAAATTATTGTTATGAAAGGAAGCAATAACTGGATTAATTGTATTTTTTCTCATTATATTGGCATTGTTTTAAATTCCTTAACTATAATTTATTCTGAACATTCTAGTCAATAGGAAAGTAATGACAATGAGGTTAAAGTTGTGAACTCAAACATAATTATTGATATTTAAATCTTTTTATAATATACATCTTATTACACTTATCTGTGGGTTACTTGAAATAAATAAGTTATTTTAAGTAGAAAATTGACAGCATAAAAGTTTTCTAAACCTACCTTTTCACATCATATTATACGATTAGAAAATAATAAGATTTATTTATGCATACTAAATGCTATGTTCCCTAAGCCTTTTTTAGGGTGAAATTATAGTAACCCATTAATTTTTATTCTTCTTTATATATAATTCCATACTCTTCATTAAAAAGTATCACCAATTACATAAATTTGAAAGATTGTTGTTTAAAAATATA
>NW_004524642.1:6153896-6163456 GCF_000260255.1 Octodon degus
GCGAGCCTCTCTCCACTCCTTCTGTTGCCTTCAGGCTACCTGCTCCGGGCTGGGTGAGGCACTCACATCATAGTTCCAGCAGTACTCAGACCCATAATCCCAACCTAGGATCATGAAGTAATCGCAAACCCTAGGAGCTCCCTAGTGACTGCAAGAGGTTTTGGGAGGACGCCTAGATACAAACCATAACATGCAGCCACAATCTGAATCTTCAGTTAAGTACTGAGTCCTACTTGGTGGTGTTAGGTGACAGGGCTTGTGGGGACTGCTGCAGCATGAGCGAGGAGTCCTCCTGAGTCACAAGAGGGCCTTCTGGAGAAACAGTTGAGGGCTGGCCTTCTTTCTCTGTTTGAGACGCTAATCAAATGGTGGCAATGTCTAAACCATCAGCAAGACCTTAGCCAAGAAGCAGATTGTACCAGTAACATGGCCTTGTACTTTAGTGGTCAGAGCTGCCAGAAAAAACACATTCATAAGTAAAGACAATCAGTATATGGTGCTCTATTATAAAGCCCCGAATTAAGATAGATCTAGAGAAATTGGGCTATTTTTATTGTACCGTTTATCACCTAGCAGAGCAATTAGGTTTTGTCTTTCTGTCTTTGAGGGTTATTTTTTTCCATTGAATATTAGGGACCCATTCATATGGAACTTGAAATGTACAAAGCAGTTAGAGACTTTTTAATGAACAAGCAAAACTATATGACTGTTACATATTAGTCACTTTGCTTAAGTCTGAAGAAATAAAGATACATATGTAAAGTTTTTTGCCAGTACTGTTATCATAAAATATTATTTGTATGTCTATGATAATTTTTATCTGGATATAGGCCATTCAGAGAATTTTAGCAAAGCAAATTGGTTTGAACAGAATTACATAAAATATTTAAGATACCTTTCCCATTTATCCAACAATGACTTATTTTAAAAGAGAAATATTTCCCAATGTAAAGCATGTAAGATACCATTGTATTACTTCACATTTAAAGTAGAAAATAAGACAGGACTAACGTAACTACATACATAGTTTGCACACAAATAAATTTTGCATTACAAGTATTTAGAGTTGCTTGAACCACTCTACCCCCTGTCGTAGTTGGTATTTGAAAAAGAAACAGATCTAATGCAGGCCGCAGGAGCTGAACAAGATTAACTGACAATGTCTGCCCACCGAATCAGGGTGCAAGAGACCTTTCTGTGCTGAAAATTGCAAGCATTCAGCCAAAGGCCTAGGGCCAGGGCAGCAGCGACCTGTGAGAGCGCCTATCAGGCATGGAGGAGTCTGCGGTGGGGACTGCAGAGTCTGTGCCTGGAAGCTGAAAGCCTGGTGCAGGAGCTGAGCGGCCCTGGAGAGCTGAGGAATCTGCCTCCAGAGCGAGGAAATGCTGAAGGCAAAGGTGAAGACAGGCTCCTCCCAAGAGAAGAGCTGCAGTCCTTGTGCAATTCCAGCAAAGCTGGAGCTCAGCTGAAGGCAACAGCCAGGGCTTGTCCCAAGAACAACAGAGCGAACAGAGCTTCGCCAAGGATGACCTGCTGGAACCCTTCTTTGCAGCTTTGCTTTTGTTGTGCTGACAACAATCTCACTCCTGAGACTTGGATCAGAACCACACAACTCAGTTCAACCAGGCATTCCACATTCGAGTCGACAATCCGCTGACCACCACATGCACCGCTAATGGTCCTCTGGCTAGATTCCCCTCCACTGAAATCCCTGCTGGGCAGCCCTGTGTTATTACAGAACTCACTGGTGGAAGCCCCTTTTCTCAGACCCACTGACATATGCTCTGAATGCTCTGGCTGGGAAGGCGAGGCAGACCCACTCTGCCATGTGTGCTTAGGTATCTAAACCTGTGAGCAGCGCAGGACTGAAAGCCAAAGAGTCTTACATGGTGCACAGTGAGAGTTCAACTAGGAAGAATGAAAAGTGGACTAGACATAGACACAGATAAGGGTCCCTTCCAGGCCCACAATTCCTTGGATTTCTACCCACTCAGCCCATTTTGAGGAGAAGTGTGACTGGGGGACAGTTTCCTGTGACTAATTGGTTTTAAAATGTTGAGAACACAGAGAAGCAGAACCACCAGAGACAAGAAAGCATTTTCAGAGCATAGATTTAAAACACAAGAGAAGACTTGCGAGACAGCTCAGCAATTTTAGTGCTTGTCTGACAAACTCAAGGACCTGGGTTCGATCCCAGATACCACATGCCATGCCAGGCCTGGAACCCCGGGCATGCCAGGCCTGCCCCTAAGCCAGGCTTTGTGGTGCACACCTGTATTCCCAGCACTGGGGAGGCTTAGACAGGAGGATCACAAAAGTCCGAGCTGTGTAGTGAAACCCTGTACTAAATAAATAAAGGAAGAAGAAGAAGAAGAAGAAGAAGAAGAAGAAGAAGAAGAAGAAGAAGAAGAAGAAGAAGAAGAAGAAGAAGCATATACTAGGTGTTTCCAGGCTCTAGGTATAATAGAACTGACTTATCTAAAGTAGATTTTGTAAGTATGCAGTCTTGATCTTGAATGTTATTAAAAGAAAAAAAATAAAATTAGCTACCTAATTATAAACAGAAAGAATAATGAATACTCTTGCATAAATTATGCCGGTTAAGAAGGGTCAATAGAATAATTTTTACAAAATAGATATCAAAGGTGTCAAGGAACACTAACAAATTTTGAACGAAATTTTTTTCACTAGCCTGCATGGTGTAAAACACATGAAGGTAGGGCACTGAGATTCTGGGCAGAACAGGTTCTGTTGAATGAGGATAGGTGTGAACAATTTTAAATTAATTTGAATTGCTACAAAGTACTCTTGTTTCACTTTTCAATTGTCCTTTTAAACTATATAAACCTTCATCTCTTTTTTCTGTTCTTTTTCTCTTCTATTTAGGTGCATAGTAGCTTGGTTTCATACGTAATTAATAGAGCAATAAATAACATATAAACCAAAAACTCATTTTGTCTTAGCTTTCTTCAAAGTTGTTCCTTAAGTAGAAATATACTCTATATTGAGAATGTTAAGATCATTATTAAGATCCTTTATTGCACTAGAAAGCAGAAAAAAAATTCTTATGAGTCATTTGACCTTAGTTTGATTATTCTCTTAGAGTGAATGGATTTCAGACACTGTGTTATATGTTTCAGGTGGATATGTGTGAGTTTTATATCTTTAGACACTGAGAATCTTTGCCCTCATTAACAAAGCATTAATTTCAGGAAATAGGAAGAAAGGGTGGGATAGATTAGGTGAAGGAGTTTCAACTTTCACTGATTTGAGTGATAATACTATGAATTCTCTAAATGGCACTTGGCTCATTGAGCTTGGAGGAAAGTAGTGTATGACAAAAGTTTTGTCTGTCTGCCCTCAGTCTTTACATTGATGTGAATGAAAACTACCATGTATTTTTTATATCATAGAGATATATAAGAAAAGTGCCAGTAAATAAAGCCTCTCTATTCTAAATGTGGACTGGATGTATTTTTCTTAAAAGCATTGTATGTACATACTATGTATTTCTCAGGAGCACACATGTTATTACTAACATGTATGTTAGTGTGCATGAGAGTACATGTATGTATGTGTATTTTCAATAAGAAAATCTGAGATGTAGTAGTACATCCAGTAGCAATGAGCTTCCATACTTTTAAAGTTAAAAATTCTGAATGCATCTCTATTGAAAGGAGACAACCAAAAGTGTAGACAAGGGCCAAAGCATGTATTAGTTTTTGAGAAATATGGAGAATATGTTCAAAGGAAAGGGGAACATGGTGGGGGGAGAATAAAAATGTTTAAAAATGAGAAGAGAAGGAAAAATTAGAAACAAACATTTTGTGTACTGGGAGGGTAGGAAGGGTTGAAGGGATGGGGGTAGAGGAATAGACAAAAAAATAATTAAGTTATATCATATTCAGGTACAAATTCTCTACAATGAATGTGATCATTATGTATATCTAAAATGTACCAAGAAAATCTGATTAAAAATAAAATAAGTTATCTTGCTTAAACAACTTTGGGTTTAGGTAAAAAATGATATAATAAGAATGCTAAGAAAAAATAGAAAAATACAATTTTACATTACATGAGATAAAGAAGCCCTCACTGATCAAGCCTGAGAACTTTTAGTAACTGCTCGTAGACTGCACACCAAAATTTGTGAATCTTATGAACGCATTGATACTGAGAGCAAGCAAGCAAACACGTAACAAATGCTGTCAAGAAATCAAATCACTTTGAAGACTCAAAATAAAACCAAATATTTATTCTTCTTTACTAAATGAACAAGGGCTGAGGAGATAACTCAGGGTATCTAAGCACCTGCCTGGCATGCGCAAGGACCTGGGTTCCATCCCCAGTACCGTTGCTGTGCTGGCCCCGGGACACCTGGCATGCTGAGTTAGTCACTGAAACTGGGCGTGGTGTGCACACCTGCAGTCCCAGCACTGGGAAGGCTGAGACAGGAAGATCGCTGTGAGTTGGAACTACATAGCAAGACCTTGTACCAGATAAATAAATAAATATTTAAAAATGAGCAATACTTTAGGAATACAAATTATTAAATTCCATCTTATAGTATTTACTTAGGCCTCTGCCATCCCCCCAAACCCAGCACGAACTGCACTAAATGACAGATTTTAATACATAGACATCTGCTGTTTCACCACTGACAAATTGACCAATTTTCACAAATGAATGAAGATTGAAAGCCAGCAATAAACACAAAATGAACCCAGGAATACAGCGCTCCTTTACTCAAAGCTTCACTAATGATCCTGGTAGAACTTATCAGTTTAGAAAGTGAGATATAGAGGCATATATGAAGACAACTGAAAAATAATTATGGAAAAAAGAAATCTACAAAATGATATAAACAGGAAAGTTATATATGCTTCTAAATAAAAGTGTATGGCAGTGCTTTGCCACTCTTTTGTACAACCGCTATGAGTCTGGCCATGTGACCCCTTCACCCACCAGGGTACAGCGAAGCAGGCTCCCCTGGTTGCTGAAGCTAGGGAGACCATGTAGTTTCTATTAGAAACCTGAAATAACTAGGAAAGAACTCTGGCTACCTGAGGCTGTCAAACTACAGAGGCGTGAAGGCACAAAGCATGTCATTTCTGATCGAAATTGTCTTGAACCTTCTATATCAGCTCTTCTGCCAGAAGAGTACCCCAGGGCGACCTCTACAGATGCTGTAAGAATCAGAATTTCCCAGCAATGCCCCTGCCCAAAGTTTTGATGCTTAAAAGTTGGAGCTATTACAACATTTTTCTGGCTTTAAACTACTTAATTGTATGGTAGATAACTAGCATAGGCAAGATTACAGATAAGAACAATAAAAATTAAAAAAATCAAATCTGGTTTAAAGTGATCTTAAATTATTGTTAAATCTGGGAACAACTATGCAAAGATACAATATCATTGACTATAGCTCCTTGACAAACCCTTAACTCCTTATCAAAATATAAGAAATGAAACTTTCTTTTTTCCCTGCAGTTTAAGACGTATAACAGCACATGCAGGTACACTTATCGGTTATAAATACTATGTGATAATCAAGGGAAATGTAGCAATGATTTGAGAAATAGAACATTAGTAATAATTTGCAACTGTGCATATGCTCACCCCTATTTTATATCCTTCTTAGACCTTGATTTCCCTGCTTTTTGCACTATCAGGGAAAAGAGAAGACAATTATGTGAAAGCAAAATCTATTTGCGTTCATATAAACAAATTATAACTGCACAACATCAAGCATTCCATACTATATATTTCCCACTAAAGGGGAAAATACTCATTCTTTCTGGGTATTCTTTTATCATTTTCACAAAGGATCTCTCGCACTGAGATCTTTACAACTATCCTAAAGGAATAAATTGATGTTGTGCTATATTGATAATACTTCACACTTGCCTCAACAGTTAATTGGCACTTTTTAGGCATGACAACTACACAGTCATCGTGAGGTTATAGAGTTGCATGGGTTTTTGTACATCTGTCAATTAAAGCACATCTATATACCACATATTTAGAATTTAGGATCATTATATGGACTCATCACACTCCCTAGAATAATAATGATCAGGAAAACTATGAATAATATGAAGAAAATGTCTTGATTTAATCTGTGACAGATATTACCTAGGTACAATACTGCTCATGCGATTTAGACAATAGCCAAATGGGGCTATCTATCTACCTGCAACCAGAAGCCTAGACAATAGGCAGTGTGAGGTGATAGTGCTCTACGAAGCTTAGGTACTTTCTCAAATACTTGCGATACAGGAAAACAGGCCCAATAATGATGTTGCATTTATTAAAATATTTCAGAGATTAAAATTACAAAGAAGCCTATTTAAGTTCCTAAAACAAGGTGGAACATTGAGCACGTATAGCGATTTTCATCTCACAAATGCTTGCGTTCTGTTCACAAATAATTTGGATCACTAAGAGAAATGTTAGGTGAAATCTCACGTCTGTTGGCAAACACATTGGGTGCTAAACAAGAAAGGAGCACCTCCCCCAGATCTGGGGGATGAATAAAATTCTTAGACAGAATGCAGTTCAGCGGTTACTTCGACTGTCACCTGGTGCCTAGGCTGTGCATAGCCCAGTAAAGATACGCACAAAATTTTACAATCCTTATTGGTTAAAAATACTTTAGTAGAAAAAGAATTATAATATAGCCAGCAGCAATCCTAAGAGTAAAATGTTTGAAAACTATGGAGCAATTAAGAATAATTTTTGTATTTCAGACAATGTACAATGGAGTCCTGAAATAAATTATGTCAGGAAAACTGTAAAGAAGGAAGCACGTGCTTCTTTTATCATGATGGGCACAGACAATATTCATTGGAATATTGTCTACTTAATTTCTAGTAGAATTTGGCCTTAAAGTAATATAATTAAAATTCAAAATGAATAAAAGGGAGAATGAATGATGCAGTGATGATATTTTTTATTATATTTCATGGTAGGACAGGAAGACGTTTCCATTCCCAATACAGCACTGCTAATGTAGAGCTCTTCTATAATAGAAGTAGGAATACAAAGCAGTAGAAGAGGAAGCTGAGAAAGAGAAGCGAGACCAGAGTAAAGAACAGGGTTAAAGCCTTAATCTAAGAAAGCACTTCAGCTTCTTGTAAAATTCACCTTTGATAGTCTGTCTTTCTATTTACAAAATGGTGAGGCAAATGATACAATTATTCATGAAATGCCCTTATAAATTGGAATAAAATGCTAGTATGAAAAAAGAAATTTGTTAATGAATCTAATGTTAACAAATTATTTAACTTAATAAATGTAAATTACTTATGCTCTATGAAAGGAAAGAATCTTCAAGTTATTATTTTAGCATATTTTACTGCTGAAATTCAGTGCATCTGGTACTAAACTTTGGCAATGCAGCAGTTACAAAAGGGAAGGACTTAAAATTTTCAATTTAGGGCCAATTAGGCTTCATTCCACGCCTTCCAGGATGTGGGGAAGTGGAAAAACTGGAAGAAAGGTAGATGGGAAGATGGCTCAGTGGAATAAGCCCTTCCTTGGCAAGCACAAAGGACTGAGTTCAATCCCCAGTTCAGCCAAAAGAAAGAGAAAGAAAGCAAGCAAGAAAGCAAGAAAGGAAGGTCGAGTACTCCATTGACTCCGTGAGGCCCTGGCTCACGCCCTTCCTCAGCAGGGTCAGGACCAGTGGGAGGTGCGTATGACCCGCACAGCCAGTCAATAAATAAAGAATAGAACCAATGAAGAAAACCACAAATTCATCTGTAAATAGCATTTTAGCTTCTTATGAGCATATTTACATTGAATATTTTAAAGTGTATATACTTCATCAGCTAATTTGAACTGCCCTGATATGCTACACAGTGCTGCCTTAAAAACCTTCTCTTTGACCCACGGAAAGGCGGGTTGGAACTCGAGGGGGAAGCGGGGCTCATTTCTCCGAGGGCTCTCCTCTCCACTCCCACACGCACACCTTGCTGTGTCCTCGCATAGCCTGTCCTGCACCCTGATGGCGCTTCCACTCATGTGGATATCAGACTTAATGGAGAGGGCTCCAGTGCTGTGGCCTTATTGACCCTCGTCACTGTATCAGAGGCCACTACTCTGGTCAAGCTGCTGATCTGTAGGTCAACATATCAACTGAACAAGAGGAGACAGAATCTAGTTTCTAAAGCTCACTAAGTTGCTGCTTTTTTATTTTATTCTGATTTACTTTTGTCATGGTCATCATGATAGGTGACAACAAGAACTCTCCCTTGGATTGAAGAAAAAAAATTGCTATCCTTAAAGATATTAAAAGTTTCAAAAAGTGCTAAAAATAAATAGAATTTCATAAATCTAAAGGGGTAGTTGTCCTTCTCCTAATACCTATTTCCTAAGTAAATGTCTTCCTTTCTTTGTAATTTTTCATTAGAAGTTAGAACCACCAATGGAGCACGAGGGGGAAAAGATAGGGAAAATGTCATATCTTTCTTTATTATCAAATTGATATAATGAGCTCTCTTCAGGGAAATGAACTAAAGTCAAGATAAACTTTCAAATAAGATACACACTATATATTTCTTATCTGAGAGTTAAGAAAACCAAAACAATCTTTGATCCTCAGAAAAGAAAAGAATTGGTGATGACTAAGTGTAGGGAAACTTACTGAAATCACTTATTGTGTATACTTAGATGTTTTGGATGAATTGGTAGATTAATTGATGAATTCACCAGGCCAAATTTAAAAAAAAAATTAAAAATCAATAAATCAAAAGAATGGTATAAGTGAAGGCAATTTAATTAAAATGGAAGAACTGGAGATTAAAATATTAAAATACAGTCTAAAAATACCCTCAGTTGTGCTCAATGTTTTCCTTTGGTAGCTGCTTTGTTCCTTGCTTAAATTTACTTTCTTTAGGGGATCAAACATGACTTTAACTTGCACCTTGTTGTCAGGTTCTGCAAAGTGTCGATTGCTCGTTGTGTTGAAATCCATCCGAGCTCAACCTGCCAGAACATGAATTGGTGTTGGGCTGCACAGAGCCTCAGGCAGCCTTGAACCTTTGAGTCCCAGCTGTAAGACTTCTCATCCAAATTTTCTCACCTTCAAATCCTACATCAGCAGTCAGAGGGAGCCATATTTTAATCAGTCATGTTAGGTGGTTGTTGCCTTAGATAGATGGAACAGGCTTTTTTAAAAATGAAAATTGGCCATCAAGAATGTTATCCAGTGCTCGATTTGGCAGCACATATCCTAAAACTGGAATGGCACGGACAAGATTAGCATGGCTCCTCCACAAGGGTGGCACACAAATTCATGAAGTATTCCATGCTACAAAAAAAGAAAGAAGAATATTGAATGAAAGCAAGAGACAGGAAAAGGAATACTGTGGGACTGTCCTGCTTCAAGGTTGTATATGGTGAGATTTTTGGACTTATGTGTAAACATAAGAAGTTTGCATTCTTTATGCATATTTTTAAAATATATTCTAATTTTTAAATGTTTTTTCATCATATTCTATAGGGACTTAAAGTTCAACATATCAATACTTGATGAAAAATACCTGTTCCGTGTTATG
>NW_004524642.1:6169158-6179893 GCF_000260255.1 Octodon degus
ATATTTTAATTTAAATTCATTAACATATTTGACATATCAACCAGGCTTAAGGTTAAAAAAATTATATAAGTCAACTGAGATGGCAAATGTGATGTTGATTTTTTTTCAAAATGTGTTTGACTCATACTGGCAAGATACAAAGGAAGACATTATAAAGGAAGCTAATAAAAAAACTTTATAGTATTCAGGGTTAATTAAAAATCTAATAAACTGATAAACAGAAAAAATATGTGTTGTAGTCTGTTCATTCAGGCACCAGTATTCAGGCTGTATCAGCAGCTGCCTGCATACTTCACATATCTAAATACCTGCACTTTCACATAGAATAGAACATAAGCACATGCCTTTAAGCAGAAACAAATATCAGTTAATTTATATGAAATATCTATAGTCTTATAAAATAATTTGCATGCTTAAATGGAATCTTCTGTTAAAATCATTATTTTCTATCAGTAAGATGCAGGATATTTCAATTGCCCAGTATATTTAAAATGTCTTATTAGAACTTATAAAAACTAAAGACAGGCTTTAGAGTAATTTTTGGGAAGGATATAATGCTTAAAAATCATTAAGAAAGAGATAAAGAAAATTGTAATATTAAAATCATATTTTCTAAGAAATTCTATTACCTCAGAAAACAAAAGATTTGTTTTTAGAAAATACTGAGACGACAGAGATTTCTCATATAGTCTCTGTCCCCAGACACGCATAAGTCCTACCATTTATCAACAGCCTCCCTTACAACATTCCTTTAGTCTGTTTTTCACTAAAAAATATAGTCAGTCATAGTACTGAATGAGAACATGTACATACAGATTTGCAGCCAAGACTTGGAAGTTAGTGTAGTGACACAAGAGGCTAAGGAACCAAGAATCCCCTGAGCCAGATCCCGTCTCTTGTATCTGTGGTCTCTGCTCTTCATGCACGTACCTGGAAACACACCTTCTAATCACAGTTCTGAAGTGCAGTGCGGATGACGTGTTCTTAACTAGCTTCTACTGTTTTACTAGTGCTGCTGGATAGGAGCACAGAGGCTATGTTCCAAAAGAATACGGATCTCTTTAGAACGGCTTGGAGTAAATCGATGTTATTTTGTAAAGGATTCTGCTTTACCCACTTAAAAAATAATAGGTATTTGTCTTTTGGGCACAGAGGTAAAATGGATATAGGATCTGGGGTGCCCAAAATTGCAACCAACACTTTTTTAATATAAGATCCAGCCTTGAGTAGAAAGGAGAACAGGGGCCGGGGAGATGGCTCAGTGGAATAAGCACTTCCTTGGCAAGCGCAAGAGTGTGAGTTCAATTCCCGGTTCCACAAAAAAAAAAAAAAAAAAAAAAGGAAAAGAAAAAAGAAAAGAGAACAAGTAGGAACTAGTGGTCAGCTGTGTCTACAGCACCATGCTCAGTGATGTACTCAAAAGTACCCAAGAAATCTAAATTCAAATCAATTATTCTGGGTCTTTAGGAAGACACATTTGTCAAAGCATGACACTCCAATGTATTCTAATTTGTGCATATTAAGATGATTTATAATTTTCAAACACTTACCAATATCGTCTGTGTGCTTCCATTTTTTTCATATAGTATGAATGATAGTACTGATCAGCCAATTGGTTTGACTATATTATATCATCTTGTACTGAAAGTATTCAGTAGAATTCACTTTTAGGATTTACAGAGGGGAATATGTTTCTGATACCTTTCCATTAACTACTAAATTCAGTAGTAAATAAATTGGTCCACTAAAGAATTCAAATAGGGAATGGTTGTTGTGCTTATTTAGCGGATTTTATCTTCTAAGAGTCATATTGTAGGAATGGGACAACAGTATGACAAATTAAGATATAAGGATTCTACTAACTCTGCCACTCTTTTTCTATGTACCAGAAGGTAAAAAGAAAATTGTAAATAAAACAGTTTTCCTATTAGTGCCAGGTTAACCCATTATTGTCCTAGGTAATTTGAGGCATTTGTCATATAAAATGCTACTATAATCATTAAGAAAAGCATTTTGACCTTCAGGGTTTCAAAAGATAAAACAGTTTTATTTAAAAGTCAATCTTGAACCTTACATTTTGCTTTTCCTGTAACTATGAACATGTAAGATGCTTTAATATGAAAGAATTCATGAATAAGTAGAGGAGGATCAATATTTTATGTTAGAAGTTATTAGATTTCCATTAGCATCCTACTCATTAGAAAAGATTCACTTGATCACATTCACTGTCCTTTTAACCTGGTAAGACTCGAAAAGCATTCACAGCATAGCATAAGCCAATCAGCCAACCATAAAGAATGACGAGGTATTGGAGTAATCCTGAAGGTCCATATTTAGGAATTTGGAGGATTATAGATAAAATAGTGAACTATTGCGTGTTTGTCCTTTCCATGTTCTTCCTCTCACTGGAAAAACATTAAAAGAATTCAATGATTCAGGATATAAAGCTTTCTGAGACATATTTGTGTAATCACGTACACTTCTTACCTATGTGGCATGCACAGTAAAAATATTTTTATTCTGCTCAGATTGTTTCATTCATATTACATAAGTAGGCTGAGATAACAAACCCTGAAGCTTTTTTGAAATGACTTCTTTCCTTAATCATAAAGGAGAGAGAGTGTTGGCACATATTCAATAAGACATGAGATTAGTTTTACCTTTGGGCATATTACTCACACTCACGAAAGTCTTCTAGACTCTGAAGATACATTTATTTCTTTATAATTCTGTCCTGATTGTTGAAATTAAAAAATACAAGATTCATTATATTGTTGTACTGAACCACATAATGGGAAATGTACAAATATGCCTTTAATCAAATGTAATTCGGGACTTCCTTTGTATTCAATAGGGAATAAACTTGCTGCTTTTGTCTAAGAAAGATTTGCATTCAGTTTCATTTCAGAAATTATTGTAAGGTATTTAGTATGAAATAAACAAATTTGCTGTTCCTGTAATGTTTGTTGCAAGAGTAATTATTTAGTTACAGTAGATTATCCACCTATAATGCAATGTGCTCTAAAAACATAGAACTTGTACATGCTACAGGTCTCTGTCCTGAGTTTGGTTAATAGCTGTACATATGGCTCTGTGAAAACTAGCTTTCCTTAATACAATTGACAACTGTAGAAATACAGGGGGAGCTTGCTAGTGAGATAGCTCAGTGGTGTAGGTGCCTGCACAGCAAGTACAAGGACCTGGGTTTGATACCTAGTACCACGTGTCGTTTGGGGCATGGTGTCTCAGCACTGGAGGTAGAATCAGGAGGATCAGGATCACTACAAGTCCTACCTGAGTAGTGAGACCCTGTACAAAAAAGTAAAAAAAAAAAAAAAAAAAAAAAAAAAAAAGAAAGAAAGAAAGAAAAAGAAAAAGTGGGGGAATTTCATAATAATTTGAAAATGAGAGTAGTTGACCTAATAGATTATTCAAAAGGACTAGAATTTTCTTTGTTTAAAAAGACAAATAGGGCTGGCCAGATCGCTCAGTGGATTAAAGTGCCTATTTAGGCAGAGTCAGGGACCAGGGTACTATCCCTGGCATGAGGTACCAGCCCCACCCCTGGGGCTTGCAGAGATAAGATTGAGACTGGGTGTGGTAATATACACCTATAATCCCAGTGCTTGGGAGGCTGAAAACAAGAAGATTCCTAGGAGTCCGAACTACCTAGTAAGACCCTGGAGACCTTGTACTAAATACATAAAAATACATAAATAAAATAAAAAGACAAATAATTTAAGAATGAGACAGATATTTTAAGAATTATTTTGCTATTTGTGTCATCTGATCAAATTAATAATTTTTTCCCAACCTATTTTCTCAGCAGTCTTCCACCCTTTTATTACTCTGGGCTTGGCTGTGCTAACTCACTCCTGTAGTGGCAAGTGGGTGTGCAGGCAGACTATAACTTTTAGATGTATCATTTAATTTTTCAGCTGAACTTTAAGTAATAAATCTGTTGCCAACCTGTCCATGTCACTGTGAGACACATGAAGAATGAAACTGTGAGCAAAGCAAACCAAAGCACATTCTTTCCTGCCTGGTCGAAAGTAGCAGATCAATAGCTAACTCAAAATGTTTGTCTCTTACTCATGGAAACATGCATATTGAGTCCTTAGGACATTTTGCCTCACTCCAAAATGAGCTATGGATCATGTATTTGCATTAACAAGCTGTTTTGTTTCTGCAATGATTCTAACCTGCAGGTTACTCAATCGGTAATTAGGAACTCACTATGCAGAACTCGAATTTGGATTCTATATGCAAAAATCTGATATTGAACTTTTTCCTGGGATGATAAAAAGCTGAATGAGCTTGCAGCATGTTGAAAGTCATCGGGAAATCTTTGAGAAGTGTATCAGGAAAATCTGAGAAATCTTTTGATGTACCAGTGTCAGTTTCATCACCTGAAAAATGAAGCAGAGTGTTTCGGATGGTGTCTGAGGCTACTTTCAGCTCCTGCTCCTGTCTAACGTCATAAATCACGCAGGTCACCTCTCATTCACATACAGATGATTTGAAATGATTATCATTTAGAGAAACCTGCAGCGCAATATGTTCATTAAATTGTTATAGATGGCAGAGCTTTTAACCTCACCTGCAGCACTTAGCTCAGAGACAAAACAGAAAGTGTGTTCTGAAATCGACTTGCAAAACTGATATTTTCTTCCTATCTTGCTATATTAATTTAATGCTAGATGTAATCAGCATGCCTAATGAACTGTAAAGCTCACACCTGCCTCTGCACCCTATATGCTAACGTCATTTCATGGTGCATCTTTTCTTCCATGCATTTTTTTCTTGATGTAAATTATATAGTAATAGTGACTAGTCATGAAAATCACTCTACATTTAGGCCCCAATGTGGTAAAGTCTACTCTTATATGGAGCATTAGGATTTTTTGTGACATGCTGAGGATTTATTTGTAGGAGCTGTCCAGCATCTAAAAGAGCTCTGTTAACACAAACAAGACTTCAGGTTCTTCTCATTTACTGTCTGATGAAAATCGAAGGATAGTATGCATGCCAATGAAGGACCATGAATTTTTCATAGTTGTTCCTTTTCATTCCTTTAAACACCAATATTCTCTGTAGTGATTACACAGTCTTCCATCAGAAGCTTCTCCCCTGGGTGGCAGGAAGCTAAGGAACATGAGCTGGAATTGACCTTTGGGTAAGTTTGATTGTAACATTCATGTAGCCTCAGAAAGAGAATATTGGGTTAACTCTAGAAAACAAGCAATTTGTGAATCAAGACAACAGAGAAAAGAAATGAAGTGTTAAATAGAGGGGTATTTTAGAATTACTCTAAATTTAAGTACTGCCTAAAGCAAAGTCCTATTACAATTATATGAAAAGGTACCATGTATGTATGTGTACAAGGGCGGCTGCATTTGCATACGATTACCACTTTCAGAGCACATTCATCACCTATTGACTACTAAACATACTAAGAAATAATGAAGAAAGTAATGTAATACATTTTAATTTTAGTATACTTAACCGATAGATAATTGTGAAAGATATTTTGTTTATAACACAATAGAGTATGTTATTTTTCTTGTAAAATTTTAAATAATGGCCGGTCAAATAGCTCAGCAGATTAAAGCACCTGCAAGCAGGTGCAGAGGCTGGGGGTTCGATCCCTGGGCCTTCAGTGCCTACCCCACCCCCGGGGCACACTGAGATGGCAATTGAGACTGGGCGTGGTGATGAGCGCCTGTAATCCCAGCCCTCGGAAGGCTGTAAACAGGCAGATCACTACAGGTCTGATCTGGTAGTGAGACCCTGAACACCCTGTAGACCCTTCCCTAAAATACAAAAAAAATAATAATTTTAAATATCAATTTACTGTTCTATGCAGTAAGCATAATCAAATTCTACCAATTCACTTGATGTTTCTGTTAACTTTTATTTAAAACTAAAAAAATTACATGTCAATAATAACTTCTTGGAAATATGACAATAATATTTATAATTTTAGCAATCTAGGTTGACATTCTCACTTCAAAAAATCTAAGATAAATTCAGGTGAATCAAAAGTACATAGATAGATCCTTATGTCTAATGGGACATTTAAAAATTTACTGTCCTAGTGTTTTACAGAGCAAATGTGAGCTTACAAAGAACTTTTTTCCTATTGCATATTAAAACATTTAAGAGTATAGTGTATTATTCCTGACATTAAATGGGTTGTGATCACTCAGTATTAAAAATAATGTGAATTTTTCATACAGCAAAGTGCCTGTTTACTCGACTGTATAGACACTTTACAAATACCTAATAGAGAGGAAACTGGTACTTTGCAAAAATTCTTTAGGAAGAATAACAACATTCATGATTTTTATTCAAATTCCAAAATTAGTCCAGTTGACAAGTGATTTACTAACGGTGGTCACACAGAAAGCCCCACGCAGCCCGGAGCAGTCTGCAGACGCAGTGACTGCCTGACAAATGGCAGCACTCAGGCCGAGTCTGCGATTGGAAGAAAACCCTGAATTAATCAGAAAGATTGTCAAAGGCACTATAATGCCCCAAAAGTAGAAACAGGCATAATACAATCTATAAATTGGAGTTCTCAAAAAAAAAAAAAAAAAAAAGGAACAAAGAAAGAAAAAATGCGTGAGACAAGTTAGCAAGAAATTGTTGTGTACCTATTAAGCTCTAATGTTGTTCAAAGCACACCATAGGATCGAAAATGAACACAGTATGTGTGACATTTTCCTCATAGGACCCCGCAGTCTTAGAGAGAATAGACGTTATACACAGAAGACAGCCTGGCCTCTCACCCCCACACGCCCCAGGTCACTTTACTCCTGCTGGCTTCATTTCTGCTCCTTCAGTGTGTACAATACTTTCCCTCTCAGCTCCTCTGTAGATACTATGCTTGTGAATCTCTATTTTAAATATTATTTTCTCAAGGAGACTTCTTAGGCATTCACTTCCAGCAGCATCTAATTAATCTTTCATAGCATCATATATATTTTTCCTCCTGAAATGTACCATATCTAATACTTATTATTTACTTTTGGGGTTATGGATTTTGTACCTTCTTTCTAAACTAATACCACGAGCTGCACATGGCAGAGGCTGTCTGACTTGTCAGGCTCTCTGTTCTCTAACTTTCCATCATTTTTCAACCTCAGCCAATGGATGAGTGTTGTCATATAACCCTTTCTCTTGAGGGGCTGCCCTGAGAATGATAACAATCCTGACGTCTTCCTAACAACACCAGGAGGCACCTATCTGAAATGGATCAACAAAACTGTCTCCATAAATTTCCCAATGTCACACAGAGGACAATATTTTTCTTAAGTGAAATAGATCACCCTCTATGCGTTTTCAATATACACTATACTTTCAATGAATAAGTACATGACTGATAATATTAAATAATTGATGAAACGGAAATAACTGATAAAACCTAAAATATATTTTAGGTTGGTGTGTTAATGTTAGACTTTCCAGGTTAATTTTGTGACTTTCTCATTGAAATTATTAAGTGAACTGGTGTTCTTAAAACAATTTAGCTCAGTTTTCTGTATATGCTATAATATATTCATATCTACATACACAAATATATACAAACCTTTAATAAATAATTACTAGCAACTACCATTGTGAATGAAGTTTACCATCAAGCTATGTGTAACAGCCATAAGCCCAGCTCTTGACTTTAGATTCTAAACCGGTGAGCTATGTAGGATGAGGAGGCCAAAATTATCCTGCAGACTTTTGTCGGTGGAATATTAACGATACCAGGACAAGTTAACAGCTCTCGTGCAACAATAGCTGTGGAACAGTGCTAATTTAAATTCACTGATGCAGGAATAGCTTGAAGACAATTTGTGGGGCAGCCAAGCATCTTAGAAGAACAAGATCTTCAAGTAGGGTAAGATGCAGGTGAAGATGAACTTTCAATCTCCTTCTCACCTGCATCGTTCATGTTTGTCATTTCTCTTTGCCTTTAACACTAAACTCTTGAGAAATTTTGAGAAATTTTCATCTCTCAAAAACAAATCTGTCCTGACACATTGGCCTGGGTGGAGTTCTCAGCAACTTGAATTCTCACTCATCAATCCCAGGTCATGTACCAAATCACTGTTTAGCATAATATGTTACTGTCTCTTTCAGTTCTTTCTTTTTTTTTTTTTTTTCCATACTGGGGATCAAGCTTAGGACCTTGCACTTACCAGGCAGGTACTTATCTACTGTGTTATGTCCCCGGCTCTCTTTAAGTTTTGATAAACCGGTATATGTTACACTTACTATTTCCTAACATAGGAAATCTCAGTTACTCTTCTCTCATTGCAGGGACAGATACCCAAAGCCCGAAATGAAGGAAGGAAAGATTTATTAAGCTCACAGTTACTGGAGGTTTCAGTCCGTACTCGACTGGCTCCACGGTAGAGTGGCACAGGGCAGAGAGCAGCAGCAGTTCATGGTAGCAGCAGAGAGCACGAGCAAAACAGAGGAGCAGCAGCAACAAGGCAACAGAGAGAGGAAGTTGTCTCTCTCAAATTGCATTCTGGTTACCTCTGAGGCTGGGGGAAGTACTCACACCCATAATCCCAGCAGTACTAAGACCCATAATCTCAGCCTTGGATCACCCACAATCCCAATGGATCATGAGTTAATCACAAACTCTAGAAGTCCCCGCCCCATGACTGCCTGAAGCTTTGGGGGAACAACTAGACACAAACCATAACTGTATATACTTTTTCCAACTAAAATTGCATAGAAAAGAATGCTTTTTATTTTATACTTTACTTCTGGAGTCATATAATATGAAACAAAGAAACAATCCAGAGGCCAATTAGGAGAAGTCTTAGAAACGCCATAATGACTACACCATAATAACTAGAAATATGGTTGGCAGTTTCTTTTGGTCTACCTCTAGTTAAAGGAAGTTGATTGCTTCCTTCCCATTTTGAAGCCCTGTTAAATGCCACTTCTACACTGTACAGACAGCTCAGTCCTCACGCCTACTTTGTGAGTCCACTCACATCTATTTTAGAGCATCGCCTTCCTTCTTTGGGGCCGCACTCATTCCACGGTAGAACTTTATATCCACTGTTGCACTTCCTACTACTTCTGTTGCCTGCAGTCAACCACAAAATACAGAACAGGAAATTCCAAAAATAAACAATTCATAAACTGTCAAGCTTGCCCTACCTTGAACAACATAATGGAAGCTCGTACTGCTGTTGTGTCTTGCCTAGCGTAGAAATCACTCTAATGTCTAGTATGCACCTGCTGCATGTGCCATCTTCCCATCAGTTGCTCAACAGCTATGGTTATGATGTCTACTTTCATGGTATTCAGTGCTTAGGTTCTAGTAAAACTTAGTTGGCTTAGTGCTGGCCAAACTGCCAAAAAATAATGATGCTGGCAATTCAATTAAGCCAAAGAAAACACATAAACTACTTTCTTCATGTGAAAAGGTAAATTTTCTCCACTTAATGAGAAAAAAAGATGAGGTAATGCTGTTAGGTTCAATGGTAAGCAGCAGAGTTCTACAGTATTCTACATACAGAATTGTGAAAAATGGAAAGTCACTGTGATTTTGAAATCTCACCTAAAACTGCAAAGCTGAAAACCATTTTTTTCTATATGATAGGTCTATAGGTAAAATGGAAAATGAATTAAGTTGGAGCACATACGTATAGGAGAATATACAGCACTTGTAGGACTCAATACTATCTGAGATTTCAGGCATCAACTAAGATTCTTAAAACTTCATCTGGGGGTAAGTAAAAATGAACATGCATGTTGCCATTTTGGATTTGCTTTGTTATACATAAAAATAATTATGCATGAATCTTCTGGCGATGCATATGTACTAAGTATAATTTTCAGGCTGGATTTATTTATTTTAATTTTTTGATCTCCTCATATGCAATATAGTATATAAAAATAAATTAAGAACTACTTAATATATAAAATAAATTAAGAACTACTTGATTTTATAAATTGAGGCTCTTCTTTCAGTCATATTTATATATAGTGTGCTTGCTAGTTTTTGCTACATCTGCACTAACCTGTTCTTGCTGTCTCTGAAAATTTGAATGAAGTTTTATAAAGAATACGTGAGTCAGTACTATAAGTTACATAAGATGGGAAGACATGAACAAGAAAGCTAAAATACATATTCAGATTCTTGGCTTATCAAATATTTGATTGAGTAACAATTCCCTAAATCTGAAAAATTATTTCCTGTATTGAACAACAAGGTAATTATATCAATGGAAAGTATTGATAGAGGTTCAGCATAGTTGTTTTACTCTCCAGTAAAGCCTGAGAGATGACCACGGTCAGGACACTGAGAAAAGATGTTTCAACTGTAGGCCGTAATAATCGAGGTGTCTGCCGCGCACTGAGCAGGAATCGCTCGTGTCACTGTGCCTTGCACACGTGACCCTTTAAGTCTGTACATCACAGCAGATGCTAGACTTTGAAATCCATATGTTGGTGGGAAGGTAGCATTAAAGGATGAACAGGATGACCAAAATACGATAAAGCAATCAAGAAAAACTTGCTTGGAGAAGTAACTTACTGGAACATAAAAAGAAAATTTCGTTTAGTGAGAGGGTCATCATTTGCAAGAAATCTTATGCAGTATTTTTTTATGAATAGACTATTATAAGTATAATGATATTCTATGGAATGAAATATCATACTGATTAAATATAAGAAGCTTTCTTTACCAGCCAGTAACATTTCAACATGGAAA
>NW_004524642.1:6179993-6181315 GCF_000260255.1 Octodon degus
AGGATATCATGTCTGCATCTTGTACAGCAATTAAACACTTGGAAGAATGTGTGCAATGTGTTAATTATTGAAACTGTCCTACCAATTTGGTTTGAAATTGTCTTATTGCTATTTGTTTCTCAATAAAACTATGGGAAAAAAAGAAGAATATTGCACAATGTCCCAGGAAAGTTGCCTCTGAAAATAATTATTAGCACTATTCACTAATAGGCAAAAGGAGCTAGATATTTTCTTCCTTTTATCTTAATGGCTAGAGATCAATAAAGTGACTATTCTATTTCTTTCTGCCCCTTGTCTCCTGCCAGGATACATTGCCCTGTGATTTCCTTTGGTGTTTATTTTCTCCTTCAGGCTTCTTTATTTATTCCTTGCCTTTCATTTGTATCAATCCCTTTGAGTGTTATTGTATCTGTGTTCTTGTTACAAGGTTCAGAGGGTCTTTTCTTAGCTTTTCCTATCTTCCGTAATACTGTCAACTACATTTGTCAAAGGTCTTTGGTCGAAAAATAGCCTCAATCCTGAGAAAGTGCTGCTATCCTCTCTCCACAGCAGAATGTCGTAAAGGTGTTCAATTCTAGTCAACTGTCTAGTGAATTTCATGACAATGACCTTCCACATGGGAAATCAGTCTGTAGCTCTTTTTTTTTTTTTTTTTTTTTTTTTTTTTTTTTTTTTTTTTTTTTTTTTTTTTTTTTTGTATTTTTAGTATAGGGTGTACAGGATCTCACTATGTAGATTGGACCTGCAGTGATCCGCCTGTGTTCAGCCTCCCAAGAGCTGGGATTATAGACTCATGCCACCATAACTTATTCATCACCTCCTCAGTCACCATCTCAGCACTCCTGGGGTTGGGGCTGGCACAGCACACAGGGGATCCAACCCTGGCTTCTACATCTGCCTAAGCAGGTGCTTTAATCTGCTGAGCTTTTTGGCTGGCCCTCCACTCAATATCCTAATGCCCCCATCTTTCTATTATTTTTCAGAAACCTTCCCTGTTTTATTAATGTGTGTTGTACCCATCTGGCAAGCTTCTAGCACTTTATAAAAAACTGTATTTTATTTATATGTTATTTTGAAGTTATGAAATTATGAAGAACCAAAACTTGTTCATCACCTCCTCCACAGTCACTAACTTGAAGCCCAGTTTTATTTTATTATCTCTTGCTGTACATTTATTATTACCTCATAAATGATCTTCTCATATTCACTAACCCTTTTAAGTAAAAACTATCCTCTGTACTTTTTTTAATAATTTAATTGGATTTGATTTTGAAGAGTAAAAACAAAAGCAAAAACAAAGAACAGAAACAAAGACAGAAGCA
>NW_004524642.1:6185852-6227807 GCF_000260255.1 Octodon degus
ATATATATATATATATTCAATATTAATGCTGGGATTTTAAGAGAATTGTAAGATTCTGAAACTAAACAATGATGACATTTTAGAAGGAAGCTAGAAACAGATTAAGTGTATAGTCTTACGGTCCTATGTTTCTACACTTTTGCTCTTGACTCAGTATAAGAACACTGTGTAGTATTTCTTGCCCACCTGTTTATCAAACCACGCTAGGGTCAGGCTTTCTGGGACTAAACAGGTAGCCTTTGCCTACAAGCAATGTCAAGTAAATGGATGTAAATTGTCTGTCTCCTGACCTAGGGCTCAGAAACACCACCAGGAGACCAGTGCTCCACATGCCCGGCCCATTACCAAGAATGCCCTCTGCCACTGCACAGGGACAGAAGGTTACCAGCGGCACAGAAGTAAAAATCTCACTTCCACTTAGAAACAATTTCTCGTGCAAGTGTAGAAGAATATACCCTGGGAGCCAACATTATTCAGCCTGAACATTCTGTCTGCTCAGTTCTGAAACGCTGACTATCCACCTAAAAGTCTGATTAAGAAGAAAAAATAGGTTTGTCTCCAGAAGCATACTAATTTCAAGCTTATGTGACTGTTCCCATAGATAAATTCACCAAGGTTACAGTGTGCTTGCTTAGCAATTTATCTAGATTACAGAGAAGAGAGTGCTGCAGAAAAAAATACTTCCCCACAAGCTAAAATAATCTTTTTTATTAAGTATCAAAAGGAAGTATCTGAAAATAACACCGATCTCCACAGAATCCTTAAATGTTGAAGATAATACTGCTGTCTGCGCAGAGCCTATGCTTGGGTTAGTATGAAGAAAGGGAGTGAAGTATAGTTGGAGGGAGCTGGAACAGAAGAAGGTAGGAAAAGAGGCAGAGAAAGGAGAAGGAGGAGCAAGAAGGACACCGTACTTCCTCCTTTGGCTACTGGATTATTGAAATGCTAATTAGTTTTGCTAAATCATTATCTTTCCATTTAGGATGTGTGCGATATGGGGAGAGTATGAACTCAGAGGTTTCCAGTACTGCAACTAGTAGAGCTCTCATTAAAAGACTTCAAGGAAAAAAAATCTCTAAATGTAGCTATCTTGGGATGCCTTTCTCCTAAGACTCATGCGGGTGCATCTATACGTCACATTCACTGTTCTCTGTCTCATTGCTATTCCTTGATTTAAGGAACTTGCAGTAAGAGTAAGATTCTTTGTTAACCATGAAATGCAGCGCAGTCCACAAAGTGAGAATGCTTCTTTCTCTTGTGAAGACCACATTTTAACAGCACAGACAGATGCTAATAAGAGCGCCACACAAACACACATACCCAAATGTGAAGAACAATCATAAGCACGCACAGAAAATATAAATAAATAGCAGTGGAAAAACAACCGTAATCAGAGCAACAGGGGAGATCTCCAATGACCTGCATCTACAGGATTAAAGAAAGACTTTAAAGATGCGCTGTCCCCGTGAGCACAGGAGGATGCCAGGAGACAGCAGAGCGCGTGGAGGTACGGCTGTAGATGAATACAAGCCATGCGTAAGCAGGGAGGTCTACAGACAGCTGAGGATGGAGAAACGTCAGGCACACAGAGTTCTACAGGCCTACTCCCCAAAAGCGTGGAGAAATGCAAAACAAACTATAAAGTTTCCAAAAGTTTTTCCTACATTAGTTTTTAAGTTTGCCACTTCCTGGGGACATTGGGCCTCACATACCCAAAACAAATGGTATTTAACACAAAGCTTGTGGTTCTCCAAAAATTACTTGGAATTATCAGAATTTTGAGAATTCTTACTGAGATTAGAAATACATACATTTGAATGATTAATAAAGACTGTAACTGATAAGCAAATACTTCGCAAAATCTAGTTCCTATTTTAATCACTGCACTCAAGTTAGTATTTTATATTTTCATAGTCCAGAGTTGTGTTTTGCATTGATATAGGATCACAGGAATTATTTTTTCTTTGATGTTTTCATTATTTTAAAGAGGAATAATTAAATTGTAAGTGTGGATCTATGATACTATTGTATAAATAGACATATCTTAAAATATCTATCTTAGAGAGCAGTCATTGGGAATGTAAAAAGTCCCAAAAGGAAAATTTGCTCCAGAAATACTTGAACTTTTATGAGTCTCATCCTTTTATATTTAATTTTGCTTTATTGATATGGCTGCCAAGTATTTTACTTGTTAAAATGAGATCATTTAAATGGACAAAACAAAAATTATTAACTTGTTGGTGATAAAAATAAATCTGGTTTCTCAGCAGCAAATGTATCCAAGTGTGATAATGCTAGGACTTTGGCTAGTGCTTTCTTGATTTGTATTGATTTGCTTGAGACATTGATTGTAAAAAATCTTCCTAACCACATTAATATCTGTCTCAGTTACTCTTCTCTCCTTGCTGGGACAAATATCCAACACCCAAAATGAAGGAAAGAAAGATTTATTTAGCTCACAGTCAGTGGAGGTTTCAATCCATATTCAGCTGGCTCCAAGACGGAGTGGCCTATGGCAAAGGGCAGCTGTTCCTGACAGTGGAAAAACAAGAGAAAGGGAGGGACAGAGGGACAATGGCGACAGAGAGCACGTCTGGCTCCCTTACATTGCATTCAGGCTGTCTGTCCCAGGCTGGGTATAACACTTGCACCCACAATCCCGGCAGCACTCACACCCACAATCCCGGCAGCACTCACACCCACAATCCCAGCAGCACTCTCTCCCACAATCCCAGCAGCACTCACACCCACAATCCCAGCAGCACTCACACCCACAATCCCAGCAGCACTCACACCCACAATCCCAGCAGCACTCACTCCCACAATCCCGGCAGCACTCACCCCCACAATCCCGGCAGCACTCACCCCCACAATCCCGGCAGCACTCACCCCCACAATCCCGGCAGCACTCACACCCACAATCCCAGAAACACTCACACCCACAATCCTGGCAGCACTCACTCCCACAATCCCGGCAGCACTCACTCTCACAATCCCGGCAGCACTCACCCCCACAATCCCGGCAGCCCTCACACCCACAATCCCGGCAGCACTCACTCTCACAGTCCCGGCAGCACTCACTCCCACAGTCCCGGCACTGGATCATGAAATAATCAGAAACTCTACAGGCTGCCACATGACTGAGGTTTTGTGGGGACACCTATGTGCAAACCACAATACTTTTCTTTGTGGAAAGCAGTTCTATGAGCATCTAAAGGAACTTAAAAGTTTGACAGAGTTAAATGTTGAATTTCTGTCTATAAAAATATGTTTACCTTTCATGCCTTCTTTACACTTGTTGAAAAAAAATGAAAATGATTCTGAGAATTATCCAAATCTGAAAGCTCCAGACTGCTATTCTGAAGATTATAGTTTGTTCCTGTTGCTAAACTGTGACATTTGAACTAGACTGCCCACTGCATTGGCTTGTGAGCGACCCACGAGAACAATAGCGCCCTCTCCAGGCTGGGTCTGAGGCCCCGTGGAGGCGTGGCCCTGGCCCTACGTGGCCGTGGCCGGGACCCTTCCTCGTGGCCCTCGCTCTCTTGCCTGCCTTCCCAGCCCTCAAGGTTTGTGCAGTTTCCCTCTGCCAGGCCCTCTGCCACGCTCTTTCTTCCTTAGAGCCAGCCAATTATAGACTGAACTCTCCGACATCAAATGTCAAAATAAACCTCCTTGCCCCAGCTGGTGAGTGTGTCTGGTATTGTTTCTTTGTGATGAGAAGCTGACGGATAGATCAAGTCATATGAACGTTACGCTTAATAGAAATTGTTATTAAATTTAGTTTTTCTCATTCTAATCTTTTCCAGTAAAAATCTATACTTCCTTTGAAACACAGATACGCTAACTTGTTTAGAAAATGATTTTATGATTAAACATAGAGTTTTTGTCGAGAAATGTAAATGCAGCGAATCTAACTGGTATGTATTAACAGAATGAGTTAAGGAATTAAATTTTAGAGACACGTGACACACACGCAGAGTATGGCACCTCCTTTGCTTTCCTATTCGTAGCTGTAATGCATACTAATAATCCTATGTTCCATACCTTTTTCCTCACACTACTTCTGTTATGTTGTGCGGAATAATTTTTAATGCAAAAAAATCTGTGGTTGAGAATGGAGATGATGAAATGGGCAAATTAGACTGCTTCTGAAGGACACATTAGCAAAGAATTTCACAGGAAGTGTTGCGTAAAATTGTTCATCCTGCAGATGTTGGTCATTAATCACAGATGATGCACCTTTGTGATCAAACTATTGCCGTGCAGGATTAGAGGAAACATCACTTTTTAAGATGCCTAATCACATTTCTTCTTGTATGTGTGTGGGATGGAGAAGGAGTTGGAAGGGAGAGAAAATATTATGGATTATGGCTTGCACTGGAAAGTTACGCTTGCATTGTAAAAAAAGAAAAAAAGAAAAATCTCATAAACGTTTAGCATTGTCGAATTTGCAGAATATAGAGGTTAATTAGAGACACTGTCTTTCTGCAAACCCATGTGGTATCATCTGGCTTTTGGCACCGAGCTTCACTGAAATGGCCCCCACATGCTGTGCCACCCACAGCTTTTGACAACACAACAGATACCTCACTTTGCCGTCTTCCTGGTTCCTACTGGTAGAGTCTGCTGCAGATGGCTTCCAGAACACAGCACTGACGCACTGCCCAATAATTCCACAAAGCCTTGGTCCTTTTTAATAAATGGGTTTAAATTCTTCTTAAAGTCAATAAGCTTTATACATCCTAGAAACCTATATTCAGGATGGACTACAAAAGGGCTACAAAGATCCTTTTGTCTCCTTCCCACCAACACCCCCCCAAAAAAAAATTTGTGGTCCATTCGCCGTGAAATCCCTACATGGCTATTCTCTGTGTATTCATCACACTTTTCATAAGATCCTCCAGAAACAGATTTTGTGGATCCAGAGAATGAAATTAGGCCTTTGCACTTGCCAAGGAAGCGTTTATTTCACTGAGCCATCTACCCAGCCCCAGAAATGTATTATTTTCAAGTGTAGAACCGCTTTTTATTTGAAAGTTTGAACACTGTTCCTTCTCTGTAATTTGTTTTATTCTAATTTTATTGAAAAAGATACAGGAGAATATTTTAACAAAATAATAGGAGAACAATGATAATTAATACATTGGATATTTTCATCTTCAAAGCAGTTACTCAGAGTACAGGAGCATAAATTTCTGCAGTCACTATTAGCAGAAACCTTCCTATTCAGTGAACTAACAGATGTGAGCAGTACAACCACCTTACATTTCACTTTTCCTTTTCTTTGTTTTCCCCACTCCTGGCTCCTTTTTCCTTTTAAACAACTGTTTCCCATTTTACAAAATCTATTGTATATGCTTGACTGTACGTACTCTTTCACTTTCTCTCACCAGGGAGACAATATAATGTTTATACACATAAGTCTGATTTATTTCACTGAAGAGCATGGTCTCAAGTTGCACCCACTTACCTATAAAAATCTCATTTACTCTTTCTTTATGGCTGAGAAGTACTGCGTTGTATGAAAATAATACATCATTTTAATCAATTCCTTTGTTGATGGGTATTTGAGTTTCCAGGATTTAGCTACTACAGATTGTATAGCTATAAATATGGGTACATGTATATCAACGTGGATTGATATTTTTACTTCGAGGAAGATACTGCAAAGAGGCATAGTTGGGTCTAATAGGACCTCTAATCCTAGTTTGGAAAGGAATCTCCTTACTTATCTCCCACAGTGATGTGCACTTCCATGAACACTGGAGAAGGGTTTCTTTTTTACCCACAGACTCTCCAGCATTTGTTATTGACTAATTTCTTAATGATAGCCATTATTCAAGGAGTAGAATCTCGGTATTGATTTAATTTGCATCTTTTGAATGACTAGTGATATAGAATTTTTAATATACTTATTTGCCATTTGTAATTATTTATCTGAGAAGTGTACATTCATCTCAGATGCCCATTTTTGGGTTGGGTATTTGAATTTGGAGGTTCTGCACTTTTTCAAATCTCCGTATGTTGTAGGTAGAAATGCTTTGTCTGGTATGGTTGGCTAAAGTTATTGCCCACTCTGTGGGTCATCTTTTCACTCTTTTGGTGATTTCTTTCGATGTGTAAAATCTTTTTAATAAGATGAGATCCCAATTATTTATTATTTGAAGTATTTCCTATGGAATTTAGGATTGGGTCATGAACTCTCTGGCTACACCTATATCTTCAAGATTTCTACCTACTTTCTCCTCCAGGAGATTTAATGTTTCTGTTTTAGTATTTATATATTAATGCTTTTTTACTTTAATTTAGTGATGGTGATATACATGGGTCTAGTTCTAGTCCTCAGCATGTGGAAAGCCAGTTTTTCCAGCTTCATCTATTAGAGACTATCTTTCCTCCATTACACACGTTTGGCTCCTTGGTCCAAGACAAGGTGGTTGGGTGTACTTGTAGTGTTTCTACATCTTATAACTTCTTACACTGATCCCTAAGTCTTTATTTTTGCTAGTACCCTGTGAAATTTATTGCAGTATCTTTGGAGTATAATTTCAAGTCAGGGATTGTAATGCCTCCTGCCTTGTCTTTGTTGCCCAGGATGGCTTTTGCTGTTTTAGGTCTCTTCTGTTTCCAAATGAATTGGAAGATGAAGTGGTAGGACTGCTTCAGAATGACACATTAGTGAAGAATTTCACAGGAAGCTTTGCAGAAAATTGTTCATCCTGAGATGGTCATTAATCACAGAAGATGTACCTTTGTGATCAAACAATTATTGTGTAGTATTACAGGAAACATTACTTTTTTTTTGTACCAGATATTACATGTAAGATCTTGCAATTGCCAGGCAGTGCTTATGCTGCTGAGCTATCTGCCTACCCCTAGAAACATTGCTTTTAAAAATGAAGTATGATAATGATATTTTAATCAAAATTAAATTAAATTTGTATGCCAATTTTGTGAGTATGGATATTTCCAGTAAGTTTTTTCATCTTGTACATTAGCAAGGTGTGTCTTTTCACTTTCTGATATCTTTTTCTATTTCCTTTACCAAAGTACTGTAATTTTCAACATGCAAATATTTTACTACGTTTGTGAGATTGCTCTCTAAGCATTTTAATATTGGGATGCAATTGCAAAAGGTATGGCTTCCCTAATTTCTCTCCCAGTGAGTTTCTTGTTCATGTGCAGTAATGCTATTGACTTTTTCAGTATTGACTTTGTATCCTGCTATGCTACTCAATTTGCTTATTAAATAAAGGAGTCTATTGGTGGAGTTCTTGGGGACTTTCGTAGAGAGTGTGATGTCACTATGTATAATAATAATTCAACTTCTTTCTTTCCTATCCTTATTCATTTTATTTCTCTCTGTTGTCTATTTTCTCTGGCTAATGTTTCCAGAAGTCTATTGAATAGGAGTAGTGGTAGAGGACATGCTTGTCTTGTTCCTGATTTTAGACTGAAAGTTTTCAATTTTGGTCAATTTGGGGTGGTGTTGCCTATTGATTTGTCATAGATGTTTTTTATCAGATGAAGGCAAAAACAATCTATTCTCCTTTTTTGGTAGGTTATTTATCATGAAATAATATTAGCTGTTGTCAAATGTTTTCTCTCCATCTATCAAAATGACCTTGGGATTTCTGTCTTTGGTCCTGTTAATAATAATACAGAGTGTATTATTATTACTATTATTTTGATTTGTATGTGGAATCATTCCTGCATTCTTGGAATGAATCCATCTTTGTCATGGTGTACAATCTTCTTAATGATTTGCTGCATTTTGTTTCCTTGTATCTTATTGAAGAAATTTTTATCTATGTTCATTAGGGAGATTAACCTGTAGTTCTCTTTTTTGGTTGAGGCTTCTCTGGTTTGAGTACCAAGGTAGTACCTCCTTCAGGAATGAGTTAAGTAGTATTGCTTCCTTTTCAATTTCATTACAGAGTTTGAGATGTATTGACTTTCAATAATCTCAGTTTCTTATCTATTCGGCAGTGAATCCATCTGTGCTTTTCTTTGTTGGTAAGTTTTTAATTACATTGTCAATACCATTAACTGATACTGGGCTATTCAGAATTTTTATATCTTCTTCATTCAGCTTTGGTAATTCATATGCATCTAGGAATCTGTCCATTTCTTCGGTGTTTTTCATCCTATGGGGGTAATTTTTTTTAATTTTTAATTTTGGATCAGGAATTGAACTCAGTACCTTGTGCTTGTCAGGCAAGCACTTGTGCTGAGGAGCTATATTCCCAGACCTGGAGTAAAGATTTTTTGAGGTCAGTTGATGATCTTTTGAATTTCCACAGGATCTGTAGCGCTTTTGTTTTATTTCTTCAATGCATGAATGTAAGTCTTTTCCTTCCTTTCATTTGTCTTTTGATAAGGATATGCAAGGGTTTACCAATTTTATTTGATCTTTAAGAGAACTGATCCTTTAGTTCACTAATTCTTTATTTTGTTTTCTTGGACTCAACTGCATTAACTTCTGCTCTGATTTTGTAATTTCCTCACTTCTGTGGGTTTTGGGTTTAAATTACTTTTTTCCTGGAAGCTTGAGGTACAATGTTAGATTGTTTAACAATGTTTTTTCTGTTTTCCTGATGCAAGAACATGCCGGTATATTATTGCATTCATTAATTCCCACAGGATCCAGTATGTCATAGTACTATTTTGTTTTAATTTGTAGATGTTCGGTTTTTTCTTTTAATTTTATGTTTGACTCACTTAATATTCAGGAGGGTGTTACGCAATTTTCATATTTCTATGAAACTTTTGTATTTTTTTGCATTAATTTCCAGTTTCACTGCACTATGGTCAGATAATATGAGTGGGATGATGTAATTTTTTTTCATTTACTTAAGCATGTTCTATAATCTAGTATATGGTCTATTTTGGAAATATCTGTTTGGCTGAGAAAAATGTGAATTGTGATTTTGTCTGATGGAACTCTCAGTAAATGTCTACTAAGACCATTTGCTCATAGCTTGGTTCAGTTCGGTATTTCTGTGCTGAACTTTTGTCGAATTCATCTATCTCATTGTGAAATGGCATACTAGTTTCCCCCATTAGAGTTGCATTATTGCTCATTTCATTTTTCATGTCAATTACTATTGTCTTATGCAGTTTGGTGCTACTGTATTTGGTGCATATATATTTATGGTTGTTATGTCTTTCTCTTGAAGTTTTCCCCTAATAAGTATGTAGTGACCTTCTTGAACTTTTTTGATCATTCTTCATTGAAGTTCACATTGTCTGCAAACAGAGTAGCTGCCTATGGTTTTTTCTAAGTTCCTAGTATGTCAAGTATTGTTTTGTATCCTTTGACTTTCAGTCTATGAATTTCTTTGTGAGTTAAATGTGTTTCTCTTATGAAGCATATTATTGAATATTATTTCTTGATCCATTCTACCAGACTTCTTTTTTAAATTTTTCTATTCCTTTTAATTAGAAAAAATAGCAATGAAATGGTTTCAAAACAGGTTAGTTTGGTAGTTACAATGATGAATACATTGCATATTGTTGTCTTCATAGCAGTTATTCAGAGGACAAGATGCAGACATGATATCTTGCCTAAATAATATTAGTACAAAACTTTCTTCTCATTAAACTAAGAGAAAGTAGCTGTATATCTATCCTAACTCTTTTGAAAATACATATATATTTTTCACTACTGTAGTTGTAATAAAGAACTACAAAATGGTTCTTTATTTATATCCCCCTTTCTTGTTTTGTTTTCTCAGAGATGGGTGTTCCATTGCAGTTAGAGAAGCTGTTTTTGGAGAAGTCTTTAGGACTTTTTCATACTTGATGCCAGTTAAAATATTATAGATACTTGAATTCAGCAAAATAATCCAATATAGTCCAATAGTCCACATTACTTGTGGGTTATCAGCAGAACTGGCAATTTTCAGAAGTTGTTGACTTGAGCCATTTACAGCTCAGCATATTAATATGACATTATTTTTTATACCTCATGGTTATACTTTTCTGTTGGATGGGTAAGACCAAGTTAAAGCAAGACCTATATAACTAAAAATGTAACTTTTTGTCTGCATAATCATTCAATTTCCCCTCTGGATTTACCCTGAAACCATGTACAGCAGCTTGTAGATCTTTTGTCTGTGTCAGCCATTTGGATGAGTCATTGCCATTGCTTGACAAATATGCTGTCTATGAAAGCCGCAGAGAATTTTTCTTTCTAGGTGACTCTCATTAGGCACACTATACATTGTTGATCACTTTCCTCTATGGTCCCATAATCACCCTTCTTTTGATTGATGAATTAAGGCCATGTACATTGATAGTTATAACTGATATGTTTTGGCTTATCTTGGTCATGTTATTTTCCCACTGTTGGTTCCCTCCTTTTCCTCTTTGTTTATTGGTCTTGCTTTTCATGTTCTTTCTGTTGTTGTTCTTGGAATTGTGGTAATTTTTATCTCTTTCTAGAATAACTTTCAATATTCTTTGTAAGTTTGATTTGCCGGTGATCAATTTTGTCAGTTACTCTTTGTCATGAAATTATCTTATTTCTCTATTAATTTTCAAAGATAGTATTTCATGGGGGGCTGGCCAAATAGCTCAGAGGATTAAAGTGTCTGCAAGCAAGCACAGCAGCCAAGGTTTTGATGCCCCGGCCTGCCATGCTGGCCCTGCCTCCAGGGAGTGCTGAGATGGCAACTGAGACTGGGTGTGGCAGCGCCCACCTGTAATACTAGCTCTTGGGAGGCTGTAAACAAGCAAATCCGTATGAGTCCGATCTAGTAGTAAGACCCTGAATACCCTGTAGACCCTTCCCTAAAACACAAAATATAACAAACAACAAAAAAAGAAAACAAAAATAGTTTTTCAGGATACATTAATTGGGGTTGGAATTTGTTTTCTTTTAGCACCTATACTACTTAACTCCAAGGTGGCTTTTTTTTTTTTTTTTTTTTTTTTTTTTTTTTTTTTTTTTTTTTTGTCTTGAGGGTTTGTGTTGAGATTACAACCATGACTGTACTGTGCTATCCTTTATATGTGATAAATTTATTTTCTCTAACAGTTTTCAATATTGTATTCTTGTGCTGAACTTCTGAGATTTTGTTAAAAGATCTTTCTTTTTGTGATCTCTAGCTGTGATCCTGTCTTCAAGAAGAGAAAAATGAAAAACAAAGAAGATAAAAATAAAGTTAAGCAAACTAAAATCAAATTTAAAACAGAAAGAAAAGAGAATGACTCTACCGGCCATCTTCTATTCTGTGGTCCTTTGTCCCCCAAAATAGTGCTGGCTCACTTAACTTACCGCCCGTTGTCCTGCATTACTAATGTTGCTCCAGTCCTTGTCATTCTTTCAGCCTGCCTGCCTATTGTGTGCATCCTAGTCAGGGTCCTCCTGTGTGACTGGTGTTTCCCTAGTGTCTTGTTCCCATTATAAAGGTGTAGGAGCCAGTCTCCTGAATGCCTCCCCCTGGCCAGTTGCCAGATCCTGGATTCTGCCTTGGTCTGTTATGAGCCTGGTGATTTGGAGGGAGGGGCCAGCCACTTGGATTCCTCCCACACCTATAACTTGGCTTAACATTTACTCTTATTTAATCAAGCCTCTTATTTAATAAAGCCTCAATAGGTGGCTGCTTGTATTTTTGTGGCTTCTTAGGGATCTTAGGGCTTTAGAAGAGTACAATGAAGAACTGAGATAACTACAAGGTATACCAACCTGTTATGATAAGGACAAGCTTGTGAATCTATCAGAGAAGGTAACAGTATGGTAGCCAATCAGTAGCAAGGAAAACTGAATAAGACTCTTGGATTGGCTACTTGAAAAACACCTAAGATTGGAGAAGATATCTGCCGTTTCTGTGAAATTGATAGGGTTTCAAAGAGCGAGTGTTAGTCAGGTTTTAAGGCACAATCCACCAATGGCTGACGCCCAGCTACGAAGTGTGATTTCACAAGGGTATACTGTATTGGTTATGTCTATACTTCCTCTACCCATAGATGATTGCTTCTGGAGGGCTGAATTAAAGAAAGGAATTATAATCTTTTCTATGATCATGTCTGCCATTTATACACTACAGCTGAATATGTGCTTCACTGCTCCTTGAGAGTCCTCAAAGACTTGGTCATCACCATATGGTGGGGTTCTTTCTGGCCCAAATCATGCTCTGTTCTCCATTCTGTAATGACCATATGTGCTTTTGACTGATCATTTCTCAGACTTCCAGAAGCTATGCAAAATTTTGTATATTTTTAAAATGTTTTATATATATATATATATATATATAACATTATTATATTACATAAGCATGTTATACAATATTTTATAGTAGTTACCTATTTTTAAATCTCTATAGTATGCAATGCAACATACAAAGATGCCTGTATACTTTTGTGCTCTTTTCATTGAGTGAAATGCATGAAGCATTTTTTACATGTTCCAGTTTAGCTTCTTTATGATGTCAAAGACAATTGTTTCAGCCGCAGGAAAGAATGTGCTTTTTGCTTCAAATGACTGCTGTGGAATCATCTAAGTAAAAAATGAACTAGACGTCAAATCTTAGATTCCTTTACCTTATCAATTATTGAAGAAAGAAACTTTCCTTAGCACAAGGAGAATGCTAAAAATGTTGGAAATGAAAGGAAAATGAAGTAGGAAAGAGTAAGTAAACAACCTTGAAGGTAACGAGATTTTAATCTTCTTAGAGGAGATAGAGGATGTGCTAGCTACTTTTACATCTTACCAAGTGAAATTAATTCTGCTCTTAAAACTATAATAAGACTGAATTTTACTAGTCAGGGAAAAATTTGAGACCAGTCTATGACCTATGAGTGCATATCTTTTTTATTTGTAGAGTAATAAATATATTTGTTACTATAAGGAGAATAACCAGTGGCACGCTACACAACCAAAAGTATTTAAGTGAAGTCACCCATTTACACTAAAATAGATGAATTGTAAATTATCTTGCTATTAAAAAGCACTAATTTATTTATTTGTAAGTGTACTCTTATTTGAATTGTTTTTGAACATTTGAAAAACATGATTATTTTCATCTTCAAGGCAGATAATGCTAAACCTGGCTGCCTGATGTCTGTCATTTTCCTAGTTTTTCTCAGGAGAAAGCGAAAGAGGAGGGACATCCCTCTTATTGTTCTCCTACCATTATAAAATGATAAAAATTTCAAAATTTCCAAAATGTGCATTGAAAACTACAAGATATTTTATTTGTAGGCATTTTCTATAATAAAAAATTTTGAAGGTCTAGTACAGTACCACACTGATAACACATACCTTCCCATCCTCTCAACCTTATTCTGACTGGCCTTTGCAGATTTAAATCTTTTGAGCATAAATGATTAGAAAAGTATAAATTCACAAAATCAGATTACTTCCTATATTCCCTGAGAAATCATTTTGCCTACTTGAGAAAAATTTTCTAGAAGATTTGAATTCGGCTACACTACTCCTAGAGTCACTCTGCACGAGGTCTCTGGGTATGCGACCCGTGATTTCCTTTCACAGAGAACACTGTTGTGCGTGCCTCTGAGTGGCCTCCTACTCTACTGACCAATGCTGCAGCTGCTCCTCTCCTGGCAACTGAGCGTTCCCCATGAGGCTAGACTGAACTGACAGTGTTATATAATAGAAAGTACACAGTGGATTTTGGAGACCTGGAAGTGTGAAAACAAATGGGACATATCAGATTTTGCACAATAATTTTAAATTGAAATGATTTTGGGTGCAGTAAGTTAATAACATAATTAAAATATAAATATATGTTGTGTTTTAAATATACTTCTTAAAATGTAGCTACCAAGAAATTTTTAATTGTGCGTGTGTTTCTCCTTGTCCTCCTGTTACATAGTACTGATCCAAATCGCCTTCCACTATGACTTTCGCTATTCAGAAGGGCTCGTGCAGGCCGCCTTCCAGGCTCGTCTGACCATTTATTCCACGAGGGAGCTAGAGAATGTGAGCATCCTCATTTCCCTGTGTTCATTTTGTAAAATAACCTCTTCATTTACTTACTATAATTGCAGTAAAATGCTTGTGGCTAAATCAATTTTACAGTTTTATATTAGAATTATTATATAAAAAATAGAAGTAAACCTGAGCCACTGTCTTAATCACTGATGGTGGGAGAGAAACTCTGCTCCATGGCATAGCACTCTGGGTGTGAGAAAATAGCAAAACTAGGAGAAAGTCCACCCTCCCCCAAAGACGCATGTTCACGCACCCACACACACTGCCCTTCTCCCTAGAACCTCCTCAAAGGATGGCATGGAACCCAAAGGTCACTTCTATCTGATAAGCTTCTTTTTGGTTGTTGAAAGCTCTCATATGAAGCATATTCTTCCCTAACCCTAGAAAGAAGGAAAAATAAAGGAACTCCAAGAAGAATCTGAACAAACAGAATTTGGTCACCTTATTTTCCAGTTTCCTACTAGTAGACGCTATCTTTTTCTTCCATTCTTACTCACGCATGACTCCATAAAACGTTAATCCTGGATCTTCATTTCTATAGTGTTATACATAAAGTGCAATGCAATAAATACATTGCTCAGACTTTTCTCTACTTTATACTTTTTATCATGGGAATCTCAGCCATGAACCTCATAGTGAGTATGGCAAAGCAGTAATTACTGTTTTCTCCTTTATACCACACATAGAGAGAGAGAAAAAAATGGAAGGTTAGCAGATAAACAAATAGATAACAGATAGATAGATTACAGAGACAGAAGTGTGTATATGCAAGTATATAGTGAAGAAAAGACCAAATTATTCCTTGAAGTTGTCGCAAGACAGAGCCCAATACCTAGGCACATGTCTCCGTCTGATAGGAAGACTTGGAAGGTAGATAATGTGGTTGCAGGCTCCAGCCTGGATAGAATGGCCAAGGTTCCTGGAACTTTGCACTGACTGGTAACACTAAGATTCTTTAGTTTTTTGGCAGAGCTGGGGCTTGAACTCAGGCCCTTGCAATTTCCAGGGAAGCACTTATTTTACTGAGCCATCTCCCTGGCCCAACACTGGGTTTTTATGGACAGATTCATTAGCTCAAAGGGATTATATAAGCAAAAATCTTCCTTCCACTGGTTATGAGTTAGGGTCCTGTAAGATGTATTTGATAAGACTCAGATGAGACAAAGCTAAGTAAGAGCGCTGTTACAACGAGGGAGAATGAAAACTGTAAAAATGTAGCAAAGGGCAAAGGAAGGACATACAGCATAACCAAAGTGGGAAGTATGAATACTGCCATCAATTCACAGAAAGACAGAATGTTTTTTTAAAACAGAAAGTACTTTAATGGGAAGAATGAAATCTCTTAACAAAAGGGTACTTTTATTTGTATTAAGAGCTAGGAATAGCAAAGTAATATGGTAGTACAGTGTAGATGTTGAAGATATTTTTGCTATCATTTCCTTTTGAAAGCAGTAAAATATTGACTATTATTGCAAAGCTGTTTTCAATGGGAGCTAATTCTCAATGCATAATAAAGCATCAATAGAGATTAAAAGCAAGCTCACACTCACTTTTTGGGACCACAGTGATTTCAAGTCATTACAACATTCAAAGTGTTTTTAGATTTTTCAGTAAATTAAACAATATTTACAAATACATATAGGGAAATGTATTCTAGATTTAAGAAATCGCAATCCCATGAATTATACAGTAATGAGTTTTATAGTTAATGAGCATGTAAAAAGTGCCACATGTACCCATGCAGCTTTCAAACGGAAAGTAATAACAGTTTCTGGTTATTATTCACAAATATTGAGTGAAACTTCACGCATTTCATTCTTCACAGTTGTTAGAATTTAGTAGTAAACAAAATAAATCAACAATGACTCTGTATGTCATGGAGCCTGTTTGTCAGCAGGAAGGAAACAGTGATGTGTCTAATAAGGCTGAGTGCTCCAGGGATGCGCAGATCTGAAAACTGTAAGAGTGGCTTCATTGCAGGAGTACAGTCTTAGTCTTAGAGCAACACTGTAAAAGGCAAAGCTCACCACAGGAATAAGCATGAAGAGGTGCTAGCAGACCAAGTAAGCAGGCTTTGAGATGCCCAGCTGGTCCATACCGTGATATGTTGCACTACCTTGCCTATGCCTGGAAACACTACCAAAAATCCACAATTTAAAGGAGGAAAAGGTGAAATTGCCTCACAGTTGCCAAAGACTCCATCCATGCCCAGCTGGCCCCAAGGTAAGAATATTATAAAAATATAGTCAAACAAAGTTGTTTCAGAGTCCAAGGGAAAAGCAGGAGCAAGAGAGGGACTCCCAGATGCCAGCCTCAGGAACCTTCTTCTGCAAGGCCCCAACTTCTGAGAGTTCATGCTGCTGTGAACAGCAGTGGATCGACCCAATGGAAAGTACGACAACTCTGCAATTCAATTACTGACCCAGGAGTTTCTCGATGCAGCCAAATTGATAATTCAGTTTAACTGGCACATATGCAAAGAAGCAATAAGAGAACAAGGGAGGAATGTGATAAAACAAACTGTGAATTTTAGGAGTTGCTTTGGCTGTCATGTTAGAAATAGTTTGCAGAAGACCAAACCAGGATTGCTTAGAGGCAATTCCAATGTGGAGCGGTGGACTGCTGTGGGCTGCTGGGGAGGATCCATGTGTTGTTGCATTTTGGTACATACAGCGAAGGTACAACTAACAGCAATTCCGTTGATGCATCTGAAGTTATGTGATTTATAGAAATGCGTAGGTTGCTTGCAAGCGTTTTGTTTTGTTTTGTCTTAAAAAAAATGATGGGATGGAATAGTCTTGGTTTAAAATGTGGAAAGAAATAAAATAATTTTAATCATAATATTTTGAAAAGATGACTTTAGCAAAAGAAATGTAGGTGGTGGTTAATTATGTCTAAATTTGGAAGAAATCTAGTACTGGGAGAAGTTCACATTGTAGATGCGATTTGGAAAAATGAGTTTATGAATATTTAGAACCAAGGGGGTAAAGAATATCATCAATCCAAAGGCATGCTTTCTTTGGACAGAGACACTGCCTCAGCCTGTGGCTGAGCTTCATTCAAGCTTTTTAAGAATTAAGACAGCAAGAGGAACATTCTGGAAAAGAAGAGGGACCACCAGAAGCATGATTTTCGAAGAGGCAAATGAATAAAATGTTTCAGTAGAAGTTAGTAATTGGTTCTATAAAATATTTTTGCTTAATTAAAGCTTCTGTTGTTTGAAACAAGTGAGTTTCTATATTAGAAATTTAATTACTCAGTTTTTACGTTGGGACCATTGGGAGCTAAACCAGCTAAGGTAGAGTCATACGAGGCAGGGAGAACCTTGATGGGATTAGTGATGGGGCTACAAGAAGACCTGAACTCACCACCTCCCTCCCTCACACCACTTGAAGAAATGCTGCAGGGTCCTGACCCAGGAAGAGGGGCCTCACCAGATGGCAGTCCTTTGCTAACTTTCAGAGTTACGAGAAATACACTTTGCTTGTTTGCTTCAAATTAGCCAGTATGTCCACCCTCTTTTCATTATATAGCCTACAGGGGAAAGGGCACAAGTTTCCTTCAGGGTTTCATCGTTTTGACTCCCTGATCCACCAGTTGCAAAGCATGAGCATCACAGTACAAGGGTGTTGCAGGGCAAAGTCATCCAGTCAGGATGACTGCAGAGTCTGGAGCAGCAGCAGAGAGAGGCTGGGAACAGCAAGGGTTCCCAGGTCTCAAGGTCCATGGCTCCAGGACTCGCCCAGTCACACCAAATGGGTTCCTACTAAACCATGGGGGCATCTGAAGCCATGCAAGTTGACAATGCAGTTTAATGGTCACACTAGTATGTAGTGTCTGTTGTAGCAGCATAAACTTGATTTAAAACCAGGAGAACCAAGCGTATGTAGATACACAGCAGGAGAAACTGGAAACTTACAAAGGGAATGGCAAGTAGAGCCTGGATAAGAAGTGGACTTTTTGTTTGTTTTCTTCTTCTTCTTCTTCTTTTTTTTTTTTTTTTTTTTAGCATGGTTTTATTCTAATAAAAAATTCTATCAAGAGATCAAAAATTATGCTGTAGGCATTAGAAGAGCTGACAGATTAGAGCCTGCAACAGTCTGGCGGAAGAGGGGGAACTGCTCCCTCGCACAGGCTAAGGGGGAAAAAAAGGAGTAGAGGAAGTACACACAAGCATGGAGCTAGATAGACAGAGGAGCATACAAAGCCCACTTCATCTGCTCTTTCTTAGTAAAGTAGGAAGCAAGGTCGTCAGATGGCGGTGAGAAGACAGATGTATAGACGAGAAGCAAGAGGCATAAGACAGTGATCAAAAAGAATGAAAAGTAAACAGATGGTAAATTTAATTCGAGAAGCCATCGGGCTCCCGAGCTAAAGTGAAAGATGCTCAGTGAGCTTGTGTGCTAACTTTCAGCTGCGTTTTGCTTCCGGGGGTGTGCAATAGGCCTCCCAGCACCTCTGCGAAGCGTCACTGCCGTGGCTCCCCCATCGTGGATGTTCATGATATACATATTTTAGTAGAAAACCAGGCACTAAAACCATCACAGCATAACAGGGTAAGAGCTACAGCTGATGCTGCTCGGGGCTGGAGAGGAAGACGTGTTGACTGTTCTTGGTGGACATGGGAATGCATGATGCTGTCAACAAACACTTCCCACGCGAGGAAAACAGGCGGATTCTTGAGAATTGTGAACAGTGCCCTCAGGCAAAGATGAGGCTGACCAACTGCCTAAAATAACCATTTACAAAATGGTTATTTTAGGCGGTTGGTCGAAAAGCTCTCTCCTAGAAATGTGAGGCTCACGACGAAGCCAGGGCTGGGAAGAGCCAGAGTGACTTAAGAATCAGAGGGAAGAGAAGGGCACAAGAACACATGCCTTTTTAATTTTTTTTTTTAATGTATTTAGTGCAGGATCTACAGGGTCTACAGAGTCCCATGTCGTAGATGAAACTCGTAGTGATTCTCCTGTTTTTAGCCTCCCAAGCCTTGGGATTACAGGCACGTGCCACCTCTCAGTGTGCTCTGGGGACAGGGCCAGCATGCTGGGGATCCAACACCTGAAGCGCTCTGTCTAAGCAGGTCCTTTAGTCCACCCTGTGTGGACTGAACTCAGACCCTTATGCTTGCCAGGGAAGTGCGTATTCCACTGAGCCATCTCCCCGGCCCGTGCCCTGTGCTTTTTAAGAAGCAAATGCTGAACATCATTTGGAGAAGATACTGGAAGGAGAGTAGGAAGGAATAACTATGGTGAGCAGGCTATTTTCGTGCTTATTAGTGCTGGGACTGAGACAGCGATTGTGAAACTGCGGAGAAGACCACCTCCCAGCTCCCAGAGACCTCCTGGAGTCCTGTTTTGTGTTTCCCACCCTGCTGGTGTCATCATGGGCTCCACATGCCTAGCACTTAACACATCTCAGACATTTTCACATTTTAATAGACTAAAATTAATGTTTATTGGTGATTAATACACATAATATTAAGGTATAATGTGTGACGCAGTCAACAATTTCATTCTGAAAACAAATCAGACACATTTTCAATTTGTATGACTTAGAAATTTGATACATATTCAATTTAATAAATTTTGAATTTCCTCAAAGAATTCAAATATAACAAATCTTTTGAAAATAAAGGTAGATATGAATAAACAAAATAAAAACAAATACCTGCATACTTTATGTTTGCCATTTGAAGATAATGACATAGAGTGGCATTTTTGCTTAGATATAAATACTAGGTTAGTACATGTGGTTAAAATGCTACTTCTTTAAACATTTACTATCAACTATTTAGCTAAATGTTTTAATAATGATTTTTTGGAGTGGGGCAAATCCAAAAATACCTCCAGCTTCTTTTAGATCTATAGAGCTGCCTGAGATTTTTTTCATTTGGGTATTTGTACTAATAGTGTTTAGACAAGATATCACGTCTGCTTCTTGCAGTATGAATAACCACTATGAAGACAACAATGTGCAATGTATTAATTATTGAAATTGTCTTACTAATTGGTTTTGAAACTGTCTCATTGCTATTTGTTTCTCAATAAAATTAATAAAAAATAGGCATTTACATTATACTGTGAAATAGTTCACCTAGCAATTTTTCTTTACCCTTGTCTGAAATGAATAATACTAAAGGAAAAAAAAGGAAAGTAAAGAAACTTTTGAAAGGTAAACTAGAGTTATAGAGAGGACGCAGGCCTTTTGTACCATGAACAAGTCTACACGGCTACCAACCCCATCGCCTACCCACCCACTGACTTCCTCAAAGCAAAAACTCAGAAGTGGGGATATGCTCAGGACAAACATGTTTACCTAGAGTATGTCCACCTGGTAAGTTTCCTCCTGGCCCTCTGGGCCTGTAGTTGCATTCCAAATTAAAAACTAGTTAATTTATTTAAGCTGGAAGGTCCCACATGATCTCATTTACCTGAAAATTAAAAATACCCCTAAGCAGACAGAATTTCCTGGATCTGCAAAGCAAACCAACGCTTGGGCTCATACCTTGCTCATCTTTGTGGAAGGTCACAGGCTGACAACTCACAGCACTGCCACCCAGGAGACCTCCAAAATATCCTGAAAAGAAAGCCCGTGTGCTGGCATTGATTTATTAAATCAGAAACAAAGTTTTTTCATCGGACTAAAGCTCTAGATCTGCAAATTGACCAACCCAAGGGGAGGCTGAGTAACTCCCATTCATAGCAATAGTTAAAGCTGTCATTTGCAACACAATTCAATACATCCCCCCAAAGAGCTGCATTCTTAAAATCTCATTTAACAACCCTAACCTTCATTCTGAAAGCGGTGTTTGTGCAGTAAATTAAAGTTAAAATTGAGCAGCTGGACCTTTTTCTTGCCCCCCCCACCTTTTTAGAGGAGTTTGATTATAGTTTATAATAATCTAAGAACTAGACTCACTATTCCGGCGAGAGAAAGAGGAAGGCAAAAAGTGTACCATACATGCTGGTCAGTTTCCCCTTTGGAAACATCTGATCTTATTCTGTGTCAAACTCTCTCTGTCCATGATGTTATTTTTAAACCTTGAAGAAGGCGGAAACTGATTGATCTTAAACGATTTCTAAAAACCTATTTTTCCCCCATACTTTGCCCATTATAAGCCACAGGGATCAACCTGCCCCCTGCTGATAAACTCCATAGTTTGAAAACACTAATCAAACAAGATAGTGAAATGATCAAAGTGTAGTAGTTTGATTCCTCCATTCAGCGTGCGACACATCTGTGAACTGAAGGAGGCAGGAGATTTCAAATAAAGACTAAAAGAACTCTTTTTAAGCATTTCTTTTGTACTTGAAAATTTGTTCATTTTGAGCTATAAAAAAAACAGGAGAGCTAAAAGCCTAATAAATTCCTTTGATCTGGACATGGAAAGGTCTTAAAGAGAAAGTCTGAAAGGTTGCAGACTGTCTGCTGCTCTCTGATAATTAGGGCCCAACAAACCACCACCCCACTCCCCCACTGCCTGCTCCCCAGTACAGCAGAACACTATGCATTATAACCATTTTAGGGAGAATAGAAACCACTAGAAATGATCAGAGTAAGTTTTAAAGCTATTCAAGTATTTTGACCAAGAATACAGTAATCTCTTTCTTTTGTGTTCTCTCTCTCTCTCTCTCTCTCTCTCTCTCTCTCTCTCTTTCTCCCCCCTCTCTTCACCCCCAATCTTTTTCCCCCCAGACTAAGAGAGGATACCTCTCATCCAGGGTCTGAACTGGAAAAATTCACAGGAGTCACTGAGATCATTTAGTATGAATGGAAGGAATCTATGAATTGACATCTAAACCTGAGACACTGGAGCTGAGGGTTGTAGCTCCAGGGTATAGTGCTTACTTAGTATGTCTGAAACTGTTAGTTCAATACCCAGCAACACACACACACACACACACACACACACACACACACACACACAGAGGCATGCACACATAGGTGCGCGCACACACACAGACACACACACAACATTCACTGGTGGCAAGCTGATAATTTAAAGGAATGAATCAATTTTTAAAAAACAATAGGAACAAGGGGCTGGTGAGATAGCTCGTTGGACTAAGTGCCTGCTTAGGCCAGTGCAAGACCAGGTGTGGTGGCGCACTCCCCAGCTGGGGAGGCTGAAAACAGGAGGATCGCTATGAGTCCAAGCTGCATAGTGAGACCCTGTATCAGATACATTGGAAAACTAAAAAATTAAAATTAAAAAAACAATAGGAACAGAATAAAAGGAAATTCTGAAGTCCAGAAAAGAATCATCTAAATTTGTTTTAAAAGCTGCAGGTTTGTGTTGGCTAACCAAACAGTTGCGGAGCTAAAGACACCCCACACTTCGCGCTGTAGCTCAAAGCACGGCTGCTCCACGTGTGCTGAATGTGCCCTTCTCAAGTGTGCCCCCCTTTGGACTTTACAAACACTGAGTTTTAGCCTTAACCAATACATATTGAATCAAAGATCTGTATTTTGAAAGATTCTAGGTGACACAAGTGCCCATGATACTCTGAACTGCCCGTCTTCTGAGAGCTGTTGCAAATTTAATTTTTAATCCATGTGCAGAATTTATTAAAACTTAAACGCTATAAAAATCTTTTATTCTGCATTATACTTGGAATTCTAAACTAGTGGATACTGGCAAATGAGAATTTCTCATGATGTGCTTTCCTGAAACAATGCTTTCCCTCGCATCTTTTGCAAGTTTACGTGTGTGGTTCTGCTCTGCTTTTAGTTTTCTCCTTTTCAGTTGAACTAACTTCATCTTGGAACTCTTGCTGTGAATTTCCCTTTTGCAAAATAGTTTGGAACAAGAATACATAGATGATCAACACATAGTCTGTATCCTCATTTATGGAAAATGCTAGCAGAAAACTAGATGAACTGTAATTTAAAATAAATTTATCGTTGCCTTTGAGTGTACTAGATATAAATGATAATATTATAAAGGAAAAAAATTATAGTAGGCATGTTCTCTTAGGTCAGAATACCTTCTTGAAAAACCCACCACTTTCACTAAATCCAATACAATAAGACTGTTAATTACACTTCGCTGAGGGGATCATAAAGCCCAGGCAAAGGAGTAATAGGGCTATGTCTTCTATATTTATTGGAACAAATAAATATAGGAACAAGAGAGTCTAGGGTTTATTAGAAACTTTCAGTGTTGTTGTTTTCTTTGGCTTAGTTTTGATTTTATTGGTCATTCAGGAATCATGGAACAAGATATTGGACATGTATTTATATGTACATCTTCTTTATATCTATAGATTAAAAAGCTGATAGATAACTAGCTAACAGATAATCCTACATATGAAGATTTTCTATTATTTTGCTAGAAATTGGTAATCTTTGGCCTTCCTGGGTTTATTCATCTCTGCTTTTCCCATGGCATTCTCATGTTTGTCTTTGTGCCCAATGTTTCGTTAGAAAATGTCAATCATACTGGATCAGGCCCCGCCTTACTGGAATATGAGCTCATCCTAACAAGTTATGGCTGAAATTGTAGTTTTCATACAAAGACCCATTTAAAGTAGTTAGAACTAAAACATATAAATGTTACATTACACAATACAACATACATACAGTGCATGCATCTTTTTTTTGTGACCAGCTCAGTCTGTCCTGGGGGTGAGGCTGGTATAGCATGTGGTGCTGGGGATCACACTGCAGTCCCTGTGCTTGCCTAAGCTTGCCTAAGTGGGCACTTTAGATAACTGTGCTATCTCACCAGCACCTACATACACCTTATATTTATTCAAAGTAAGGCAAATATTCTAAACAATGCTCATGAATAAAAATCTTCATGAAGAATGAAGCTGGTCACAGACATCAAGTTATAAATCATTGTCATAGTGTCATTTGAAATTTACCACCTTGTCATACCTAGACTAGAATACATCCTTACAAGCTATTGAAATATTAAGCTAATTTTTTTTTTTTTGAACCGGGGATTGAACTCAGGCCATTGCATTTGCCAGGGAAACGTTTTTTCTACTGAGCCATCTCTCTGGCCCCTTAAGCTACCTTTTTATACAGCATAATTTGAGTGACATTTCTACAACTCAGGGCTTGAACACTCTTAACTATTATAGGAATTCACATTTATTTAGAAAACTTTTGATGTAGGAGGAATATGTCCTAGCCAGTTAAATGTAATGTTTTATTTAATCTCTACAATGTCACAAATGATACTACTCCCTTTTTATTGAAAATAAAATCGGTATGGAATAGTTAAATGATTAGAACTAATGATTCTGATCAAGGATTAAATTCTGCTTCAGTTTTGATTGTTTATTCTTGTGTCACTTTACATAATTCAATGAGTAGATGCCAATATTTCTATAAATGATCTAAAAGAGAGAGCGTAAAACTTGTGATGAGTTGAGGAAAATCTTTAGAGAGGATTTCTAAAGAATTTAAATAAAGCATAAACAACAGGATTTCAACATGACAAGAATAATTTAAGAAAAATTCACTGCATGAATAAGGACTTGGTAGTTCTAAAATATGGACATGTTCAGCGGGGGGGGGGCACAAACATGTTTTGCTTTTAACAAGAGAACTAGAAATGGGAAACCAGACTGAAGAGACTAACTGATTCTTCGATGGGTATCTTTAGTTCCACGTTATTTGGTTTGTATGTAATTTATTAGGCAAAAGGGACTCATTGAAAAAAATTCAGCTCAGTTATGAACTGATAAGAATTTCAATTTACAGTCATTTGTTTAGTTAATATGTTTGGATACAAGTAGCAAGAAAAAGAACACTTGCACAAAAAGCACTTGTAATACCCTGGATGTATTTCTCTTAGGTGATTTAAAGTTCTTCAGTAAAAGACTCTTAAATATTGTAAATACTTTAAAATGATGATATATGAATAGATTGAAATAGTGGATTTTTTGTACTATCATATTTTTTGAAAGACAAAGCCATGCTCATATAACAATAATGAAAGTGGGCTGGCAATATAGCTCAGTGGACTAAGCATCTGCCTAGGCAAGTGCAGGGTCTGGGGTTCAATCCCCAGCACCGCATGCTGTGCAGGCCCTGCCCCTGGGCCTGCCGAAATGGTCACTGAGACCAGGCGTGGTAGTGCATGCCTGTAACTCCAGCACTGGGGAGGCTGAAAGCAGAAGGATCACATAGTAAGACCTTGTACCAAATACATAAAAATAAATACATAATATGATATAATGAAATTGAAATGAAAATAATCATATAAAGTATTAAAATAATAACTTTTACTTGATAATTAATACAGCCCTATATAGTATGTGTGAAAAATTTTCAGAATGTCAATGTTTCCATGTGGGGACCAGAAAGGGAATAAAAGCGGGACAATACGAATGGGTTCAAACATGGCCCTGAAAATGGGTTCCCTTGACCAGGACTAACTAAGACAGAACACCAGAGGAAGTGCCTAGAAATTAAGATTACTATGCCCTGTCTCAGAGTCAGTAGGAAGCTTGGGGTGCAGGGCTCACTAACCTGCTTTAGGTATCTGTCTGGTGATTCTGATGCTCCTCGTAGCTTGAAAGGCACTAGCCTGCACTGGTCAGGCACACGGGTTTGGCCACGAATGCAGTTGTGTGACCTGAACTGCGTGGGCTTCACATTTCTCCATGTGCAGAGAATTTCCTTAGTAGGTTTATGTGATGACTGTATGAAATTGTTCATGTAAAGTTTGTTTTTTTAATTGTTTTGTATATTTGGGACAGGGTCCCCTCACTGTGCAGCTCGGACTCTAGTGGTCCTCCTATTCTCACCCTCTCCAGCGCTGGGCTCACAGGCATGTGACACCATGCCTTGTAGCTGGCTCAGCATGCCTGGGGAGGGCCAGCACTTCAGGTGGTGCCTGGCACTGCACGCCAGGCCTGTGCTTGCCTAAGCAGGCACTTAGTCCACTGAGCTACCTCACCGGCCCGTTCACGTAAAATATTAATGTAGTGGCTAACGGGTAGTAAGTGCCAAGCAAGGGTAGCTATTATTAAAATGGCACTATTAGGTAGAAATAATTCCACTTAAAAATTACCATGGTAGATTTTCTATATTCTCATTTTTGGTTATTTATTAAAACACTGGTGGTTTTCTCAGTGCAAGACAATGTGAAAGTAACACTTAGGACTTCCTTTACCATTTGATGATTCTAAAACTTAGCTAAGAGTATGGCCTGTAGCTAGATCACAACTTATTCAGTGCTCAATCTTTTAATCATAAAAAATGGAATCAGTGTTGCCTAAGATTTTCTGCATCTCCATGCCCTAATCACTTGTCATTTATCACTAAAGCTATCAATCAATTAACAATTAGGTATATAGTGTATGAGTCAATGATGTAACAAATACAAGAATTATGAAATATATGAATCCCCATAGCACACTTACAGTTGGAAAGTGTTCATGAAAAATTCATTGACCCTAAAAGCTGCAAGTGATATTTCAAGGTAATAATAAAAAAATACCTAGGGATGGAGGAAACGATGAACGCTTGGCTACTATAACGTCAACGCTCACTGCCAGTCATCTTTAACAGATTCTTATTTCTATGCAGGGTTCTTAGTTTTTCCCTGAGCATCCATGGTATCCTGGTTTATATGACCTGTGGTCAACCATTCGTCGCTTTTCACTCTGTGATGACTGGCAACTAAGGTTCTTTACTAGTAGGTTATTTTATTTTTGTTTTAAAATAAAAGAGCAATTAAGATTCTTAATTTCACTAAAAGGGCACACTCGGAAGCTAAATTTTGTGAGCTCTCACCTACACATAAATCGAGGCTCCTGGCAGAATATGTTACCTCCTGTTACAGGTTAGAATTCATGAGCTCGCCATCTACCCAAGGCCTCTGCCTCTTGTACACAGGCCCTCGTTTGTCTGACAACTCAGGGCCACCACTCAGTAAATGTTACTTGTACCCATTACTGCTAACATGTCTCCCTTACTGCCAGGTATAGTCCATCAATAAAATTATGGCTTATTTTTTTTTTCTCTTAAAAAATACCCTTCTTTCTCTCTAGGGAATGCTCACTTTTTTCTGATCCAATGCACATTAAAATTTCTCAAAACAGTTACACCAGCATCTGGTGCTAGATTCATCGACTCCCATTGATAATAGCCCAACTGTAACCTCGTTTGGCCCCAGAACTCATGGCGCCGCTGTGACCAAGGACATCAGTGGCTTTCAGTCTGCTGAACCTGAGAGCCAGCCTTTGCCTCCCAGCTCCCTTACACTGGAACATTAGGCCGCATGGATCTCTGCACTTGGCTCAAATGACTGGACACTTCATGGTTCTTCTTTTTCATCTTGTTTACCGGCTCAGCCACACCATGTAGCTCTTAAACTCATGGCATTCTGATTTTTAAAAATAGCACTTCTATATCATTATGTGTTGTATGTCTTTTCAAACGCAGACAGTAATTTTTCATTAATAAAGAGATTTTATCTACTTGCAGGTCCTGCAGAAGAGTGCTTCTCTAGTTCCCCTCCAAGGTGAGTGGTGCTCAGAAATGTTCCACCTTCTATGGGATCTTTTAACAAACTTTCTCTGCTTCGGTTGTGGGGGGAGACTGAGAGCAGAGTACCTAACCTCCCATATTCAGGGCAGCAGCTACCTGAAAGATGACCATGTTTTGGAGATAAAAACAAGAAACCGCCAAAAATTTCCAGCACACAAAACATGAAAAGGTCCTTTGAATGGTATATGGGTAGCATTTTATGAAAATAGGAAGAAAAGTGGAGAAAAATTAAGGGGTTTCAACAGTAGATGCAACCCTTAGCAAGCCTGCAAAAGCCTATGCATGACGAGTAACTATTGGTTATTGTCTACATCCCAGGCATCCTAACCATCTTCACTTAGCTTTACCCTCACCCACACAATGCCTCTCCTGTAGAGCCGGTTATACAGTGTATCAGGCAGTACACTATGTAACCCCTTCTGACTGGAGCTCGTCATTACCTCACTGAAACAAAGCTATCCTGTAATTGGGCTTGGCCAGCCTATAACTGAGGACTGAGCCAGAAAATGAGAGTCAATACACTTCCAGTCAAGTTATGATGGGGGCTGAAGGGGAAACACAGAATCATATCCCTGGTGACACAGGGTTGGGGACAGTTCATTTAAGTGTTTCTTTTAGTTCTACATCATGCATATATTGTTAGATATACATCTTTTCAGACAGCTTAACTAAAAAAATCCTAAGACAGTGATACTCAGAGCTGTTACAGAGAACACAAAAACTTAACGTTGCTTTCCCCAAACAAAATATGAAATTGAATTTCCTAGAAAAGAGATTTTTAAGATCAAAGTTATTGCATACTTGTACCATGTTTTGTGGTTACTTATATACATCTGTATAACATAGTTAATTTAAAACAATCAATACAAGTCTTCTATGAAAATATTCCACTTATCACCATGTATATAAAATTATTTACTATAAAATAAGTAAACAACAAAAATCCCTCAAGAAGCAGAAGTCATTTTGTCAGAAAGTAGAGATTATTATCGAGATAATCATTATATGAAATAAATATAGTTATTCTCTTAGGAGTTGATGAGATATTCTAAATTCAAATAGAACCTTGTAATGTTCTTCCCCCCCACACACACCAGAACCGGGAATTGAACTCAGGCCCTTGTGCTTCCCAGGGAAGCGCTTATTCTACTGAGCCATCTCCCTGGCCCCCTTTTTTTTTTATAAATGTTCTTGTTATTGCAGTTATTTTTGTTATTGCTTTATACTTGAACTTATTATAAATGATCTTAGATTCCATAGAGAAGAATGATGCACTATAGAAAATAATTTCTCCCCCCAGTTTGTTTAATTTTTATTCCTCAGGAAGAAGCACGCACACATGAACAGATATAAATCATCGAATAATCAATTTGTTTCTTCTGTTGACGTTACATCCAATCCACAGTGGAAGGGGCAAATCAGAAAGGACTTTGATGACTCACAATTTATGAGTGAAAATAGTGCAACCTAAGCAACAATTCTTGCAACATGATTCAGTTCTCTGAACATGACATGGTTTTCAAAGAGTAAACTTCAAAAATGCATCAAAAAGGAAACTAACATGCTTCTAGTATATATGTTTCTGTGTGTCTGCGTGTGTGTGTGTGTGTGTGTGTGTGTGTGTAAGTGTGTAAGTGAGCTCCCCAGGTAAAATACCAGTGTTGAAGGAAACTTTTCAATGATTTTGGACTCCTCAATAAAATCTAACATTAAATTTCATGTAAATCATTTTTTAAAATTTAAATTCTAGGTAAGGGTCTACAGGGTGTTCAGGGTTTCACTAATAGATCAAACTCGCAGTGATCTGTCTGTTTGCAGCCTCCCACCAGCTGCGATTACAAAAGCACGCCACCTCCCAGTCTCAATTGTCATCTCAGCATGTCCCGGGGGTGGGGCCGGCACAGCAGGCCCAGGGATGGAAACCCTGTCCCCTGCACCTGCTTGCAGGTGCTTTAATCTGCTGAGCTATTTGGCCAGCCCTAAATTTCAAGTAAATTTTGAATGGCATACCTATAAAATTTCTTTTAATTTTAAATGGAATTCAACAAATATTTGCCCTAATGCATACAATCATAGATGATCACTAAATAATGAATGACATATAGAAACAAGCATTATTATAAAGTCTTGGTTACCTATAACATTGAGACACCATTAAGAGATAGTCTCAAATCTTTGCATTGCTTTAAATCCTTACGGCTCTCAGAAAGGAAAATTTTAAAAAACCTTCAAGAACATATTAAAATTACAACATAACTGAAGTAAATACTAATTACAGTACTCAAGCACTCAAAGAGGACAATTAAAACATCAGAATAAAGTCTACTTAAAGATTATTTCAATAATCACTATTTATTTGACAGACTAGCATAATCTGTGTACTGCCTTGTGATAAGGGTAAGACATTAAACAGGAAAAAAAACTGTATTATATCAATGAAACTAATTGAAAGTGAAGAGATAGAAAATTTTAATTAACTTTGTGAACTGCCTTTGTCTCTGTCAATTACCTAAATTACACTACAGAAACATGGGCAAAAAATCTGGATTCACATTCAGACCAGAGTGGTGTGAAAAATTCCTCAGTGAGCAAGAATCAATCATTTTTACTGTATACAGCAGAAAGGAATGAAATCATTTCAAGTACAAGATAAAGAATGATAAACTATGCAGGGAATACTAGGAAAATCATAAAAGTAGATTGAATTATCTCAGACCAACCTATTGGTATGATCATATTAATTGAGTGGATAAATGTTTTGCTAACATGTAGACAAAAGGAATATGTGTAGTAGTTAACACAAAATAACTATATTGATATATACTGGGTTTTACAGTTTTCATTTTTAAAAAGATAAGATTAAAGAAATGCTTTCATGTAATTAGCAATCTTGATATTTTTGTAAGCTAAAACTACATTCTAACTTTTTTTTTTGCCTTTTCTAGTCCATGAAAATATGATCCAGTTGGTACTTAAATGAAATAGTCCAAAAATCATTGGAAACAAAACTCATGCACAAGTCGAAATCTTTTCTCAAGAAAGAATAATAATAATAAATAACATATTGCTTTGTTTCTCTCTTTGTTTTTGTTATTTATACTAATTTTTGTTTTTCCTCTTTAAAATGAAAAAGAAATGTGTTCTCAAGTATTCAAAGTCACCACAGTACCCATTTTTACAAAAAAACCTGGAATTTCCAAAGTAGATGAACTTGAATGTGTATCGTTCCGACTTAAGATATGCTAAGGATTATCTTAATTCATCTAAATATTTTTAAGCATATATATATATATATATATATATATATATAACCTCATTATTCAGATGTACTTATTTCACAAATTAATTGGATTTAATATGAAGAAAGTCACATTCTAGCCATTGGAAATTATATAATAAATGATCTTACAGTCCAAGAAAAGCTGTGTTTATATCTATTAACAAGATTGCAGAAAGCCTTTGGCTATTGTATTAAGACCAAATGTTATACAATGGCCATGGCATACAATTTTGGATCTAAATTCCATATTTTGGTCAAGAAATAGTATATGACAAAATACCATCTGATTTTTCATGGATGTGTGGTGTGCAGGGACTCGTGGGATTGTATTTCTCCTATTTGTTAACTTTGACGTAGCTCAGTTCTCCTCACATTTTAGATAGTGGTACCAAGTCATTACAATGACCAAGATCATGAATCCAAGTTATTCTAGAAAAATCGCTGCCACAAGGATATTTGACCAGTATAGGCTCATGAGTGACACAAACAGACCCAGCTGCCACTTCTCCAGGAGACCAGTACAACACAACAGCCAAGGACTTACAGACATCCAGAGAATTGATGCATATGTTTCTAGATTCTAAATTATCACAAAATAGATTAGATGAATCAGCAAGACACAATTGCAGCTAATACTGGATAGTAAAATAGCATTTTTTACTTCAAATTTAAATTTACCCTGATATTCAAGTATAATAGGTATGACTTCTATGCTATGATTTATTTTTTATTTTTTATTTTATTTTATTTTTTTTCTCAGCCTCAACATGTTTATTTATTTTATTTTTTTTCCAAAATTTTATTGATAAACAGTAATGAGACAGTTTCAAATAAAATCGGAAGTACAGTTTCAACAAATAACATACTGCATATGTTCTTCTTAGTGGTTAATTGCTGCACAAGATGGGGACTTGAGATCCTATTTACAAACACCATTAGAACAAATCATTCTATTCATTAAGAGAATGCAACTATATATCTATCCTAACCACTCTGAATACACAGATACAAAACAGACATTCATCTGTATACCCTATTTTTTCTAATTTCTGTTACTGAATATTATAGGTGTGTAAACTCAGCAAAATATTCTAAAAGAGTCCAGTAGACCACAATAGCATTGGGTCTTCTGTTTAACTGGCAATGTCAGAAATTATTGACCTGAGTCCCCCACAGCTCAACATAACAGCATGGCTTTACTTCCTATATTTCATCTTCATACTTTTCTACTGGATGGATAAGACCAAGGTAAAGCAGAACCTGTGCAACAAGAGTTGTAGCTTTTTGGTCTGAGAAGGTCAGTGAAATGCCCTCAGGATTTATCCTGAGATCCTGTACCTCAGATTGTAGAACCTTTGTCAGTGCAGCCATGTGGATGAATCACGGCCATTGCTTGGCCAATGTGCTCTCTGTGAAAGCCTGAGAGAGTGTTTTCTCCCCATGTGACTCTCCTTCGGCACACTCTACGTCATCAATCTCTTTCCTCTTTGGCCCCATAATCTTCTTGATCAGAAAATTTGGGACACTACCGAGGTACATGACGTTACAGTACAAGTTCTCATATGTCCTGAGTCTTAATTGACCTTAGAAGGTTAGGGCCAAAATGTTGGCTTTCCTTGTAGCCCTCCTTTTTCTCTAATTTTGGTCTGCAAACTTAGGTTGTTAACCATCCAGAAAACAAGCTTATTGTTATTATCAAATGATTTAGGCTATTAAGCTTAACCTCACTATCTCTCTGCATTTCAAACATCTTAGGCATAATAAGGAGCAGGTATTTTTCATCAAGTATTGATATGTTGAACTTTAAGTCCCTGCTATGCTATGATTTAATGAACAACCAGCATGACTTACTCCAGACAACTTCCCCACGCAATGTCTCAGAGTCTAAATCTTTATTCCTTGTTCTTGATGTCTTTGAGGCTTTTTTATGGGACACTTATAGTTTCTCTTTAAATGTAAATATGTTTGTGTGAGAAACATCATTTCTTTTTCAGTAGAAAGTAAAGTAAAAAGTAAAACTAGAAGATTACTATTTAATAGATTAGTAAATAGATAGATTGCCTAAGAATCTAATGTGTTTAAAATATTATTTCTTATAAAAAAGTATTTACCTGCTAGGTAGATGCTTCTATAATTTTGCTACTTTCTTTCTCATAAAGGCAACTGTTCAAAATTTAATTTAAAATTCAGTTGCTATTATATTTGGTTCAACAATTTTTCATTTTACTATGACTCATTTGCATTTTAAATCCCTTTTTTGACAGAACCTTAAAAAGTATATGTGGGAAAAGTAAGCTTTTTAAGTATCAAAAATAAGTTACAGTTTTTTATTTTCCACAAATATGAATTTTAATATAGCTGCAAAGAAGACTGAATAGACTTTATAGAATACTTACTAGTTGGCAGGAAAAGGGCTTACTTATACTTGATAATTTAAAATCCATATAGTGCATAGCTTCTCGGTAATTAAGATCATTAGTTACCTCAAAAGGCAGAATCCTAAAACAAATATAAAACTTAAAAAATGTTTATGTAGGACATCCTTGTATAATGGAATTATTCTATTTCCTAGGTAGCAGGATAAAGCTTTTTCTGGACACACAAACAACATTTTGAACCTCTTTGTTTTACTTTGAAAAAAAATACTGAACCTCTGAACACATGGCTTATAGACAAGTAAAAGGTGCAAGATTGAAAATTTTTAGGACTTTAAAATTAAATAAATGGGTGGACACAGTCACACCAGCCTGTAATTCCAGTATTTGGGAAACAGGGATAGGAGAATTGCCAAAAGTTTCCAGCCAGCCTGGACTACATAGTTAGTTCAAAGCCACTTTTTAATTATAGTATAAGACACTCTATTAAAAATAAAGTAACAGTTACATAAATATATACAGTCATGTGCTACATAAGGACATTTTGGTCAGCAGTGGCCCATTCATATAGGTGGTCACTTGATGCTAGTTCCACAAGCAGTGTCTTAGTAGTGCATGTGGCAGTGAGCTGTGTGCTGCATCACAAGGAAGTCACCTCAGAATTCCTTTCTCTTCATGCAGTTCCATGTTCAGTGACATGTGACTGAGCCCACATGAAGACACATGCCTGTAAGTCCAGCATTAGGAGGCTGAGGCAAGAGGAGCTCCATGACTTGGAAGCCAGCTTGTACTACATTATGACTTTAAGGCTAGGCTGAGCTACATAGTAAGAACCTGTCTTACATAGATAGGTAGATGGATAGAAAGAAAGAAAGAAGAAAGAAAGAAAGAAAGAAAGAAAGAAAGAAAGAAAGAAAGAAAGAAAGAAAGAAAGAAAGAAAGAAAGAAAGAAAGATACTTGGCTGTACTTGAAGTTATAGGAATACACCAACTCATAATTCCACATCTAATTCTTCTAAATCCATTTGTATTTAACTTTGGGAAAACACTTGGTATCTCTGAATAAAATCTCCTTCCCTGAGGGCACACTGAAGAGTTATTATAGCTCTGATTGCATAGTAAAAGGTCTTGGACACATTCTATGTACAGCAATGTTTGTAAAGCAGCAGCATAATAACTTCTCTCCTACCTTTCACTTGCCTTGCAAGCGTGAGGACAGGAGCAAGCATTAGTTGTAGCTATGGACTGAATCATGCTGCGCTCTTCTCTTGTCATAAGCTGAGAGTGTAAATCTCAGCACAAGAGTATTTGCAAATAGTGTCTCTAAGGAATTAATAAAGATTCATTGCAGCCACAAGGGAGGAGCCCTAATCCAATAGATTCCTTTCATAAGAACAAGAAGAAGACTCCCAAGGTCTCTGTCCCTCATGGTACTGTTTTTGTCTGTTTCTCTGACTGTCCCAGCCTTTGCCCATTTGTCTCTTTGTCTGTGAAATCTTACGGGAGGACACAGCGAGGAGACCATCACCAAGAAGCCCTCGGCAGACAGCGGCCCTTCTGGCACCTGGACACCGGGCTTCCAGCTTCCAGGGCAGTGAGAAATTAAATTCATGTGATCAGGACCGGAAGCTTGTGACGCTCAGATGCTCAGCTCCACCACATCACTCTACAGCCTTTTCAGGAATCCATCTTTGTTCTGTTTTGCTTTGTGCTGCTAAGGGTGGAACCCAGGGAAGCTACATTACCACAGGAACCCGTATTACACAGTTACACATGGCTCTTAACCAAAGTCAATCCATACACATATACATCATTATATTTCATATAAAAAGAGTAGAACAATTCCTTAACACAAAGTAAAAAAAAAAAGACTGGTCATAACAATTCATTATCTTTTCAAAATGAAACCAAAATGCATAGTCAGGCATAGAAAATCTTAAAGTAGTGGGCTTTGCTTCTGCCCGCCATAGCACTGTATCTGGAGTATAGACAACTCCCCTCCCCCATTATTTAAACTGCATAAACTATAATTTTAGTAAATCAAGCGAAGAGCTAATCAAGTTTTGATTTGCTAATTACTTCTCAATTTGATTAGAGCTGGCAGCTAATCATCTCTAGAAATTTAAAGTCAATCTTTCACTCACATTTACAAATCAAGGCTTCAGTGTTTAACAAAATCAGAGATATAGCATAAAAGTTCTTTGTTTTAAAACACATAATTAATTTCTACTTGTTGCTACAATTTTAACAATAAGGAGAAAGTTTCCAGAATGCTTCAACAGTTGGGTAATGCATGCACTGTGTCATCTTACGCTCGAGAGAGAAAAAGAAAGCTGGTTTCTTACGGTTTTGTAAAACATCCCACATGGAGCTGAGCCAGTGTACACGCTACACTGAACAGACATAATATAATCCACAATCACAATTCCATTTTTATGGTCAACATTAGTTTGCCATAGAAATATCTGTCAAGAAGCTGAACCATGAAAAATCTATATTATAATTGTGTGTCCAATTAAAACCAATTTTTACAATGTATTTCAGAATGATTAAGACGTATAAGATAATAACTCCTTGAAAACGGTACCTAGGTAAGGAAAAGGATGGCACAGTGTCAACAGGAAGCAATGTAATGACGAGACTTGGTGAAATAATTGTGAGGCGGATGAGTTAAACTGGCTCTCATTTCAAAAAAAATATCTCTCACTGTCATTTCCAAGTATTATCCTGTAGCAAAGTCGCTTCTATCTTCGTCACTTTCTAGTCCTACCATAACTAGGCAGTTTGAAACTTCCTGGACTATGAATCAATTTATTTCATAAAGTGTTTTATTGTTTCTTCTGCCTCATTTATAACATTTCCAAGCCGATTCTTCATAGTTGAAGTTACATGGGCATTGGGGCAATTATCTTACAGAGCGAGGATGTGGAGGAAAGAAGAGATTTTTCCCTCCATATTTTACCGACTTCAATGATAAAAAGTTTATTTTCTTTCCTATAAGTATTTATCTAATTATAACACAAAGTGACAAATCTGATCAGTCCTTAGAGTGTCTCTTCATTTCTTTGTTCCTATTAATGCAATGTTTTTATTTACGTCCATTTTCAGTTCTTCTATTGTATTATTTCCCCTGCATGTTTCCCTATTTTGGTTTCTAATTTTAGCAGCAAGCCAGTGACAATTAAGTTTGTAGTTTAAATAATACCTCTACTGCATCATGCTTTGGTCTCATTCCATAAAGTACTTTCAAGTTAATGCATTTTTAATATTCATGTTTTACCTGAACTTAGAAAATTCTGCCCATCTCCATAGAAAGTAAGTAACTCACCACACAGTTCTGTCATGAACCGCAGCACCTGGCACTGGTCTTAGGAAATGCGTGAATGCATTTGTCCTGTCTCATTGTTCATGCGCCATTTCCCCTTGAGCCTGATGAAGTGGATTTTGAAGTTCTGTTTTGAAAGATACGAAGCTAGAAAGCTCCAGAACTGTGACGTACGCATGCACCCTTTTATTATTGATACTCCTGGCTTTACAGATGGTATATCGACCCTCAGAGATTTACACAAAAATCTCTCTTAAGATGGCAATGCATTTTTCCCAAAGGATCGCCCAAGGCTCCTTCCTCCCCGTCCAATCAATAGAATTTTGGGGGGAAAATAATATACAAGGACTAAGACTGTGAGCTGCTTCGTCTGATTTCGTTTTTGCTGGAAATAGCCAGCTTTTGTCATTCTCTCTGTTTCATGAAAACTATGCTGCAAGGGAACTTGGTTTGAAAATGTCTCCCTGTGCTTATCTGTGTTCTGTGGCGCTAGCAGTAGAAACATACAGAAGGAAAGAGTTTTGTTTTGCTTTATCTTGTTTTAAATAGTGGCTGGTTACCTGATTTTGCAAAGGAGAATTTTCTGTTCCTAGTTTTGGAAAAGATACAGGCAACAGCTTTCAGACTTGGAAAATGAAGTGCGTTAATGCAATACATTAAAATAATATGCTCGTGACATTTATTATAATGGTAAAGGTCCTGGTGTGAATTCCAACATGATGTCGGTTAACTAGATGTTAGGAGTCTGAGGAAATGTTGTGTCTCTGAACTTAGTCTATGTTACCTCCCCAGGTTGGTTCAGTGATTTGTTTTGGGGTTTGAACTATCAGCATAATAAGGTATAGATTAGACCCAAACTAAGATGATATAGAGCCATCTTCTGAGACCAAGAAGAAACGTAGCTTAAATATTTCTTTAAATTCCAGAGTATCTATGAGATCCAATGCCAAAATTTTAAACCCCAGCATAATCACCTTCTTACTGAAATTCTTCAATAAATTTTTAACTGTTCTCTTAGCCAGTCGTCACTTTTAACTCATCTAAACTGTAAGATGACAGCAGAGTGACCTTTTGCTTGACTTGAGCTTCCTCTTCTGATACATTGCCACTTCTAGGAAAGCATTCCGTTTTCTCTGGTGTGGTCCTGGGTTGCTGCACAGCCTGCTGGGTCTTGTCCTCCGGTTCACCAGGCTCAAGTTCCTGGTGTTCTTACACTTCTTATTGCTCTCTAAAAGTGTCACACTGTCTTGTATCTTACAGCTTCCATCAGTATGTATGGAGTACTCACAAGGCCCCTCCTGCAACCCTGTTCAATATCTAATTAGTGTTGAAAATTAGATAAATGTCATTGTCTCTGTGTAATTGTTAAAAACTCTTTCCAAATATGCTCTCCCTTATTCCTTGGGGAAAAGAAAATGCTTTTGGATTTTGAACTTAATTATGTAAGGGTGTATCGTCACGGGGTCAGTTCCTTCGGCAAGGGCTGTCCTTAGCTCCTTCATTCAACATTTGCAAATCTATGTCAATAATGATATCATGTGAAATGTACCTCCACTGGGAGAGAAACAAAAATAAACAGAAGATAATGGTCACAAAGTCATTAAAACACAGAGTCCTGCCCAAACAACTAACATATTGCCCATCACTTAATAGATTCTTTAAGCATGCTTTGAATTATGAATAAATAAATTAAGAGACAAATGCTAATCTAGAGATATCACGTTTCTATTTTACATTAAATATTTTTTCTGAAGCTCTTAGATCATACATAAGTCCATCAAGATTCCCTATTTATTACTAGCTAATGATTTTCATATCATTTTTTCATGCCTTGCCTGAGGCTACTTTTATTTTGTCCACTTGATACCAGTGATCCAAACATCTGAAGGCTTCTCTGTGCCAAAACCTTCTTCACCTTGACGGTGCCACTGTGTCTTTATCCATTAATTAACCTTCGCTTCCCTGTTGCTCTATGAAAGCTAAAGGAAAAAGGAATATTTTGAGAACTAAAACATTCATTCCAAAGCAAAAAAGATTTCAATTAAAGAGCAGATTTGACTGACTGATATCAAGTCATATTTAAAGTCATGTGAGTTGGTGTTCACACGTGGCTTCATCTTTGCATTTCTTCATGCCAGAAAAAATATAAACTTTGTCCTAGTATATATGCATGTTTCAATAAAAAGAAAAATTACATGAGTTAACCATAAGCTGGTAATTTATACTGAAACCATATCCAAAATGTTTGAGTACAATATAATGCTTAGATTTCAGAATAAATATGAGGTGTTCTCTTTTAAATAAATTTTATGTTGGAAAGCACAGACACTTCACAATCAACCAGTTAATGAACTTATAAATATATTTTTTCATTTAACAGAATTTGCATAAGCAAATAAAATAATTATCATATTCAGATGGCATCTAAGTTAGCATATATACTGTTTATAGTAATGCATGCATTTAAATTTTGTGGCATAATTAATTTCTGCACAATATAGTAAATTATCTTATTGTACTAATGTAACAGGACAATAATGATAATACCAAAAGAGTCAACTAGAATCTCTTCATTCAAAGATTTCTTTCTGCTTAGCTGTAAATTTATAATAAAGTTAGAAATGTTAAGAAAGTAGCAAATAAAATACTACGTTACTACAGTATTCAACAATCCTTAAACCATTATCATAAAAATAGTGTGCAAAAATCACTTCCATTAAGTATACTATAAGAATTGGGAAAGTTCTAATTAAATTTAATTAATTAATTAATTATTTTTGTGTAGTACCAGGGATTGAACTCATGACCTTGTGCTTGCCAGGCAGGTGCAAAATGTATCTTTTTGTTTTGTTTTGTTTTTTGTTTTTGGTACCAAGGACCATACCCAGGGCTTCCAGCTTGCTAGGCAAGAATTCTACCGCTGAGCCAAATTCCCAGCCTTAATTTCAAATAATCTTTTGAAACACATTTATAAATAATTTTGCTATATGGAAAAGCAGAGGAAGTGTGTTATAACAGATTATGTCAAAAATTGGTCAGTAAGGTCTGGACTCCATTCCTGCAAAAGTCTTATTCTTGGGGAATATTTTTTTAAATATCTTTTATTTACTGATTTAGTAAAGGGTCGCACTACGCAGCTTGGACGTGTAGTGATCCACCTGTCTCAGCCTCCCCAGCGCTGGGATTGCAGGCGTGCATCACCATGTACGATTTTGGTGGTCAGCTCAGCACAGAGCCAGCATGGCGTGTGGTAGTGGAGATGGAACCCAGGTCCTTGAGCTTGCCCGGTAGGCGCTTAGAGTACTGAGCTATCTCTCCTGCCCTGGGGAAATTTTTATGCATCAAACATCACATGATCTTTATCATTTTCATAGAATTGTGTTAAACTGGAGGAACTATTGCAATGGAGTCTTGGAATATGCCACAAAGAGACGTTGAGTATCTACCGATAACATTCATTGTGTAAGCTAGCATTTGTTTAGGCTTTTAAAAATGAGGCTGGTAATATGTAATGATAATTTTTCATGGACTAAGTAACTTTGATTGTTAAGAATTTCTATGACATAAAAACTATTCTAATTTTACTTTCATGTCAGAACATGGATCTCAAGAATCTGAATAAATTGTTAAATATTTCAAAGTATAAATATATAGCTTAAAAATTTTAAATTTCGTTAGTTTCAAAATTCAATTTACAAACACAGAAATCCTACAGAATTTCTTTTAACTTTACTGTTGAAAACCTAGGGGGCCTGTCCCTTAGCTCAGTCCTTTAAGTGGCTGCTTCAACAAAGCAGTCAGGCTCAGGTTGCTGTGGTTCGATCCCCACAACTCAAGACAGCCAAACCTGCCCTGAAGGCATTCGGAGAAAAAAAAAACACCTTATCTCTCTTATCAAAAGTTAGCAATTTGTAATTATAAATTATTACCAAGATGATTTACTTAATAAACTACCTGAAGACTATCCCAACCATCTATTTGTGACAGTTGGTATATATACACTATAGACAATAAAATAAATACCACAGAGGTTTATTCTGTAATTCTTTCTAGGAAAACATTGTTTGTAGAAATTGCCAAAGAATGTAAATGCGCATGAATTCAATTTGGTTTGATAATAACTTTGCAACCATTTTGACATACAGTGAAATACAGAGATTACTACTTCAGAAAATATGCCAAATTCCTATAAATTACATCCAGCAAATATGTGCAATTATATGTATTCTTCTAACAAAGACTAAAGAACAATGTAGGTTAAAAATTATTTACAATAACAATAAAAGTCCAGGAAATGTCTCAAATCCAGTATGTTGTTTAACCTGCGATTCTCTTAAAGATACATTTATTTTGAAGCAAGAAAACTTTAGAGAGCCAGGGAGATACCTCAGTAGAATAAGCTCTTGCCTAGAAAGCACAAGTTCCTGAGTTCAATCCCCGATAGCACCAGAAAAAAAAAAAAGTAAAATTTAGAAGCACATGCTTAGAAGTCTTCTAACATACCTAGCAGATTGTTCTATCTATAAGCAACATTGTCAGTAAGTAGTAGAATATTAATACTTTATGAGGCAGAGCTGGGGTTCTGTCTGGTTATTTCATTGTACCTTCCTTTTCCATCCTCCTGTTTTCCTTGAAAGACATCTCATGTGATGCACATGTGCGCCAAAAGTCTCCTCCAGAAACCTCAAGACTATTGTCTTTTACCAAAACAAAACAAACAAAGAAAAAAGCCAAAACAAATAAGCAAACAAAAACCACAGCCACCATCATCAATAAATAGCCCTGGAATTTGAACTCAAAAAACTATACTTTTCATGTATGCTGTATTCTAAGAGTTGATCGTGCAATACCATAAAACCTTGCTTAGGCCTCAAGGTTTAATTTTTACCTTGTCCCTCTGTAAAGAATTGAGACAAAACTGATGACACAGGTGCAACCATTGCAAGCTACTTTGCCATCCATCGACTTGTGAGGGACATTGCTTCACTTTTCTACTGTGCAAAATTAGATTGCAATATATTTTTAAGCATTTCAGTTTTTGATCCACATTAAAAATATTCTTTCAGGGCCAGCAAGATAGCTCCGTATTCTAAGGCGACTGCTTGGCAAGCTCAGAGACCAGGGCTCAATCCCCAGCACCTCATGCCTAACCAGCTCTGCCCCCCAGAGAGGCTGAGCCCCCCACCCCCGCAGAAAAAGGGTTTTCAAATGTGTATGGGGCCACAAAACTCCTAGGCATCGTGGAGGCTGAGGGAGAGGAATCTTACTTTTGTGTCCATTCCCATTAAATGAACTAGACTTTGTCCCAGGGTGAAACGTTTTAAAAAAAAACTAAGATACGTTTCAGCAGTAGAGCATTTACCTCACAGATATTAGCGCTCAGATGTGGACTGGGGTGCGGCACAGCAGCATAGGCATCTGCCAGGCAAGTGCAAGGTCCCAAGTTCAATCCCGGGTTGAAAAATGTCTCAGATTCAATTCCTAATATAGAATATATATA
>NW_004524642.1:6227907-6230115 GCF_000260255.1 Octodon degus
TTTCTTTGTTTTGTTTTTCTGTATTTTAGGGAAGGGTCTACAGGGTCTCACTGCTAGACCGGACTTGCAGTGTTCTGCCTGTTTACAGCCTCCCAAGAACTGGGATTACAAGTGCGCGCCACCACGCCCATTGTCAATCTCCATCTCAGCGCGCCCTGGGGGCGGGGACGGCAGTGCATGCCTAGGGTTCAAACTCCAGGCCCTTGCACCTGCTTGCAGGAGCTTTAGTCTGCTGAACTATTTGGCCGGCCTTTTTTCTTCTTGATTTTCACCTTTTAGTTTTCTTTCTGCATGGAAAATGGTTTTGTGTATAGCACGACGAGCCCCGTGGAAGTGGAGCTCACGATAATCTATTAACTGTGAACTTGGAACTTGTTCTAAGCTTTTCTTTTCTCCTGAAAGCAACTATGCTTCATAATGCAGTGCTAAAAATTTTATCTCCACTTAAAAAATGAAGAAAAGTAGGTTTCTTAATTAATGACTCAATGTCTCAACCATTATAGTAGCTCAAGTAATTAGAAAATAGTGGTGGCTCCTTGAAAAATGCTAACACTGTCAGTGAAAGAGGCATTATCTCTGGAAGCTCGATGTGCTAAATGAGGAGTGTCGCAATCATGTGGGAGCACAGTTAACTCAATTATAATTATAGAACTGAAAAAAATTGTTTTTAACTTTATAAGTACAAGACAATTAAATAGTAGTAATACTTGGCTACAATACTATTCAATCATAAACGTGATTAATCGCAATTTCATTCTCTGTGGAAATGCAATAAAGTGCATTTATTGCTATTATTCCAGCTTTGAAACTTTCCACAGTTGTCAGTAGATTTGCTAAGTAGCATGTATACTTGACAATGTGTTATGAGACTGGATTCCTAAGGCTCCGTGCTGAGTTTCTGAGCATTGCCATTTAATTCAATAGTCTTTTAATAAAAACAATGTTCAAGTTATTCTATTTTTTGTTAATTATTTATCTGAAGTGCTGATAGGTCACTTTAATGCTTTAATGTTACAAATATTTAGCATGGGTCAAATAGCCAGGGAGATAGCTCAGTGGCATAAGTGCCTGCGTGGGAAACACGAGGTCCCAAGTTTGATCCCCGGCATCAAACTTGGAAAAATAAGAAAAAACAAAAACAAAACAAGACTGAAAAAACCACAGATTAAGAACATTACATCTGCCTTACTCCCATTTACCGTTTATATCATCAGCAGTAAATTAAACCCCTACAGAGACTAAGGCCTAGAGAAAACAAGAAAATACAAACACTGGAGGATCATTTGGTGTGAATGAAAAGACTCTGTGAATTAACCCACTTACAAGTCCAAACAACTCGCTGAGGTTGATGAGGTCATTCTGCTAATACTGTACATGAAGAAACTGTTGAGTTTAATGAGACAGAGTTGTAGACCAATCTGCTGGTCCCTAACTAATGTTGCCTGAAAGTATGGTAGACTTTTGTATTAGCTAGATATTGGGTGAGTTATGTCTGGAAGTTTAGCTACATGAGGCTACTTCACCTCTCTGTCTCCAAGTGCAACTTCTTATAAAATATCTACCTCATATTTTTGGTGAATATTAAATGATAAGATATATTTAACAATGCATTATAATGTCAAGACAGACAATTTTGAGTTGGTCTTTCATAAAGAACATTTTTGTACCTACAGTGTGACTCTAAACAAATTGTCTGTGTACTTGAAGCTTGTTATAAACCCTGGAAATCTTCCAAAATGCTCACAAAAGTGAACCAAGTGAAATCAAGATGCTCATCTCATGAGAATTTCTGAATGGGCTACTGCTGTGGGCATAGTCTAAATTTAGCTCTTTCTAAGTTATACGCTTATGGCTGTGGTTATAAGCCATATGGTGATAATGAGAATTAGTCATATATTAGGAAACCAGCCAAAATTATTTTCTCATTTCAACCTACTAAAACCACTTCCAAAAAGTTACTAAATACAAAATAGCTTATCAAGTAATGCATTATTCTGGTTTTGGTATTTATCATTTCTCATTTGCTTCATTCATACTGAAATTTAAGGTTTTTTACCAAAAAAAGCACACATAACAAAACGTGTGGTATAATACAAATAGTCCAAACTTTAGTTCAGCTAGATGTGATGGCACACACCTGAAATTCCAGAGCTCAGGAGGCTGAGGCAGGAGGATCATTTTGATTTCAAGACCAGTCTGGGCTACCAA
>NW_004524642.1:6230364-6239316 GCF_000260255.1 Octodon degus
TTTTATATACTTATTTATTTGGTACAGGGTCTAACTACTCAGCTCCAACTTGTAGCTATCTTCCTGTCTCAGTCTCCCCAAAGGTGGGATTATAGGCTTACACCACCAAGTCTGGTTCTGAGGCTGGCACAGCATGGGGTACTGGGGATCAAACCTGGGTCCTCACTCTTGCCAGGCAGGTGCCTAGACTGCTGAGCTACCTCCCCAGCCTAGAAAAGATATATTTTGCTAAGTATTGATTGTGCAATAACTTCAGAATTATTTCTTGTACTCTATAAAAATTCTATCTAACAGTAAGAAATATAAAAATATTTAAATTACAGCGAAATTAAATCATCTTAGCATACTATTATTAAAATGTTTACACAGTAGGGCACATACATTAGGGAAGTAGCTATTTGAGTAATAACTTCACTTAGAGTAGTGACTTTGACTTTGTTGTTAACTTCTTTCTTCTATCCTGATTTTTCCTGTCTGAAGAGAGATTTGCATAAACTGCAGAAGTTTCTGTAGGTTAGTTCGTCTTTTCCAAATTGGTGAAAGATTTATTTTAATACCATAATGTCAATGTTTCAAACTTAATGTGCTGTAACTCATAGAATAAGATGATCCGCAGGGTTTTTATCAGACGGATTCACTCATTTTCAACACAAGTATACCGAGCTCCTGTGTGCTGATTGCTTCCCTGGCGATGGATGGCAGAATAGGGGAGGAACCTCAGAAGCAGGGGTGCTGAGGGGCTGCCTCTGGAAGGCTTCACAGAGAGATGATCCCATCAGTCTGGCACCTAAAGCGGGGAGACTAAACCACAGCCTGAAAGGACGGGTCACTGCTCAACACATAGGAAGGACACAAGTCCCTACGGAGCACCAGACTTTGGAGTTTTGAGAAATGAAAAAGGGGTCAAGTTGACAGGAACTTTCTGTTTTAAACCTTGAATAAGAAGGAACAATGGTAACAGAGCAGTAGGAGCGGCCAGACATGGCTTCTAGGTATAGGAAAGAGTATGGCTTTTTTGTGTTTTTCAACATATAATATAGAGCTATTGGAGGGTTCTAAGTAGGGGATCTCTGTGATATGTTATAAGATCTCCCTGACTGCACCTTGGGGAGGGGATTATAGGAAGAAATGTGGTTAACGATGAAAACATAAGTGGCTCTTAGAAAATTCAAGAGGTGAATGATTAATTCTATTTCTTGGTAAAAGTAGTTTTGATACCACACACTGTGGTAAAGGAGTCCTTTCAAAGTAATTCTTCATGTAAGTTTTACATTTCCTCTTAATGCAGGATTTTTTCAGAATACTATTCAGGAACTACACATGAATCATTTGCTTTCTTTGTAAAGTATGTGGTTTCTTCCATATCATCTACCTCACTATCCAGTGTCTGGGGATGCAGCTTGGGGATGTACCTTATGTAGTGATGCAGTGAGGCTGTTGTTATTTATGTTAACATTTCAGAACAGGCACTGGCTCTGTTTAAGCACTACAGAGACAGAAGCTCCCACAGAGGAGCTTCAGAGGGCCTAGTTCTGAGTGAAAAGTCAAGATGTGTCAATTGGAAGAGAACCAGATTTACAGATCATTAGGCATGGGTCAGAATAGAAATTCACCACAGTGAGATTTGATGATGTTAGGAAAAAAGGCACTACGGTATGAGAATCAAGTCAACTCAGGCGCCACATCAATTCCATAAGTGCAAGAGTTTACAGAAAGTAAGAGCAAAGATCCAGGTCCTAGATTCTCATGTAATCAATATTACCTTAAATAACAGAAAATAAAACATTATGGGAGACATTATGCTACAAACATCTAACATGGATCAAGAGCATAACATCTGCCTTACTCCCACTTATTGTTCATATCATCAGCAGAAAATTAAACTCCTACAGAGACTAAGGCCCAGAGAAAAGCAAGCAAGCACAAACACTGAAAGATCATTTGGTGAAAAGGACCCTGTGAATTAACCCACTTAAATGTCCAAACAACTCTCTGAAGTTCTGCCAATATTGTACATGAAGAAATTGTTGAATTTAATGAGACAGAGTTGTAGACCAATCTGCTGGTCACTAATTTTGTCTGAAAGTATAGAATGGTAGACTTTTTGTATTAGCTAGATATTGGATGAACTATGTTTGGAAGTTAGCTACATGAGGTTGCTTCACCTCTCTGTCTCCAAATGGAACTTCTTATAAAATGTCCACTTCATCTTTTTGGTGAAGATTAAATGGTAAGATATATTTAAAGTACCTCATAACATGCCTGATGTTATTTTGATCACCATTGCCTTTATCTCTTGTTACCCTTGTACAATATTCTTAACAAAACTTTTATTATTAGTTCATACTATTTCACATGAATTCCTCTATAACAATGAATCAGTTCAAACATTGCAGTCGGTGTTGGTGATGAGGTCATTTTCCTTGTTCTCTCCCTCTCTTTGGTACCTATATTTCTTGGGTTTTACTGCCTAGTTCATCACTTTACTCAGCTTGCCTAAGTAGATTGTTTTCATCATTTTGTCCACCAAATTGGAGTTACAATTCTGGAGCTTCCCAGTTAAACATGAAATGGCCATTAAATTTTATCACCTATTATATAATCAAAATGCTCTTCGTAGTGTTCTGAATTATCTTTGAAGTGTTGTCTAATATTAGTTCCTAGTTATGCATCCTAGAAGTACCTTTAACATTCTGATGTTCACAGAGAATGAACATCTATTCTATAAATGCAGCTTAACTGTGGTATGTGCTTGAATATGTTCTCAAGTAAATTGCAGAGAGAGAGAGACCCAAAGAGCTCAGCAGATTGAAGCACCTGCTTAGGCAGGAGCAGGGGCCGGCGTTGAGTCCCAGAGTGCTATGCCAACCCCGCAGCATTGAGACTGGGCATGGTGGCGCACACCTGTAACCCCAGGTCTTGGGAGGCTGAACAGGCCTACACAGGATCACTACGAGTCCGAGATACATAGTGAGACCCTGCAGACCTTTACTAAGATACAAAAAATAAACTAATTCCACAAATTAAAACATAATTTCCATGTATAAAACAGCATGACCTTATTTCAAATGCATTTCTTTTACTATGCTCTTATTATAATTAATATAAGAGTATGGCATATTAAAAGGTTAAAACAGTATTGCATATGTAATACCTCTACCATTCATAACTTTGGGAATATTTAGTAAAAATGATAAAAATCAAAGACCTAAATATATTTGACCATATAAAGAACTGTATACATTTAGTTATTTCCATGTACTCTGAGTGTTAATATTTCTTGCTACAGGGTCTGCCTTCATGATCTAACTGTATAATTATTTTTGCATCTGGATGAGGTAAGTCCCCTATAGCAAGCATAGGTATAAAAGGAAAGAAACAGAGAGAAGAGACGGCATGCCTCCACACCATAGATCTCTGTGTAAAATCTACAACGGAGCAGTAAGAGTTAAGACACTGCAACCCTAGATAGATTGCAGCACTGTAGTAGATGCCAGTACAGATTTTGTTTAGCAGTAAAGTAGAAATAAAAAGAACATAAAAATTCTTGGCCTTGATTGATATACCAACACGATGGCTACACAGACCTGCAAGGAGTAGCTGTAAATAATGTCAGGTACCCCTAAAGCACAGGCACCTTCTGCAAAGGCAGAATTATTATGTAATTATATCTACTTTTCCAAGTTACAAACTACTCCCTGGTAGGGATCCACTTCTTCATTCATTACAATTCAATATAATTTGAGCTGCTAAGGTAAAGTGTCTCCCGGCAGGAGGCCGAAAATGAATCCTGCTGATGCTTTTATTACTACCGATTCATACTGTTCGGCCCCACACTCCAATAACTCCAGCACTTTGGGAAGCATTTGCAAGTGGTTATTTTGAAATAGAGCAGAGAACCTCATCAGGATGTGAAAATCCGGGGGATCTAGGAAGAGTCATACCAACGCACTACCAGTGTGCTGTACCTTTCCCAGATTTGATTGTTCACAATTGTCCAATTTCCTAACTAGCTTATATCTTCAATAAAAACTTTAAAATTCATTTCCAACTAAAATGAGAAATAAACTGTTGGAGGACTGACATTTCCTCTGGAGTATATTCCTTTTTATTTTGTTGTTAAAGTTTCTCTTTTGCTTTGTTTTGTGGTTGAGTTTGTATTTCTTTTACTGTTCTTTTTTTGTGACATTGTTAGAATTTTCATGCATGAGAAAGTAATAATCATCTTCATCTGAGAACTTCTAGAGAAATTATGTCTCATGATTTGGAACTATGTAGTTGATCTTCTCATAACCTCCGGATATAAAACGTTCATGTTGCTAAGCAAATATTATACAGACATACTTTTTCTCTATTTTTAAACGAAATATTAATATTCACTATGGAATGAATCACTTTTACCCAATTATAGAGAGTGCTACTGTATGCATATGCATGAATATTTTAATTTTATGAATGTATACAAAGTTGTATATATGTTCATACACATTATTAAATTTTAAAAGAAAAAATCCTAAGCATGCATGCCATTTGTGGTTAATTTGTATCCATTCAGAATTACTGATTAATTTAATATACATCCCTATAGGGAAGGGGCACAAGGTCAAAGTCTGGAAAAAAAGTGACATTGTTCATATTCTATCATAATTAGTAATAGGAAGGTTATTTTAATGATCTTCTGAAATCTGAATATAAATGTCAGATACAAGATTTCCAAACATGCACAAAGTAATAAAGGGATATTTCCTTACCCTAAACTTACTTTATTGTTACTATTTTTACGTGTTATGCAGCCTAACCATGAAATCTCTTATTAATGATAATGAAACCAATTTAACTAAAACCTCTACACAGTTTTCAAAGAAAACTTCCTCCAGCTTGACTCTGCAGTCTCGGCAAACAATTGGAAAGGGCAGGGCCTTTACTGTGAGAGCTAAATACTCGCCCACTGTAACGGGTTTCATTTCTCTCCTCCGTGATTGAAGTCAACCACGCACAGACTCACTGTGCCAGCAGGCAATTTGAGCTTCTCTTTCATGCATCCCCAACTTCTTGTAAGAAAGGAAAGGGTGAAAAGTATGGGATCATTAACAATCGAATTTGCAATTCTAATGGTTGGCAAATGATATTTATTTTAATGATTGTAGTAACTGCAATGGAAAGATTTTAAGTTAATAATTTCTATGGTAAAAAAATACAAGAAATCCTACAGTCAACAAAAAGTTACATTAACAATATTTTACAAAATCAGATGCAACTATAGCAAAATATTAAAAATTGAATGATTGGTTTTAAGTATAAAACTAGAAGTAGCTTCCATGACATAAAGTTATGAGAGATAATAAGTCAGTCATGAATGTCTTTATTTTTGAGATAAAGAAAGATAATTACCCTTCATGGGTGAAATATTTGATTTATTCTACTGTAATTCACTTCACTTTAAATTAAACATTTTAATATTTCCAGTGGTACATCTTACTAAAAGGAATCAAGGCAACTAACAGTGAGTTGAACAGCTACATGCATAATAAAACTACATTTGTAATTATTTTCATGAAGTAAGCTGTCCCTTTGATATTTAATCTTTTCTTATGACCTTTCATTTAACTAAAGACTATACTGCAATTAAACATATCCAAAGGATATGCAGTATAAAATAATAGTTCATTCTTTAATTTTGTTTTCTACATCAATTTGCAATAAGTGCTTGATTTGTAAATGTCAGTTATAAATCTGACAAAGATCTGTTCTTATTAACTATCACCATTTATTATGCCTTATGTTTTAAAACAGGACTTTTTTTTAAAAAAGGAGTAACAGTCCAGTTTGACAACTGCTAAGATAAAATATTTTACAATTTAGAGTATCTAAATACTAGCATTCAGAGAAGCATGTAAAATCTGGATTTAAAATTAGTGTTTTATTTTTAATCAAAATGAAATGGAGAGCACATTGGTTCTAATATTTAATCATAGTAAGAAAATTCATTGAAAACAGCCTCGGACCAAGGAATAGATTAAAGATTATTATTAACCTAAAGTTAAAAGTCATTATGGGTATTTTTTTCTACCCTTCAAATCTCTCCAATTTCATCCTCTTTTATACAGCTCCAATAAGTATGACGCATAAGACACTTTCAGAAAGACAACATCTTTGCTGAGGTGTGCTTCTTGACGCCCACCTGCACAGAGAGAAGGGGCACGTCGTCCTCTTGTTCAATAGATATTAACCTCAGTAAAATGTAGAAAAAAATAATAAGGTAACTTCAGTGAAATTATTCATTGCTAAGGTGATTGTGTAATATTTATTTAGTTATATCCATGTACAGTAACAAGTTGGTTTAAGACCACCTGTAAAACTAAATGCAGAATTGTAGTTTTAAAAATTACAAAACGTATTTCAAATTAATATTAAAATGGTACCAAAGTACATACTTACGTTCTGCAGATTACTCAATTCAGATTAAAAGTTTAGCTCAGAGATTCCACTTAGCAAAATTAATTAAGGATATGTGATACATCTTTCTCCTCTGCCTCAGAACTATTTATTTAGAAACATTAGGCATCTCTGTGGGTGGCACCTGCTCTCTCTCGTAATCAGCTGTTTTGCACTTCTCCTCTGGGTGAATTCTGAGGGGATTGCCTTACTTTTATTTTATCAATGAGGAATTCGAACTTTGGAGGGTGGGAAGTCGCCCATCACTGAACCAATACTGGACTGTATGTATGACACTCATTTTCTGTTCCTTGATATGAATCAGATTCCAAGTAAATTTATTCATACAGCAGGAACATTTATTTGTCCAGTTGATCATCATGATAGGAATTATGCAAAATCATCAATTGTACCCACTTCCAGTTCATAATGTAATCTCAATAGAAAAAAACATCTATGACTTGTGTGATATGAGCCTCCAGCCAAACCTGGGTAAACTATAATGTTGATTTTCAAATAAATATTCTACACAAAACTGAACACCAAGACCAAATATATGGCTGTCAAATAGTCTGGTATAATCTAAAGGTAATATGTAAAGGTGCACTTTTAAAATTTTTGTCTTTTTATCTTCAATTTTTCAATGCAGCTTAAATCATAATGACAGTCAAATAACTGAAAGTAGGTACTATGTTCCTGACATGATGTCTATGGTAAGAAAGGTAATTCTTAAATTCCTACAACCTAGTGCTACAAAACATATCTCTTTGTATGCATATACAAATTAATTTACTTAATATTTAGTTTTTAAAAACCAAGATAATTAACTATTGAATGCTTATGCAAATATTAATTCTTCTTTTAAAAGAGCTGCTTTCAGTGAATGTTTCTCATCGCTGTTAGCTACTGCACGCAATTAAAGCAACTATTGTGAAGTACAAAGACCAGTACTGGGCTGGCCAGATAGCGCAGCAGACCAATGCACCTCTTAGGCAGCGCTCTGGCCTGGGTTTGGTCCCCAACATGCCATGCTGCGCCTTCATGCCCAGTGCACTGCGACAGCAGCTGAGACCAGGTGTGGTGGCACGCACCTGTAGTCCTAGCACTTGAGAGGCTGATAACAGGGTCACTACAAATCTGATCTGTGTAGAAAGACCCTGTAGACATTGTACCAAGTAAATAAAAAATGCAAAATAAAAGACCAATATCAAAATAAAGAAAAACAATGCTGTTGACTAAGTAAAGTGTGCGCTTCTAAATGGTATATAACCATTCTAGAAATATTGATCAGCAATAGAGCAAGATAAGCTTGAGACATTCATAGCTAAGTCACGGAATCTGAGGCCATACCCTGAAGCGAAATAAACTGACACGGGTGGGAAGTACTGTATTGCTTTTCTGCTGTGAGAAACCCAAAAGGGGAACTAAAAACCAGCACGCATGCTAGACACTGGGAATGCGAAGAAAATGTTCCAGTGAGAAAAGAAACTAGGGAGGAGACAAGGGGAAGGAAGGAGAAGACAAGAAAAATGAGAGAGCAGAAGAGAAAACTGGAAATCAAGCTTTTGTAAACACGGAGGAGAAGACAGGATGAAGGGAGGAGAGGAGAATGGGGAAAAAGAAAGATATGTCTTCTACAGTTCAAATTCCCTACGTTGAATGTCATCATTATGTCTGTCTAACATGTATCAGTATAAAATGTATTTCTTTTGGAAGGCAAAGGAGGTTAGCATGAAACCTCCAACTATGATATCTTCGAACTAACTATAAAATACAAAATTGTGATGTAATAATAAAAAGAGAATGGGGAATGGAAATATAATCTTATATATTGAAGGTACTAAGTGACTGCTGTTATTTGAATTAAAGTTTGGTGTTGTTTCCAACGTTGTGCTGACTTTAGCGACAGAGAGAACAATTTCTTACAAAACACAAAACTAAAACTGCAAAAAGCGTGATGTCTCTCCAACCACGCCATCTGCTCCCTGTTCCCACCCAGCTTCCTTCAGCTTTGCACCCTCGTGGACGCCCAGCCCAAAATCTCACACTAAGGCTGCACGCCTACACCATGCAATTTCTACCCAGGCAATCTGCTGCTTTCTATCTCTAAAAAAGTTAACCAGGTAGTAGTTCTTTGATCTTACATAGTCAAAAATACACTCTATATTTTAAAAATCAAAGATCTTTAATAAATAAATTTAAGGGAAAATTTGTACAAATTGACTTTAAATATTTTAATTAACAGTCTAAATCTAAAAAGTCACATGCCTCCCATTTCAACAAAGTTAAAACCCAGTACCATCAGATTAAGCAATCTAAAAATTGAATGTAGGATAAATGGTGCGAAAGATGAACTGGAGAATCTAGATGCAGCTAATCTATGCATTTAAAATAAGCAAAATGGGCTGAGGAGATAGCTCAGTGGCTTAAGCACCTATTTGGTAAGGTAAGCACAGCGTCTTCTTTCTAGATGTGGCCAGTGGTTCTTCTCCACAGCCTTTCCCCTCCTTTCAGCCC
>NW_004524642.1:6240156-6241594 GCF_000260255.1 Octodon degus
CAAGGTGTGGTGGTCCATACCTGAATCTCAGTGCTCATGCCAGATGGGTAACAGGATCACAAGCCTAAACACACTCTGGGCAACTAATCGACTACAATGCCACTGACTTGAGGACATACAACTTTGCACAGAAAAGAAAATTAAAATGAGGGAACAGAAAAGAGATGCATGACAGGAGCAAGTCCAAAGGAGTTAGATATTGTGACAGAGTCACACAAACATACTTTTCATATCATAATTTTATAATATACCTTAGAATTATTTCTTTCATTCAGAAATTTAGGTAACAATTAACTACAAAGATTTTGTTGGTACAAAAAGAGATGATAATTATGTACAATGTTATTATTTATTTATTCATTTATTCATTCATTCATTCATTTATTTTTGGTACCTGGAATCAAACTCAGGACCTTGTGCTTGCCAGCAGGTGCTGTGCCACTGATCAATTTTCATGATTCCTCAAAAATTATATATAAACTAAATCAAACTCATATAAAATTTTCTATTTTACAAGGAAACACTAACTAGAAACCTTGTAATGAAAAGACGTATGATTTTGCTTATATAAGTACTATTGCTCCACCACTTATCCCTCAAAATATCTACTAAACCACTACTGATAATTGGGAGAGAGGCACCTATGTAAGAAGCTTTTTTGTAAGAATTACTATTTTTGTATCCATATGTAGGAATATGAAGATAGGTCGTATATTACATATAGTAAGCAGTTGCTTGTATTTCTAATTTCCAGTGTTTCCATATATAGTCACATTTGCATGTGAGTCTTAAATATATAATTCAATTTTGTGACAATGAAAGCAATCCCTGGGAATAATACAAGTGAGGGAAAATGCGTAGGAATGACCTCGCATTCTTGGGTAGTATCTACTTATTTTTTATGCTATCATGTACCAGATATGGTCTATCACCATGAACTAAAGTAAAGTCAAATTGGATTAAAGATCTAAACATTCAAACAGAAACACTAAATCTCCTGGAAGAAGAAGTAGGAGGAACTCTTGAAGACATAGGGGGAGACAAAGAGTTCATGAACTTTGTTCAAACTGCATGAGTAATACTTGAAAGAATTAACAACTGGGACCTCCTCTTATTGAGAAGTTTTTACACGTGAAAAGAAATTACCAACAAAGTGAAAAGACAACTCACAAATTTGGAAAAAATCTTAACTAATAAGCACTCAGGCAAAAGTCTTCTCTCTAGAATTTATAAAGAACTAAAAATATTAGGGCCCCAACATTTAAAGACCCAATCCAGAAATCAGCACCTCAGATAACCACACACTTCTCGGAGGAAGAAATTCTAGAAGCTAATAAATGCATGAAAAAATGCTCCGGACATGAATATGCCCATAAGAAGGGCACACCAGTCTGATTTGTTGCTATTATGCTCAATGTAGTGTTGGAAAATGTGATTT
>NW_004524642.1:6242489-6243356 GCF_000260255.1 Octodon degus
CCTTAAAATAAAGTCACTGGGAAGTGAATTGTATCTCAAACCCATTTTAGCCAACAATAACTAACAAGGAAATGTATTCTCCAGTGAAGTGGAATTCTATAATTTAGAAAGATTTGGTTGAATTTAGGTACTATCTAATTTTAGCGCTGTTAGATGAAGGTGTGGTAGATTCAGCAAAGGAGAGCTTGACCAGTTTATGACCATTAAAAGTTTTAAAAGTCCTGGTAGTATCACCCTAGTTCTATGTGTTACATTTCACATAATATTAAATCATTATTCAAAATACCTTTTTAGGTTTGAACAAATGTCTAAAATTTAAATTCCTTTTAAAGAATGCTTTCTTGTTGTGTTTAATGTTCTTACCAAAACACTGCCTGATAATGACAGAATAGACTATTAGAAGCAAAGTAAGAGATTTAAAGGCTGCTAGATCCTTAGTAGTAGAGTGATTTTCTAGAATGTACATGGCCCTGGGTTTTGTCCAAAGCACTGAAAAGGAATAAATAAGTACTTTAATTCATCATGTAAATTTTGCAATTAAAACTGGATATTTCTTGAAAGAATATTCATAATGTTATTTCCCTAGTTCTGATATCATATTATATAATATCTATCTGTCTGTCTACCTGTCATTCTCGTACCTATATTTGTATATTTACTGACTGCTGCATGAATTTTCTATCAACATTCTTTGAGTTCATGCTAAATTTTATAGTGCAGATTTCTACAATGAAATATAATCTACACAAAGCAATCTTATGTATTGAATTAAATTGACATTTTATGTTCTTTGCTTCAAAATGATACATGATATAAAAATTTCTAGTTCTTCATTCTACTATCATCTAGTTATCTTTAATTTTTTTT
>NW_004524642.1:6244156-6256090 GCF_000260255.1 Octodon degus
GAGAGAGTGAGTGAAAGACAAGGATAAAACTGTACTGGGTTTAAAATAATTTAATTGTTCTTTCTTGCCCCATCTTATCTTTCCTCCTTTCATCACCCTTTCTCTCTTTCTTGATAATTTAAATTTCGTAGGATTTTACTCTAGAGAAAACTCTAGCGAGAAAGGATCCATGAAACAAAGAATTAGGAAAAGCTTAATTTTTTATACATTCAATAGATCCAGTGCTGGAAATGTTATCTTTCAATCCACTGACCTGAAGTCCCTACCCTTGCTAAAATGACAGCTCACAGTAGAAGATGTCAAACTTCTATTAATTTTCTGTATACTCCTATGGTGACCTACACACGGCATTGGTAGAGGTCCCTGTTAGACTAGCAAGCTTTTATTTTAATACTTATTTATTTGTTTGTTTGTTTTGAGCAGTGCCTTGTCTTGTCATCCAGGCTGGTCTGCAGCTTCCTGTGTAGCTTAGGCTGACGTTGAACTCAATGTCTTTCCCTAACCTCCCAATTCGCTGGAAGTACAGGCTTAAATCACCAGGTCAGACTAAATCCAGAACACCGTAGAGACTTAAATTCAGTTTTCCTTCACATTTACAACTTAACATAGTGTCTATTTTAGAGACTGGTGTGTGCTTAAGTTTCATTCAGTTAAGAAAATATTTGTTGGATGAGATCCAGTTGTATATTAGAGACAATAATAATAATTGCTAACAGTGTGACAGGCAATCATATGACATTATTACCATGGTCATCTTGCAAGGGAGGAAGTTCAAACAACTTCAGGTTAAATTATCTGAAATTAACAATGTATAAATAGAATAGAACTCAGTCACAGTTACTAGACTGCATGTTTTGAAGCACTGTGTGAAACACTAAAAGTTGTAATTTAATGTGATGACTCAAACCACACAGAAAATAGCAACAAGTAGTTCTCATACATAATAGAAACAAAGATTTGAGTCAGAGTGAATTTGCTATCAGAAGATTTCAATACTTCCTCAGTTGCCTAAGACTTTTAGTTTTGCAAGTATGTCTTCATTTTGAAAATAAAATAAGAAACACTTAACAAATAGTATAAAAATATATAAAACCTTTTTACTTTATAAAATCTAGTTACTTTTATAATGAAAGTCTTAACAAAAAGTCTTACTGTCTTAAAAAAATAGGTGAAAGAAAACTAACTGACTCAATAGTAGTCTCTTAAAAAACAAGGACAGTAGAGGTGGCATTTATAGTATTGTTTGATTTTCTAGAGCTTTATTCAGTTCATTTCATTGAAGGCAGTTGCCGCTTCTGTTTTCAGTGATTGTTATGATTTTGATATGTACCCCAAAACATGTGTGCTGAGGCATTGGTTACTAGCGAAGGAGCTTCTTTTGGCTGATTGGCTCACAAGAACTAACTTTGTCAGGTGGATCATAATCTGATGGCATCACTGGAAAGCGATGGAATAAGAGATCAGACCTAGTTGACATAGTGGATCGCGGAGGCAGGACCTTGGCTGTCTGGTTCCAGCACCTTCTACGGTTCCTCTCTCCACCAACCCTTCCAGCATGGTGTGCTGTTCTCCACAGCCCAGCAACAATGGAACTGCCATTGTTCCACTCAAAACTGTTCAACCATGGTCCAAAATCAACATTCCTTTATTTAAATTGTTTAGATCAAATATTTGGTCACAGAAATAGAAAGCTATCTAATATTAAAAACATCAGACATATGCATAAATCTTCTTTGTTCTTAGGATCAAATACTACAAAATGTTGAAATCTTTGTTTCTTTTGACAATAAATTACTTCTTAATGAATTTTTAGGTGTCCACTGTTTCTATGAGACAGGCATTCCATACTCACTGAGTTTCCATGAAAAGTATTTATACAATGCTTGAAAATTTATGGAAATAATTTCATTATTTAAATTTTTGTTTTTCATACCTTGAATACTCAAATATTTTTAAAGAAACATTATCATTAAAATCACTCATATATTGACAATGTGTTAAAAACTGTTCTGGGCTAGTAAGATAGCTCAGTGATCTAAAGCGCTTGCTTAGGTAACCTTAGGCCAACCACGCAGGGACCACAGTTCAATCTCTGGCACCACATGCCAGGCCAGCCCCATCAGCAGGGAATCATAAATGTGTTTTGTTCTACAATTTATTTCACTGTCTTTTTTTTTCTGGTGGTACCAGTGATTGAACTCAGAACTTTACACTTGCCAGGCAAGCACTTATTCCACTGAGCTAACCCCACAGCCCCCTGTTCTACAATTTATGACCGCAAGTCAGTACCAGGACTGATATTCTCAGAGTACCAGAATGCAGATTTCTGTGCAGGTTTGGAAAAATACAACTGCAGCAAAGTTTCCACTGTGGTAAATTTATTCCTTAAAAGTTAAATGTTGTGTATCAAGAAATTCACACTTACATATAGTATATATTCACAGAACCAATTCTTATATGACAGGGGCATACATATGCAGCTATTTTGCATTACACAGATAAAGGACAAATTCAGGGACAATAGATAAGTCATGACCTCAAACATGCATGGCAAGAAAACATTTGAAATATCATGGAGAAGATGAGTGAAACACTTCTTATATTTTCTTCTTTAGCTTTACTTATATTTCAGACCAATGTCTTTCACTTAGCAACTAAATTCCTTTTAGACACACTACATTAACTGCTTAAGACTTCTTTTCCTGCAATATATGAAGGTGTTATGCCCACACATATTCAAAGTTAGCTATTAACTACAGAAATTCATGTAAAGGACATATAAAATAAAAACATTCACACTGCTATGTAAATGTATTTAGTATTACTTGTGATAATATTCCTATTTTAAAATTTCTATATCTTTAATTAATTAATTGATCAACTGACAAGGTACAAGACCTCACTATGCAGCTTGGACTCATAGTGATCCTCCTGTCTCAGCCTTCCCAGCACTGGGATTACAGGCATGTACCACCATGTGGTACCAGGGATCTAACCTGGATCCTTGTGCTTGCCAGGCAAGAGCTTCGACTGCTGAGCTATCTCCTCAGTCCTGTGATTATATTTCTGACAGTTTTTAGTGCTGACAATTGTTAAATGTCCATGAAAGAAAGAATCATAAAATAAGCAGTGAGTTCTATGACTTCATCAGACCATACAAGAGAAACACACATCATACCAATTTTCCTTTCAACTGTCTTCAATACTTGGCAAATATAAATAATTCTGCAATACACATTTTTACAAGTACATCCTATGCTACATAGATAAAAAATATACTAGTAAGAGAAATAAATTAATTGAACAAATATTTTTTATATGCTTAGCATCTCCTTCAGAACTGAGGGAAACACTAAATCTTAGTGAACTTGATGGCTTGTGTAAGATTTCATTGCTTGGAAATATTTGAATTCCGATGTTTGACTTTAAAGTCAACACGCTTATTGTGCTCTTAATGTTATGATGCCAATAAAATGTATAATAGTAACACAACTGTCTTTACTCATCTATGTTATCATTGTCTAATGTTTAATTTTGAATGGCTGCCATTTATTATTCCTTTATTCATTTTAAAGTTTCACAAAGCTAGATATAAACATTAACTTACAGTAGAGGGATTGGGAAGATGTCTCAGTGGAATAAGCGCTTCCCTGGTAAGCGCAAGGGCCTGAGTTCAATCTCCAGTTCGAACAAAAATTTTGGGGGCCTGCCCATTAGCTCAGTTGTTTAAGTGTCTGTTAACCAAAGCACTCATGCTCGAGATGCTGTGGTTTGATCTCCAGACCCTCATGCCTTACCAGACCTGCCCTTCAGGCACACTGAGACAGACAAAAAGAAAAGAAAAGAAATAAAAACTTATAGTAGAAATTTTGATGTTGTATCACTCTCAAAAAAAAAGAGTGAAATGTTTTTCTCTTGAGCACTGGCAACTTGATCATGAAGTTCCAACACAAAAAAGATTTCTCTTAATGTAGAGGTATCCATCAACACAGTGTAAGACTTTATTCTTTATGGAGAGAATTGATGCTGCATTTGGCAAACTGCCCTGTGTGATGGTCAACTTGCTTGGCCTGGGAATGATCGTAAGCTCTGGTAAAGTGCACTTTGGGGTATCCCTCGGTGAGCCTTAAAGGAGGGACCTCGCTACTGCCCACGATCTCTGACCCCTCCCTGGCTCTGTTTCCCTGCTCTACTATCTGGCCATCCTCAGCTAACGAACCGTTCTCTGACACGTTCTTCTTTCATGCATCTCTGCTTCGTATCCAGGTGACCAGGGGCTGAATAAACCATTTCCCTTTCAAGTTTTGTTTGTCTAGTACTTGGTTCAGCAAGGAATGCTGACTAATGTACTGTTTCTTTCTTACCTTTTTAGAGTAAAATTCAAAATGGGTGAGAAATATCCTTCATATTTGTGAGTCTTAAAAGCAATTCCTATAATTTCTAAACATTTTAATATTAGACTGTAGATTTTAAAATTCAATTCTATAAACATCATGTCTCCCTCCTCCCTCTTTAGCACAAAGATTGGAAGATGAATTTGATAGCATAGCATTCTTTGATTTTCTTAGTACTTAACATTCTCTCGGTATCCTTGCATTCAATTTATCAATATGTCCGTGTGCATCTTGAAAAGAACTTTTTGCATCATGAATCCATGTCACTGCCTTATTCCTCTGTGTGTTTATATCCTTTTTCTATTCAAACTGTGAAATGTGTCATTAAGCTCCAACCAACCTGTGAAATCTGTCATTCCCCCTCGGTAATTTATAGCAAAAGACTCTATGATCAATTAAGACTATACTTAAACATGTAATCAATGGGATGACTGGTCACAGTGAAAATTAAGAATCTTAAAAAGTGACCTGATTTCAGTTGAGTAAACCAGTTATTTGATGGTAAGTACACATCAATATATGATTAATATACTGATTAAGCTTGAAGTACAAGACTAATAATGAAAAACTTTGCTGACAGTTATTTTAAACTTTGTTTTATTTTATAGCTATTATGTTTTAATAAACATACCTCATGAAAAATTTACTATGTTACTACACTAAGTGCAACTACAATAAGGGGCTTTTAGATTACTATTGGTGACATTTTTTTTTTGAGACAGTTTCAAACCAAATTGGTAGGACAGTTCCAATAATTAACACATTGCATACATTCTTCACAGTGGTTAATTGCTGGACAAGATGCGGACATGATATCCTATTTACAAACACCATTAGCACAAATCACTCTATTCATTAAGAGAATGTAACTATATATCTATCCTAACCACTCTGAATACACAGATACAAAATGGACATTCAGTGAGATTTTGATTGTTGTCAAAATGTTTATAATTTGGCAACACACTTATTTATTGATAAATCTTGTATTGGGCAATGTACTTTTATAAAGAAAGTTTGACCAGCCGATTTCATCTCAGTCCTGCAGCTGGATACTTGTCAAGGTATGTATGCCCTGGCAACGTGCAAGTGTTCAAATGGTGCTTACAGTATTCAAGAACAAAAATTATATTCTTAATATTGGTAGCATGAGCCACTCTAACTTAGTTACTTTTAGCAAAATATGGAAGCGTGTGGAAAGAGCACAGCAGTGTTGCCTAGATGAGTGTGGTGAAAGAACACTACATGCTACGTGTTGCTCGTCGAACTCTGAACCAGCTGCTTCGCAGTAGATGCTGTACCACTGAACTGCATCCCCGGGCCTGCTCTTCTTTCCGAATCATAATTATTTTCTTTCTATAGCAAAGAAGAAATATTTCTCTACATGAATAACATAATAAATAATTTTCAACCAATTCTCAGAATTGTAATCTCACAATATACACCTGTATACATTTCAGAAAGGCAGCAAGTGAACCAAACTTTATCTCTTTGATGCACATAATTCTGTTTTCTGTGGAGGCACAGCTCCTCAACTCTAAGCAACTTGTTGCACAGTTGATTTTGATATCAGTTTGGATGAACTGAGAAATGACTAGCAGATACTGTGAAAGGGGAAGAATCTGTTCAAAGGGAAGGAAGAATTGGATGAGGAAAAAGACGAAAGAAAGAAAGAAAGAAAGGAGAAAATATATATGATACTGCTGATTTCTACTGGTCCATTTGAAGAAGCAGTTCGTGCTTAATTTTTTCTCTTTTTTAATATCTTATGACTCTTTTAACCAATTTTTCATGTTTATAAATGGTAATCTATAGAACTAATTTGACAACATTATGCAGTATGACAACCATTGGTGAATTCCTAGTAGTTTGTTTAGTGAAATTCTGTGCCATTTCTAATGTTTCATTTTATTCTTTTCTGTTCTCTTTAAGAATAAACAATGGCTAGCAGAGCAGTAGTGTGAACCCTGGTGTGTCTGCCGGTGACTGACATGTGAACTGCCAGTTAAGGGGGAAGATGCAGGCTGGATATGAAGGACGCCAACTGGCTGGCCTTTGACAGCACATAGCCCTCCAAGTAGAGTAAAAACCTGTGAAGATAAGGTCATGAATGGAATTGTAGTTAAGATCCGACTCAGAGAGGGTGAATTAGGTCTTAACATTCATGTTGAGGTCATTTTCCCATTTTCAGAAAGCACAAGTGGGATACACTTAGCATTCAAAAGTATCCCCCATTGGTTCCCTAACCAATAGCGTGGGGGCTGTAAGGCCACAAGGGCCAAACGCAGCTGTTAGTGTTGCTTCTTCCTGGGAAAGAAGAAAACCAACAAACAGCATCACACTGATAGGGGGAATGCTGAGATCAGTGTCGCTGTCAAGTAACTGAAAGATGCAGGAGTGGTGGGTCCCACACATCCGTACTTATCTCTCCTATGTGTCCTGTGGAGAAAGGAGATGAGTCCTGGAAAATGACAATGGATTACTGTGACCTTCTTCAAGTGATGAATCAAATTGCAGTTGATACGCCAGATGTAGTTTCCTTGCTTGAGCAGATTGATATGTCTCCTGGTACCTGATGTGTAGCTATTTCTTTGGCAAATGCCTTCTTCTTCATACCTGTCCATGAGGCCCATCAGAAGCATTTGTATTCAGTGGGCCATACCAGCAATAATACACCGTCTTTGTCCTTCTCAGGGTTATATCAACTTGCCATGCATGTGTCACAATGTAGGTTGTAGAGACCTTAAGTACCTTTCTCTTTCACAAGGTACCACACTGGGACATTGCATTAATAACATTACGTTGAATATAGCTTGTGCCTTTCTTACTACACACAGATCAGATCAAAGTATGACGTTCAACTGAAACTATAAAGTCAAATACAGTATAATATGTTTGTAGCAAGATATATCCAATAATATTTATTGAATACATATGTCAACATATCAGGTCAGAGGTCTATTATATCATGTCATATATCTAAGCCCAAGTACAGAAACTCAAAGATAGTTTGTACATGTTAAAGGAAACATTAATGAATCATCTTTTAATTCTCAAGAACCTGGAGCTTCTCCACTTGTTAAGCTGCAAATATGGATTCAGACAGAAGCTGTTAGCAAAGTGAGAGCACTTAGCTAGGTTGGAAAACACAGTAATTGGAAAAAAAAAGTTGAAATAGAAAAATATAAGTATTTTCTCATTATATTTTAGATGAGTGATTTAGAAAATATTGTGATTTGACTAGAACTGTATATATTTTAAAGTCAAGCATGCTCAAAAAAATAAAGCAAACTAAGAGGCTTTTAGATACATGCCTCTATTTTTTCTTTTTTATTTCTCATTAGAGGCTTTTTTTGTTTACTAGATTATTACTTACCCTACAGTAACTTCAAATTAAATTTAACTACTAACAAAGCAACAGGACAAGAGAAAGAGATAAGATAGAGCTTCAATTATCCTAGAGAATATTCTACAGTGTATAATTAGTTTGATCAGCATAAAATAAGCCTTGAAGTCTCTTAAATAATAATGTATGAATGAATTACCTTGACTTTTTAAGCTGACATAGTTGGAAGTTTGTATCCTTTATCTCACGTACTTTACCATGCTATTCCGTCGTGTCTGACCTGAATTAACACAATTCTTTAACTTACTTGAGTTACCATGAGTTTTAAAAACTAGGCAACGTTTTTCTCAAAATATTCCACAAAATTCAAGTAAGTATAACACTAACAAAACCAAGACTTTTTCTCTCCAGTTATTCAATCTAATGCCATAGAACTAAAATATTCAGAGGTGACAGAAAATGTTTATTGACACTGAATCTACACAACAGCCAGGTGCGGCAGTTCATGCTTATGATCCCAGAACTCAGGAAGCTGAGAGAGGAGGATCAGGAATGATATCCCTGAGTGATAGTATGCCTGTAAGTTCAAGGCCCGCCTTGCTATATAGCAAGTTCAAGGGCAGCTCAACTACATCCTGAGATCATTGCTCAGAACCAAAGCCAAACCAAGCCAGTAATAAATGGATGCAGTGGTAACTTACTATTTCCTTACCCAAATCCATTTGTCTTCAAGTGAGACATTAACTGAAAATATATTGCCTCGCAAAATATAAATATATTCAAAATGTAAATTTCATTTTTAAAGTAAGCATTCATCCTTAGTGCCTGAAAGAAGCTGTACACTAAAATTAACTAGTCAGTGTACAAATAGACTCATTCAATGTCAACAGTTTGAAATGAGTACAGCGTGGATGATGTGAAAACACAGTTTAAATCACCTATGTGTTATAGCTAGTATTATACTTCTGCCAAGTAAAACTAAAATACAAATTTAATTTTGATTTTTTGAATTAAGAAAGGTTCAGTTTCAAACAATGCATAGCTGCTCAGTCGTAGTAGTTCAGCAACACACTTCGAATTCTCTAAAGAACTTTCCTGAATTCTTTTTAATTTTAAATAGAATAAACGGCAATAAAAGTGATAGAGAATTTCAAAACGAGGTAATAGGAAATTAGCAATGGTTGTTATACTGCATACTGCTACCTTCAAAGCAGTTGCTCAGATGACCAGATCCAGGCTTGCCAGCCTGAGCAAATAACATAAGCACTGATTGACCTTGCAATGTACTCATAGAAATCAGTAGCGCAATTGTATATAATATGTTAGAAATACATATATATATGTATATATGTTCTTTCCTTCAATATTCCTTTCTTATGCGTCCTTCACATGTATTTTCCCCTGACATTCCCTGCAGGAGTCAAATGAGCCATTAGTACACTTTCATGAATACAGGATCCTTTGTCTTATTAAGGGCCCTGCCAGCATATATTTTTCTTAATCATTCAGTTATGAAATTAGAATTACAAATTTACATGCCTTCTTATTTTTCACACTATGAAGAAATGTATTATAAGTGACCATTTAGCTATCAAATGTTAATAAGTATTCCTCTTAAATGTCTTAAAAACTTTCTCATTTTAAAACATCTTAGACATATTTTCAATATTTTCCTGTACAAACTTCTCACTGTTTCTAACATCAATAGTATTGATACCAAGCAAGTTATTTACCCTCTCCACACTTTCCTCATATGAAACAGGATGCAGAAGTCTGTGCCAAGAAGAAAGAATAATTCCAGAATTCCTTTAATAACTTGAAAATATCCTCAGACTCTACAAGCTATATTTTGTTGTTATCATTATCTAAATTTCCAAAAATTTCTAAGGAAAAACTACACATAGAGCAATGTCTGGACCATGGTAAAGAAAATGCTTCAAGCCTTTCACAGAGTTTTCCAGCTCTTCTCTCTCTGCTAGCCACTTCCTGGGGTCATGAGGCTTTGTATTTGAAGTTGTCTAGCTTCATACCAACACGTGGAAGTTGGTCAAATGCCACCGCACATACATTCTTTGCAACAGTTGTGTGTAGCAAGGGTTCATGAGAGTGGAGACAGCACTTCTGGAGGAGCCAGGGGAGCTTGTCTTGGGAAAGACAAATACGCTCGCCTCACAGACCCACTGATAATTGTGGCGCTAGGGGTGACAAAAAATGTTGAGCTATGCACACCTTCGGGGTAGTTCTGAGCCAGCTTTCTTCTTGGCATGGTTTTAGAGGCAAAAAACGACCATAGAACTATTTTCTGACCTTCGCCCAGGAGCTCACTGGCTCTATAATGTAACTTTGTTAAACTGCCAAGTGTTGGAATTGGACTATAGGAGATCTAAAATCTCTTTCACTGTTAAAGGACATTCATTTTCTGATTGTACTGTTTTCAAAATGACAGATGAAGGGCTTTTTAAAAAGGACACATATTCTGCACTGTGTAACCCTCCCTCATGATGACCATAAACAACATGGACTGCAAACATGTACAAATGAAATCATACATTTTAAAAACAACAGGAGTTCTTAATGCTGAGTATGCATTTTTTTTGAAAAGCCGTCTCTTTTAATCCTACAAGCATTTGTTCCATGGCTTACATTTTGATAATGGAAACACGAGTGTGCATCACTGGAGAGACTGGAAGGAGTTTCTATGAAGCACACCTCTCAAACCTTACTCACGCTCCTCCTAGCTCATTCTTCTTCTTATATGTGCAGGAGGCTCTTTAATTTCATCCTTGGGTTGTATACACATATTACTGGTATTTTTAGAAGCACTTTATGAGTACAAAATCTATTCCCTGTGCCCTCATCAATTTGAAATTACCATTTTAAGGCTGATTAAATAAGGATTAGTGCCAATGTTCTACTTATTAGGCTGTGTGTTCAACTGGAACTGATGATGTAGTATTTGTCAATAACTAGTTCACAGCCTTAAATTCCACAAAATGAAACCTTTGCATCAGAGTCCATCTGTCTGAAAATTTTGAGGCAAGCTTCCATGAAGAGGAAAGTCATCTATTATATGGTGATACGAGCGGAAAGTGGCACGTATCACAGCTGTTTGATTACTGCTGGGAAGATGACTTGCGCTCCCCCTAAGCCCTCTATCAGAATCCAGCAGTGATGAATTGAATTCCCCTTGCATTAGAATGATGATGGATTACTTCACAAGGATATATACGAATTGTAGAATCCCAGCAGAAATTAATTAACGGCGCAACAACATTGATTCTTGCCGTGATACGCGATTGATCCAAGTGGTTGGTGAATTATCCACTAAGTTTCTGAAAGTAGAAATGATCAGGCATTCAGCTATGTTTTCTATTCACCAACGCTTCTTCACTGAATAGCAATTACAAAATTCAAATTGACATGACTGTCCAGAATTACACACGTACCCATTCAAAATGCCATGAGCATACGAACATGGTGTCTCTGGGTATAAAGTTCACAGAGCACATGTGGTGGGGGGAGCTTTCAAAGGGACCTTCGTAGGTGAAGGAATGAAAAGATTCAGTAACTGTGAGTCCCATTGAGATCCAACCTCACCACCATAGATCAGGCCAATAGCTTACCCTCTCTTAGCACAATTTCTCCAGTTTAAGAGTTGCCATCTGCTTTGTTCTAGTTGCCCGCATAGGCATCAAAAGTAAATAAACTGATACACAGCAGCAGTATAATACGTGGAAAGCCTTAAAGCCTTACCAAAATTAGGTGTACCTAAAGAGTACAGGACTTGCCCTTTCCTTTTTACATGTAATGATTAAGAAAAGATAGACAGACGCTCAGAGAAATGAAAGGTAAATGATGTATGTGGAGTTTATAAAATTAGACTCATTTCTTCAAATGAAGCTGAAGTTGCTTTAAGGAAGATTTTCTTTAAAAATGTACTTCAAAATGCAAAAAACAGGGCTGCAGAGATAAGTTGGTGGTCTAAGCACCTGCCTGGCAAGCCAAAGGACCCAAGTCTAATCCCATTATCCAGGCCATGCCAGCCCCAGAACGCTGGGCATGTGGTGGCCACCCAAACTGGGCGTGGTGGTGCACCTCTGTAATCCCAGGGATGGGTAGGCTGAGATGGGAGGATCACAGGAAACCAAGCTGTGTAGCAAGACCCTGTATCAAATAAATAAATAAATAAATAAA
>NW_004524642.1:6256190-6295509 GCF_000260255.1 Octodon degus
TTAAAAAATGTAAGTTGCAAAGAAAAAGAGTAACCAAATGACAACATTACTTTAAAGGGGTATATTTTCTTATAAAAGCAAAATTAATAATTTATCAGAAAATGTAAAGCTTCTCTTCTAAGAAGATGGACCAGCCTTAAAAAGTCTATTTCATTTTTGGTATTTGGTTGTATTGATTAACTTGGAAATTATAAAAATACGGAGGGAACTTCTAACAGATGTATATGAAGTTAGTTGCTTGAAATTCAGTTATTCCAGATGAAATGAAAGCAGCTCAAAGCCAAGCTAAGAGAAAACACAGAAGTACAGATAAATCAAATTGATCTTCCTGAGAAACAGGTGCTGAGCCAGTAAAAAAAGAGGGTAGTGGACAACAACAGTGAACAATTCTGTTGCTCCCCGGTAAAACAAAAATATTTTAGCAAGCAAGTTCCTAAGGGAATTATTCAGGAGGGCAATAGAGTACTGTGAGCTGACACATGAGTTTATTCTTCAGCTTGACAAGAAGCAAAGGTTTTTAGGCTGAGAATTTGGGAAGAAAACATTTGAAAATATTTTGTTTTCCAAGGTAAATAATTAAACATATGCTGAAAATATGAAATACCAATTATGTTTCCTATTCTCCCAAAAAGAAATAAACTGTCATCTAATCTCCTATAAAAATGCACATGAAAAATGAGTTTACAGCATGATTCTGTAAGGTTAGGAGCCACTTCTACTCCGTGATGTATTTGTGTATCTCAGAACCATTAAGTATCAGACATTGTGTTAGGTACTAAAGAAGATATATATATCCATTTTATATATGGATAAAATATATAAAATGACATAGGTGGACCACAGAGTTAGCTCAGTGGACTAAGCTGTTGCTTAGGCAAGCACAGGGACCAGGATTAGATCCCTGACACCACAGGCTACACTGGCACCACCCCCGGGCTCCCTAAGCCAGCCACTGAGTCCAGGTGTGGTGGCACATGCCTGTAATTCAGTGCCAGGGAGGCTGAAAACAGGAGGATAACTGTGAATCCGAGCTGTGTAGTGAGACCCTGTATCACATACATTAAATAAATAAATAAATAAATAAATAAATAAATAAATAAATGAAATGACATGGCTAGTAACTAACGACACCTTGGTCTACAGTATGGTCACTTAAATCTGCTTTTATATGTGAACTCAAACCAAAAAAAAAGTCTGAAAAATCAAAAGCCTAAGCAAAAATCACTGTAACGATGAGATCAGAATTAGAAGTGGTTTGCACAAAAAATAGTTTCCCGAAAAACCATAAATTTGAACTATGAGATAGAGAGCATAAGAGAACATTTTAAGGATCAAATGCAAATTGGACTGAAGAGCTAATAGAGCCGGACACCATTGCCAGAATTAATTTCAAAATGTCTCACCTGAAAATATCTTTACTGATCTTGATGCAAATATTGCTAACATTTCCACCACAGTAGTTTCTTAGCTTTTATTTCTGACCTACAATTAATCTATTTCATAAGAATCAAATATTGACATTCAATCATACATATATTAAACCAGATTTTCAACAAATAAGCTAAAAGATTCAAGTAGTCTTGAGCTGTCCAAGAAATAGCAATAGTAGAAAATACTAATTTATGCCAATAAATGAATGCTTCGAGTTTTAAATAATTCTGCGATGGTTGGTATTGATGTGGAACATAGACTGGTGTGCATTGTTTTCAACTGAGTGAAGATTTCAGCACTCTTTTCCATTTTCTCTCTCATTAAAAATTCTGCCACAAAATAAAGGTTGCCTGATACAACTCTGTTCCACAAAAGTCACTTAACTCAAAACTCGTGTCCTAAATTATATTCTCATGTTTCACAAGGCAAATTGTTGCATAATTTTATAGCATTCATCCAGGTAATTAGGTTCTGAATCAGATTCAAACAATAGGGAATGTCAGAACATACACTAAAAAATAAGTTCTAAATAACCAATTTTATTTGAATTCCCAACTGTACATTCTTAAGCAAATTTACCTTTGTCACTTTAACAAACTTGCATTGCTACTTTTAATAAAAAACTCAGAACCAGAAGCCTTTAATCATAACTGCATTTAATTTCAAATAAAAGTTTGATTTATTATAGTAGACTTTGACTAGAGGCGTTTGAAGTTGTTTCCTGCCGACAGTTTCAATTTGCCTTGCTTTCAATTTTTTCTGGCCACTAAAGTTTCAGCTGATATTGCACCCATGCTCAAGTATCACTTCTTATTTAAATATACAGATCGACATGAAATTACTAAAGAAAACAGAATTGGAAAATTGTCCACAATCTAGAAGAAAATGCAAAGTAATATGAGGGCCACGCTCATGAAAACCTGCTGAGGTAAATGGGTGATAAATGAATACAAATAAATTCTGAAAGAGAAATAGAGCACTAGATAGATAAATATTATTTTATAGAAGAAAATAGATACAAATAAGTATACCCTAGTGATAAAAATTCTAAAAAGTAGAACAAATTAACTTAAAAGAATATAAAGCTGAGTGGATATTATGTTGGGCCTAAATATGTACAGAAAGAGCTGTGATTATTCAAATAATCAAAACAAAGTGTTTTTGAAAACAAAAACACTTCGTGAATAAATGAAGAAATTCCTTCAAGAAATGCCATCCATGCTGTGAGGCCTCAAAAGTCAGAAGTCCTATAAAACTGTGGAGTTATTATTACTGTGGATTATTTTAAATATGTTTAATATAAAAGTTCATTTGGTCAAGAGTCTACCTGAGCAGAGAAAATAAAAGGATAGGCAATTACTATTGCATACATCATCATATTTCAAAATAATATTCTAAAATTCATTATAGAAAGATATCACATTCCTCTTCAGAGAAAATGACATTTACACATTTATATAAATGTTTGCATAACATAGACACGTACTGCATTTTCCCACTCAGCATGGAAAGAAAGGAAGATAAGTTGACAGACGCATCAATGGAGATATATACATATAAAAATATGCATATGACATATATGTGTATTATACATAAATGTTATATATGTACATTATGATATGCATTTATATAATGTATAATATATGCAAGTGTTATTCATATGCATTATATATTATATATATATTTCATATACATGTATGAAATACAAATATGGAGGTATTGATTTCTAAGTCCTTCATCTCTGTATATTGCCTAATTTTAGTGATCATTGCCATGGGACTGAAATCTAAGTTGAGAGACTATATAATTGTCACTTTCCTGATCTAATTATCCTTTTATTCTGACTTTGAAGTAAGTTGAATTAGTTCGGAAAGGATAATATTTATATTTCTCAGGAGTTGACTGAAAATAATTTATGTCAGTAGAGTGTAGCATGACACAGCTACATAGAACTTTTCACAATAATAGGCGCTGATTCAAAGGCTATTCTTGTACTGTATTTGAGTTCGTTGTGAGTGGTGCTTTGACAGCATCCTTCAAAAAAAAAAAAATAGTTGTGACCCCAAAGAGTGTACAGAACTGTCTTGCTGTTGCGTCCTGATTCTTCCTCAACTCCTCTGAATGCATAAACAATATTCAAAATTTTAAGAGTTACAAAGAAATAAAAAGCATAATATTTTCACTGCCACATCATTTTGGGAGCAGAAGAAATACTTCCTTAGTTTTAGATGCCTCAACATTGGGGACCATTAACTTACTAATTCACTGTCTCACATTATAAATATTTGATAAATATTCTATTTCATGTTCAGGATGCCCTGAGGTAAAAGACAGCTATGATATTTATCATAATAGAATCTGCAGAACCATCCTGCTTTACCAGTCCCTTACTGCCTCACCCATTTCAAATGAAAATGCCTAAGTTGGCCTGTGGTTATCCAAGCTTCTTCTGTCTTGGGAGCTCATTGTCATAGAGAGTCAAACTATACATTGACAGTAACAAATAGAAAGATCCTTAAAGTGGCCAGTATATACCAGCACCATAAACAAGAATAATTTACATTTGTAAGATGCAATATTTTATTAAGTAAGCATCATTCCCCGATAGAATTACATCTATAACATTTGTAAGACTTTTCTGTTACATTTTTTAAATAAAAATATTTACATTGTGTCCTGCAAAAGAAATAGTCATGCCTGATTAAAATTTACAAATTTCTGCTGAGATGTTAAGCCTTAAAATTAAATTGATTTTGTGTAGAATTTCCAGCCACTGTTTATGTGTGTTCTCACATCTGTCATGCTGTGGATTAAACCCTGGCCCTCGCATAAAGTAGACAACCACTATTTCTAAAGAACATACAATGTCTTCTAGCTACTTTGAAAAACAATTTTTACTGTCATTTTTACTGTAGTAATTCTTGGTGTGCATGAGATTCTGATGGTGATACAGTTTTCTATTTTATGGAGAGCATTGATCATAAATTGTATAAAGAAAATTTTAAATATCATAGTGTTTCTGCTGTACTTTGAAAAACTCCTAGCATTCTCTTCTCTTTTACATCAATTAAGTTTTTGAGTCTAATAATCCTGATAGTAAGCTTGCTAAGTTAATTTTTATGATTATTTTACATAATGTCATTTGACACTAAATAGTTGTTGGTATTTTTGTGGTAATAATTGACCTCAAGCTGCAGTGGTGGGCAATTGTCATTGTGATGTTAGCTTGCAGAATGCAAAGAGAGAGAAGAAACTAAGCTAGCACACAGGAAGGAGGGATTCTGTGAATAGGAGAGCTCAGGAAGAGGTTGGGATGCCAGGTGAAGTTCCAGATCTATTATCAGCCGTCTTTGTAACCTTGGGTTAGACGGCAGAACACTCTGTGAAATGACAGGATAGGATGAGATGATCTTTAAGACCCATTCCAGACAAAAAAGACTATAATCCCAACTGTACTGTAATGGTATAATTCTGCCTTTAAAAGAGAGCTGAGTCCTAATAGTGGCCTACAGTTTAAGTAATTGCTAACCTTTGCTTTGTAACAAATATAACTTTTATATCAAGTAATTCTAAAAGGTAGGGACATTGAAGATAACATAAAATGAATAGGTTACATTGCTGGAGAGAATTCTAAGGTGGATAACAAATCAGGGGTCTGCCTTAAGTGCGATAGGACCGGAAGGAAAGGTCAGTGCTAGTGGGTGAGTCACAACAGCAGATCTGGAGATGGCCGTGCTTCTTTGCTCAACTAAGTCCTTGACACAGAAAACTCAGTGTGACCTTAATTGTCCAAATGGTTTGATTAAGTAAAAGTTGACAAAGATCATGAGTATCTTGCTCAATATATATTGATAGTGCATTTTTATTAAAAATACAAAGGCAAGTGGATATATGCCTGTGGAATTTCAGCAGTTGTTAAAAGGAGAGTCCATAGGACATGAAGGAATGCTGCGACTGTCTATGTTATTTTTCTATACCATCAGCTTTTAGAGTAGTGAGCTTAAAATCTAGTAGATGTTAATTAACATGGTTTGAAAGATTCGTGATTAAATACACACATAACAAGTGTAAGCTTTCAAGTTTTTCTAAATTCAAGAGTAATTCTCAGAGATGTGCATTCCATTGCCATTCATATATTGTGGGTGCATGAATTCAGCAGAGTAATCTAATGTAGTCCAGTAGTCCATAATAGTAGTGGGTTATTCACAGGACTGGCAATTTCAGAAGTGGTTGACTTGAGTCTTTTACAGCTCAGCATATTAATATGGCTTTATTTTTTATACCTCGATTTCATACTTTTCTGCTGGATGGTTAAGACCAAGATAAAGCAAGACCTATGTAACAAAAAATATAACTTTTGTATCTGACAAGGTCAGTTAAATCCCCTCAGGACTTACCCTGAAACCCTGTACAGCAGTTTGTAGATCCTTTCTCAGTATCATCCATGTGGATGAGTCAAGGCCATTGCTTGAACTATTTGCTCTCTGTGAAAGCCTGAGAAAATGTTTTCTCTCCATGTGACTCTCCTTAGGCACACTCTACATCATCAGTCACTTTCCTCTGTGACCCCCCATAAAATCTCCTTGATCAGAAAATTTGGGACACCTCTGAGTTGCAGGATGTTATAGTACAGGTTCTCCTATGTCCTGAGTCCTCACTGAACTTGAATGGCTAGTGCCAAAATGTTGACCGTCCCTGTAGCCCTTCTTTTTCTCTCATTTTTGGTCTGCAAACTGAAATTGTTAACCCTACAGAAGAGAAGCTTAATGATATTATTACCCTACACATCTCTGACAAAAGTAAGAGGACATAATAACAAAAAAGGGGATACAAATGAAGGACCATTTTGTAGTAGAAAAAAAAATATATATATATATCTGTATATACAAAATAGCATAAATATACAGCTACTTTCTCTTAGTTCAACGAGAAGGTTTTGAACTAATAGTGTTTAAATAAGATATCATGTCTGCATTTTGTACTAGGAATAACTACTACAAAGACAACAATATGCAATGTATTAATCATTGTAAATGTACTACTAACCTGTTTTGAAACTATCACACTGCCGCATCTCTCTCAATAAAATTTTTAAGATATATAAAAAAGCAATTTTCTTTTATTTTTTTTTAAATTTTTTTTTATTTTTTATTTATTTGAGAGAGAGAGAGGGGGGGGGGAGAGAGAGAGAGAGAGGGGGAGAGAGAGTGTGGTGTGTGTGCGTGGCCAGCCCAGCCCACCAGGGGGCGGGGCTGGCCAGCATGTGGCGCTGGGGGACCGAACCGCGGTCCCTGATCCCTGCCAAGCTTGTTCCAAGTAGGTGCCCCAGACCACCGAGCCATCTCTCCAGCCCAGCAATTTTCTTTTAATTATAACTTCATAAGTTGTATTTCAAAACAAATGAAAATTTACATGTTAAAATTTCATTTTGAGATCAATGAAATTTTTCCTTATATGTTGGATACTGACACAGGTTTTTCAATAGAATGTGTGACTAGCACTATTGCCGCAAAACAGAGATACAGATTGACTACGTTATTCTACGTATGATGTAGACTACATCAAAACAGTGATCTGCTAATATAGTTTTATTTTCTTTAGATTTTGAGTGCAACTTCAGGAGTTGGAAGACTGATTAACATTACAAATAGTATCTCTGCTAACTCCTTACAGTCCTGTCCTTTAATTCCACTAAAATGAGTATCCAAGGCACTGGGAGAACACAGGTGAGCTCTACGTTTACATGGAAAATTAAGTACTCCTAAAATTAATTTTATTGAGAAACAAATAGCAATGAGACAGTTTCAAAAGTTACAATAATTAATACATTGAATACTGTTGTCTTTGTAGTAGTTATTCATAGTGCAAGATGCAGACATGATATCCTCTCCAAACACTATTAGCACAAATTTCTCTCCTTGTTGAATTAAAGGTAAGTAGCTGTATATTTATCCTATTTTGGATATACAAATACAAAATGGTCCTTCATTTATATACCCCTTTTTGTTTAGTTTTGTCAGAATATTAAAAAAAAAAAAAACAGGAGTCAGTAATTTCATCTCACTAAAATCCTGTCTTCACAAGTAATTTCAAGTAAATATATAGTTTGTCAATACTTTGTCACATTTTCTGAAGTACATCACTAAAATTCAGATTTTTGGGGGGAACCTTAAGTTGTTATAAAAAAACTATTGCTGAGTTTTTAGCTGCTAGTGATTAGATTTGTATTGTTTTTATCAGAAGAGCAAAGCTCTCTAATCAACCTTGCTGTCTTTATATTATTTTTTTAATTGAAGTTCAATAAATCTCTTGGAAAGCTTCACATGTTAAGATGTACTTTTGACAAAAACATCTTTCCTGATGATTTAAAATAGCACATTCTAGCAGCTTGATTGAGTACCTGTAGCCTTCATTTCGGGAGTTGAAACTAATAATTAATTTTAAAAGCACAGATTTCTAGCTCCTGTAGGTATGAAAACACTTTAATTGCTTTGATAATTTGTTTTCAACTATCATGAAATCTCTGGGGATTTGGAAACCAAAATATCAGTGTCAAATACATAACACATACTGGCAGCAAACAGATAAATATGTACATTATATAGATTTTGTATTAAAAATATAAAATACATACTACTTTAGGTACAAGACACATATATCTTGCATTTCAGAACAATATTTTAGTCGTAAATTGACTTAGATGAATTTATGATAGTGTTTTGCACTTCAAGTGCCATATCAATTTCAGAGCTTTTCCTAACAACTTGTATTGTTACCTCTTGTCCCTTCCTTTTTTAGTGATAAACTCAGATCAAGATGAGGAAGTAGGTTTTATGAAAGACAGCAAATAAGTTACTCTCAGCTGGACCTTGAAAGTCAAAAAATAGAGTAATAAAATATCGCATGAAAGGAAAAAAAACGGAGCTAAAAATCACAGAGGTATGCATGGGCTAGCAAAGCATGACATAGATTTTTCAAATAAGTAAATATGTTTCAGGCAAAAAAAAATGTGCAACAATTATCCTATGAGAACTTATCTAGCAATTAATTAAAATAGAAACACAATTTGCTTTAGAATGAGAGAAACAGGAAGATATTCTTGGCTTGGTGATTTTAAATTCAGTGTTGCTAACACAAAATATACATGATAAAATTAGTTCTATGACAAAACATTTGCTTCAGTAATTCACACAACACTCTTACAGGGATGGATTGGACTTTTCCCCATTTATCATATTATTCTAGGCAAAAAATAAGAGTTTATAATCTCATTAATTTATATATATATATGTATGCTTCATAGATTTGACTAAAAGAATATTTGATAAAATATTACATTTAATATTATCTTTTACTTAGTTTAAATTTCTAGTCTTTGCCAGGCACAAAAGGATTCAGAAATCATTTGAATTTCTACTTTCTTACCATATGATGAATATAATTCCAGTTATAAAAGGTATAAACACCAAACTTTTATATTTTGCACACATTTTTCAGGGACACCACGTGATGCTATGCATATCAGCTTGCCCTTTATAATCGCATTCACAAGGATGACTAAATTCCCAGGAGCATTTTGCAAAAGATATACATAAAATAACAAGATGAATATATCTCAAATACCGGTAGAACAATGAGAGTAATGCAACAACCGAATATATGTTGGAAGTCATTTATGTATTTTACCAGTTTAACTATCTACTTCAATTGGACAAAATTCGAGTTCTTAAAGTAATTTCCAAGTAAGACAGTGGATACTGTTAAGTAATAAAAGTCTGTCTAAAGGTGAGTGCGAGGGCACCTCCACACCTAGCTGCAGATGCTCCTCTAACGGATAAAACTGCATGATTTTGTCTGCAACTACCGGTGCTCCACTCAGGCCCAAGAATGATTTGCATAAGCACTTCAGTTCTAAAATGCATTAGCTCCTACTACAATTTAGATTATCAACCAGCAGCATAAATGCATGTAAGAAGGACTTGGAGATCCTTACGAGAAGCACTTGTTAAATGTAACTCCAAAGCAGATTTGAAAATTTTTCCCTTCTAAATTTATTTTCCCAGGGTCTTAATAAATGAAAGCTGGGCTACCATCCAGGTTTCCGAGCCACTAGAGCCTGATTGTTTTCTATTTGTTTCAGTGTTTAAAGCCAACAAAAGCTGTATTAAAACTGATGGTGCCAAGGAGAAGCAAACGTCCTTCAGGCATAGCTAATGCAGGCCCCCACAGCCCTGGGTTATAACATTTCAAGCACAACCAAATTTAGAGGCTAGGTTCTTTGCGACTGCACTTTATTAATAAAGCTTTTCTTTTTTTTTTAATTTTAGGGAAGGGTCTACAGGGTGTTCAGGGTCTCACTCCTAGATCGGACTAATAGTGGTCCGCCTGTTTACAGTCTCACAAGAGCTGGGATTACAGGTGTGTGCCACCACGCCCAGTCTCAACCACTGTCTCAGCATATCCTGGGGGCGGGGCCGGCATGGCGGGCCTGGGTTTGGAACCCCAGGCCCCTGTGCCTCCTTGCCCTTTAATCCGCTGAGCTATTTGGCCAGCCCTTAATTAAGCATTTTTAATAAAAAATGTTTGTGAAAATAAAAAAATCCCACTAACAACAGAGTAGTAATTGTATCATTTTATATTTTATGTAGATTTGCCTTTGCAGTCACATGTTTTACTTAAAATGGAAACAACAAGAAATGTGTCCTTTCTGTCCTAATATTTAATTCAAAGCACATACATGCACACAATTGGTTCTTACTAACTTTCAAAAATATTCATAATTGTCATTATTGACATCCCTTGCTCACATTTCTGGGACAATGAAATAACTCCCTATTATTAGGATTATAAAATAAAAAAAAATATAGCGAGTATACTTAAAATACTGACCTAATGTATCGTAGCATGAATTTTATATTTTGTTTAAATAAATGTATTAAATCCCCTTACAGGGGGCCTGCCCCTTAGCTCAGTTCTTTAAGTGGCTGCTTCAACAAAGCAGTCAGGCTCGGGTTGCTGTGGTTCAATCCCAACAACTCAAGCCAGCCAAACCTGCCCTGAAGGCATTCAGAGCAAAAAAGGAAAAAAAATCATCTTACATAGTTATTTTATTTGTCTCAATGATGTTTAACAAAAAATTGCTATATCTTACCATCATGACCTTCTAACTTCAACTCGGGTAAATGAACTTTCGGTGAGGCACAGGCAAGAAGTTGCACATTTGTTAAGAATAAGAATATTTTAGAGATTTCATATTTTAAAGTACAGACCTAAGAAATTTAGTATAAATACTGCTTTTGAGAAGTCCAGTGAATAAATACGTTACTGGTAATAACCAGGAGACAGAACGCACCCTTGGAATGATTTCACTACAGCCCTCTGTGACCTTCTCCTCTCAGTATATTCAGCTGATAAAACTCCAATGTTAATCTCCAATTAACCTATATTAATTCATATAATGATTAACAAAATAAATCTCCATTGTGATTCTGTACTTGTGCCTCCCTCTGTTCATAGGAGGGGAAGAGTGACAACGAAAATAATTCCAAGTATTTGGAAAGAGTCCTTGACCCAGTTAACAGATAGCATAAGCCTCAGCTCTGGCTCCCTCCTCCTCAGACTTCCTCCTGCCTGAGATGCTGTAAGGTGGAGATTCAAAGCCTTTTAAGTGTAAAATCCCCATTTGAACATCAAAAATTTGAAAGGCATCCAAATCTGTTTAATTTGTATAAGATGATTTAGAAAACTGTAATTTTGTTTTATTAATTACAGCAAGATCTGCTTATTCTATTTGTAAATACTATTTTTACGTATGTATATTAGGAGGTATTTACAACAATTTTATTTATATATGATTTCAAAACAAATACTTTATTGCTATATGAAAAATCCCTCACCAAATGCAAGAACATATCCATACAAATTTTCCATTAGTGGCTGCATGACAATTTCATTTATTCTGTTGGTTGTATAGTTAGGCTTTAAATTTTAATTGGCAGAAGTGGTACTCAAAAGTCCTGATTTTATCTGGGTTTTTTTTTTTTTTTTTTTTACATTTTCTTACCATTGTTTACTTTCAAACAAATAAAATTTCATTTTATGAACGCTAAACTTTCCCCAGAACCACATGCCACACCGGCCGCACCCTCAGGCTCACTGAGCCAGCCACCAAGGCCTGGCATGGTGGCGCATGCCTGTAATCCTAGTGCTGCAGAGGCTGAAAACAGGAGGTTCACTATGAGTCCGAGCTCTGTAGTGAGGCCCTGTACCAAATATATATATTTTTAAAATTTTAAGCTTAAGATGCATATTATTAGAGAGGAATACATATGGAACATACACAAACAATGTTGTCGGGTCAAATACTCCTTGAAGCCAAGGGACCATATCACAGACTTCAAATTACTTGGAGGCAGACTGAATTGGGGTGGCCAGGGATACCCCCTTTCAATATTAGACTGAAAAAATTCTTAAGAAAGGAATGTCTGTAGTAATAGTCTTGATTAAATCCTTGGATATGAAAAAATCATACTCATACATGCTTTTCTTTTTCAAATTAAAATACCCTTTTATCAGTATATGTTTGTAGTATATAACATTTATATTCCTGAGAGTGTAGATATTAAGGTGTTACTCACCCAAAACCATGCAAAACAATTCAACTGTGACTCCTGGAAAACAAATTGCTGTTAATTACTGAGTCTGATTCTTGGTTAATATGGTTCTTTCTGTTTACTTCACCCGTGGTTTAAAAGCAGGACCTGTAGAGGCTCGTGATCTGGGCTGTCCCTAGATGGTCATCAAATAAATCAGTTGTGTTCATTATTTCCTTAACATGGAAAAATGAAAGCAGGAAGTGAAAATACAATGTCTCATTTATGAAAAGTGGAACTCTATTTTTAAAAAATTGCTTGTAAATTTAATTGCTCAAGTTACGTGTTTTGGATTCTTTCATTAAATGTTTATCCATCAGCTCTCCACTATGATGAAAACTCACTAGTCCTTTCCTCTAACACAGAAATGTTTTCTCTATGTAGAGCTCATCTCACAAGCACTATTAGCTGTTTTGCTGTGACTCACTCTCTTGCAGATGGTATGCACATCTGAAGGGACCCTATTCTAGCTAGCAAAGATCCAGCTGATGCTCTGAAAAAATATTCTCTCTTGGTAAAAGTTAGCTTGCTACTGCTTTCCCTGCTGCATTATTAAACACGAAGGAGTGATTCTCTTAATCCCAGCCATCTGCTCTTCCCCTACTAAAAAGTGCAAACATCCCCTTGTGTTTATAAATGTTGCTGCTAAAGCTTCACAAATTATAAGAAATGCTTGTGAAATTTCCATATATACTACAATATCAAAACAAAATCCTAGTCACCATAAATCTGTAAGAAATAAACCAAATTTATATCACATGACATACTCAAATGTGTGTTAATGCAATGCAATTTATATTTAAACTGTAGTCTCAGAATACAAATTATGTTAGCATTTCAAGTACAATATTTGCATTTTAAATATACTCCTACTTGTCCAGACTTCCAAAAGTATATACTGTAAGAAATGGATCATCTTCAAGTATTGTTAGCTTATGCAGTTTTGTAGAGTGCAAAGAATTTTAGCATTGGTAAAGGTTCCATTTCATTGGAAATAAAAGCAAAACAAGCATTTGACTGTACACTTGAATGACAGACTCAAAACCTCTAAAACTGGAAATCAGGTCAAAATTTAATGTCACCAAAGAACTCCGAGACAAAAACTGGTGTTAACTCACCCCCAAATCCTGTTGTCCTCATAAAAGTTACAAGTCAGAATAATCCTAATTTTAGAGCTACAAAATACCAATCAATCAATAAATCAAACAAGACGAAACAAACTGCAGAAATTTTTGAATTCCAAGTAGTTTAATTCTATGTTAATTTTTTAAGCTAAGCATGTAGTTTTACTTGAAATTTTTGCCTCGTGCTTTTTAGTTTATAGTATGAGGATATTTCAATTTCTCAACTTATTTTTTGTTGCCAATCAATCGTTTCAGCTTTCCTCTAGGATACTGTCTTTGCTAGCTGATTGATTTCTGTTTCATAAGATTTATCCTTCTTGTTTCTGTTCTAAACACTTTCACCCATTTCTTCTCAATGTCTACTATTTAGTTCTTACTTTTACAAAATTATTTTTCATGTTATAACAGTTCTGAAAACATTCATTCTTACTTAAAATGGAATTTATATAATTGACTGTTTTCTTGTCTCACTGTCTTGTAAATAAAATTATGCTTTCTTTGTAAAAGCTTTCAAGTCTTCATTACATTCTCATTATGTATGATGTGTGTGTGTGTGTGTGTGTGTGTGTGTGTGTGTGTGTGTGTGTTTCTAGTCCACTTACCTGTCCTAGAGATTTTCTTGCTTTCAATCTGAAACTCTGAATTATTCAGAAAATGAGTTCTCTGGGGCCAAGCAGTAGGAACCATACGCTTTCTTACTTCTACACCGATTGCCATAAGACGGCTCTCGGTATTTTCGACAGACTCTTTCCTGTACTTTAGCGAGGTCTTTGTGTACATGTCAAAGTCCACTTTTGCACAAACATACTTTGTGACGTATATATTTTCCTGGATGGTTTTCCCATCTTCTAGCTGAGACTGTGTGTGAAGTTTGATCTACTGACCTCTACAGAAAAAAGTGAGCCATCAATGACTAGCCAGCTAGGGCCTCATGTCTTATTTACATCCATCTAACCAAAAGGCACCAACATTGAGTTTCTCTTAAATGTATTTTGAAACTCTGTCTCAACATGTTTTATGCCATTTCATTTTGTTTATCCTTAGCCTTGGAAATATACATATTCCCTCATTCATTACCTGGGCTCAGCTGAGAGCTCCATCACATTTTTTTCTTAAATTCCATAAGTTTATAAAAGCACTTATGATATATTAGTGAATATAGATGTCTCTCATAAGCTGGTGCTGCTGCAGCTATCAAAACTCAAGTTAGGCCACAGAGATAGCTCAGTGGTCTAAGCACCTGCCTAGGCAAGCTCAAGGACCCGGGTTCAATTCCTGGTATCACATGCCATGCCAGTCCCACCCCCAGGTACCCTGAGCCAGCCAGCAAGACCAGGCGTGGTGGCTCACCTTGTAATCCCAGCGCTGGGGAGACTGGAACAGGAGGATCACTATGAGTCTGCGCTGTGTAGCGAGACCCTGTACCAAATACATAAAAGAAAAACACAAACAAAAACGCTAGTTGAGCCTTCCTCACTGTGCTATTCTACAGCCCCATCACTGCTTTCCAGAGTGAAATGTGCTCACTTGCTCAATGGGTCTATGTAATTTGGGGCTCAGACTCAAAAATTCAAACACTGTGCTAGAGAACTAGAAACACGCGTGCATTCCTAAATGAGGCCACAGCTCGCCCTCCTGGCAATAATCGAACAAGGCACGGATGTGATAACATGAACTTGCCTCGCACTATGTCATTCTCCCCCACAAATGTGTTTCTTTGGAGCATTTTCTGGCCACTTCTTTTATCAGAATTTCTCAGGAATGTCTGTGATAGTGTTTGTAAATAGTTTCTTTTCCCCAAAGCCCTGTGTGCTCAGATGTGGGGTTTCACAGAGGCAGCTGGATGTAGGGTGTGTGATACTTGGTTCAAGGACGTGATTCTGGGATGGATTCACAATGCGATGCTGAGATTACGGGTGTGAGTGTTTTCTCCCCTTAGGGTGGGGGGTCTGGATAAAATACGAGAGACAGAAAGGAGAATAGAGCCTGTGTCCTTGAGCTTGCCTAGCAACTGTCGGTGCCTATTTGTTTATTGTTTGCTGTTTGCTGCTTTCTGCCTGCCTGCTCCACATTACCTCTTGTAGTGCCACCCTCCTTGGAGCCCGCCAACCATGAAATGAAGCCTCTACAAACTGTGAGCTACATAAACTTTTCCCTTTAATTTGGGCTTTGGGTATTTTGTCTTAGCAATAAGAAAAGTGATTAAGACAACATTCACACAAAATTTTATACTTCTAACATAATTTAAAGACTTTGACCTTCCCTGTAGTGTTTATATGTTAATAGGTATAATAGTTTTGGAAATGTATGACCTAGTAGAATGAATGTTTGGCAATAAACTTTTAATGCATCAGCTACCAGTGAATGAAATGGACAGTTTTGGAAGGTCCCCAAAACTCTGAAAATCCCACCTGTCTGCATTTGCCACCCACTTCATGTCTGGTTTTTCACAGACTAATCCAACTGGTTCTCAGCAAAGATGTGCTATTTGCACGGGCCTGAGCATCTGCCCTAATGCTGACATTTACCTTTGCTTGCTGGACTGCTTAGTATACTAAAATATCACGTTAGTATACTGTAGCTGCTGGAAATATAAATATAACTCTCCAATTTGCTGAGTAGGGTGCATTTTTTAAAAAGGAATAAAAAAAGGCATACAGCAGAGCTAAAGATGATGCAGAGGTACTTAGATGAAAACAGACAATTTTGGAGCAGATTGCCTAACATATTGGCAGTTCTCAAATCACATCTCAAATCAGATGAAATAAGTTTCAGAAAGTTATTTAGCATGAAGAATCCATTATTAAATTCAACATATGAAATGTTAATGTAGATCTGCTGGCTCTTCTGTTGCTTGCTTACACCCTCGTTTTTGCAACACTGGTGTCATAAACTTAACTCTCGCTGTGGAGTGAGCATTCTCCCCCCAGTCAGCTAGTAGGCGTGCTCATGGGCATTATTTCTGTGTCTACTGAAATTAAAAGTTTAAAAATGAACTTCATATGCATGGTCAGTAGCGGTCAGATCTTTAATCAATGCCTGTAACTTTCTATTACCTAAATTTGCACTTCTAAAAATTACATGTTGTGCCAAGTATGCTGTGCATTGCGCTCATCACTTAAAGTGATACATTTTATTTCTGAAAAAATTTAGTGTTAAGTTTTTACAGATCACTCATTCAAACGCTTTTGTTATTGAACCAGAATCCATGTACACTTTTTTTATGGCCGTGCTTTTTGTTATTTTTGAGTGTCTCCCAGCAGAAGCATTTCCCAAGACTCAAATAATCTCATAGAATTGGGCCACTTAGTACCAGGCAAAAACAAGAATGAGAAAGCACTGTATGTCTTAGGAGTTGGGCATTTAGAACATCTCACCATGAACTCTAGTATGGACTTCTACTTTAACCTATATTCAGAGGCAGACTGCTTCAATGTAATTTTCCTAAGAATACAGCATTTGAATTCTTTTTCTAAAATACCAAATTGATGATAAGAATGAGAAGCTTTCTTCCTGGATTGTTTAATCTATGCAAGAGCACATGACTTGTGAAAACTTTCTAGTCTTTCTGGGACAAATCAGTTCCTCCTTGCAAGTCAATTGTAATGATGGGTTAATAATGTATCTCACAATCTTCTGTTTGATTGTGCTTTTTTGCATTATTGCCTTGTTTACATCTAACTTCCTATCTTTCCCATGGACAAACTATAAGATAGTTTCGCTACTGAAACACTTTGTACAAAACACTTTCTAGTCATTTTATCTACAGAACTGTTTCAGTCATGTAGGATTTACAATGAAGTAGGCGTTACCATGCTTTTTTAAGTATCAGAAAACTAAATGTCAGCAAGTTTGGTGTTCAAAAGACTGGTATTATCATTAGTACACTATTTTTGCTTTCCATATTTCATGATTGCATGTAGGCTAAAATGTAAGTACAGATCTAATGAAAACTTATTAGGACTACTCATCAGAAAGTGGGGGCTATATGAGGGTACTCATTCTTACAACGTCTATAAAAACTCTTACAGTGAAATACATAATTATAAAAGTGATACTGAGCATTGCATTTTGAAGCCATCTTAGTTGGAACATTTCAAGTTTAATTATTGAAACAATGGCCAATTGAACTCTATGCCGGTAGTCCATTTAGCTTCACTAATGTCTATAGTTTCTAAATAATTGATCTGTTCATACTGTTGTTGATATCGGTACTTTCGAAAATGAATGTTATGATGTTCTCAGTTCTTTTGGGAAAATACCCAAAAGAGGAACAGCTGGACTGAATACAATTTCCAGTTCTATTTTTTTGAGGAGTCTCCACACTGATTTCCATAGTGGTTGTACCAGTTACATTCCCACCAGCAGGCAGCCTCTCCAGCATTTGTTATTAGTTGAATTCTTTATGATAGCCATTCTTTCTGGGGTGAGATGGTATCCCAACGTTGTTTTAATTTGCAATTTTTGAATGGCCAATGTTGTGGAACATTTTATCATGTATTTATTTGCCTCTTCTATTTCTTCATCTGACAAGTTTGTATTCATCTCAGATGCCCATTTTTGGATTGGATCTTTAAATTTTGGGAGCTTATATTTTTAGTTCTTTATATAATTTATATAGAAGTCCTTTGCCTGAGTGATTGTTGGTTATTATATTTTTCCCAATTTGTGGGTTGCCTTTTCACGCTGCTGGTGATTTCTTTTGACATGCAGAAACTTCTCAATATGATAAGATCTCAGTTGTTGACTCTTTGGAGTATTTCCCATGCAGTTTGGTTTTTGTACATGAACTGTCTGCCTACTCCCATGTCTTCAAGGCTTTCACCTATTTTTCTTGCAGGAGATGTAGTGTTTCTCTTTTAATGTTTAGATCTATAAACTATTTTGACTTTAGTGCATGGCAATAGATGCAGGTCTAACTTTAGTTCTGAGCACAGGAAGAGCCAGTTTTTCCAGCACCATTTGTTAAAGAGGCTGTTTTTTTTTGTTTTTTGTTTTTTTTTTTCCAGTAAACACGTTTGGCCTCTTTTGGTAAGATGGTGAGGTGTCATGGTGATATAAGTGCACCCATGTTTATAGCAGCACAATTTGTTGTAGGCAAGTCTTGGAAACAACAAAAATGTCCATCACTTGAGGAATGGATTAAAAAGATGTGGTATTTTTATATACTACAGTACTACTCAGCTATAAAGAAAGACAAACTTGAAGCCCTTCTAGATAAGTGGATGCAACTAAAGGCTATACTTATAAGTGAAAGAAATCAGATGCACATGTGTAAGTATCATATTGTCTCCCTAGCATAAGACCCTGAAAAATATAAATAAAACCTGAAAGGTATAATAGATGTAGCAAAATGATAAGAAACTAAAGTTAAAGATTAAACAATGAAGATGAGAGAATGGAGAAAAGATAGGGGAAAAGGAAGTGGCAAAAATTATGCAAGTATAAGTACACGATGGCTGAGATGATTGTACGAATAATTTCATCAGTTTTTTTGAAAATAGTAGTTAATGTTTAGAGTTTTAACCTTGACTAACAATATGCTAATGTCTGTTATCTGAGCAACTACATCCAGAACAGCAATGTGTAATACTCAACTCATGGGTAATTACCTCTCATCTTGGTCTTCTAAATATGTACTATTTCTAATGTCTTATCAAGTATTTTACTCTCTTTAAAATAAATTTTAAAAAAGACAAGGAAAAAATTAAGATTTCTTGAAAATAAGCATTAACATTCCATTATTTGTCCAATCTCACATAGCTAAATCTGTTAGTCTGAGCAACAGATTTGACATTAAAAATAGATATTATAACCATTGTTAATTAGCTATTCGTGTTTTGAAAATCTGTAACATATGTATTGTTGTATGTTGCCCTGTTTCTGTTATTTTTTATTTGTTTTTGCTTCTGTTTTTACTCTTCAAAATAAAATTAAATTAACAAAATGAATGTTACTCTTGTCATCACAAAATGGGAATAGTTTAGCTGTAGTTACATTTCAAATCATTTTCTCTCATGAATGTAAATGAGGTATAACACTTTCATTATATGTCATTACAGTTGTAATTATTTTCACTTACATAAAGAGAAATACATAAGTTTGCTTTCGAAAGAACATCTTTCCTGCCTTGCTTTTCATTTTTTTCTATTATTCACTTTTTATTATTTTTGCTCTTTTTTAAATAAGGATTTGCTATGAATTGCTTAGAATTTGGTTTATTCTAGGTAATGGAAAGTAATTCACCCCGAGAGAAGTGTGAAACTGTTTTGTCTCAGCAGACTTCATTGTGAAATCCCAGCACAGTCTAAGAGGATATAGGATAGGCAGATTAAGGCAGACTGTTGCTGTACATTAGAAATGCTTATGTATTACTATCAGCGGATGATGAGTTTAAAACAGGACAAATGTGAGCAACATAAACATCAGTGATGCTCTAATTAGTAGTGGCTTTCGGGGAAAAATATCACCCACTGGACTGCTTCTATAAGTGTAGCTGCTTTGGACTTTATTTAGATATTATTTAATAAGCAGTATCATATCCAGTATACCAATAATAGTATTTATGTTTCTATGGTCAAAACTGTACTAAGCACTTTTACACAAACATGATCTCATTTCCTTATTACAGCAGCCCTACAGAGTAATTGAGGCATCTATTTTCCTCACGACATAGACTCCTACAGTTCCTGTGGATTAAGTGAGCTGATCAACATGGTAATTAGGACCTAGAAGCAAACCCACGTTTACAAACGCCGGGTCTCACGCCCTTGCTGTTGCATCACCTTCCAAATCAACTGAGCACTAAACACAGATATTTTTATGTTGTTTATCTTTTATATATTTATTTAAAAATTTACCTCAGATTTCAATGTTTCCCCCAATTAATTCTTCAATACAGAATAAATTTAAAGTATAATAGCTTTAGATTTGCCAGAAGAAAAGATGGCAGGTGCACTGCAAGCTTTGCTGTCCAGAAATAATGGCATGGAAATCCCAGGCTGCGGGTGTCGCTCCGGGAGACCACCTGGGCAGGACCATTCAGGTGCTTTACGCAGAGCCGGCTTCTTGCCGAACCCGGAAAAAACTAAAAATAGTGTCATTCTCTCGCTGGAACCAACTTGAAACCTAGGTCTGTCACCTGCAAATGCTTTCTTTCTCTTTCTTTTCTTTTTCTTTTTAAACAGTTATTTTTATGTGAACATTTAGGATGAAAAGAATATTAACATTTTCATACAAACATCTTTAAGAACAGTAAGCTGGTACAGCTAACTTAAATGCAATTTGTTTAGAAAAGTTAAAAAAATCCATTTACTATTTTTAATGGCAAGCACCATAACATGTAAAAACAAAGAAAATTAAATACCCTCATTGAATTTGAAATCCTTTCGCATTACTGGAAATAAATGGGTAGGATAATATTATTTGCATATTATTTGTATTTAAATTTGAACCTTATATCTTGGTATAAAAATGAATCCTAGTAGATATCATTAAGGTAGAAGGATTAATTTCTAGCAAAATACACAGAATATTCACAGTGGAGTGTTATCAGTATTCTACAGACTGCTTTCCTGACACATGGATTTTTCTTATTTTTCCTTAAAACATAAGGTCTGTAAACGTAAATCAGTATCGTGACTGAACTACACACATGTCATGTGTTTTTGCCTATGTATAAAAGCTATATCATTGAGTTAAATTTACCCTAAATAAAATAACTACATAATTATAAAATGAAATAACAGGGTTTTTTTTTGTTTTTGTTTTTGTTTTGTTTTGTTTTTCTTTTGGCAGACCTGGGGATTGAACTCAGACCCTCATGCTTGCCAGGGAAGCACTTATTCTACTGCGCCATCTCCCCGGCCCCTCAAAAAACAGTTTTGCACAACTTCAAATGTTTATCCTGTTATGTTACAAATACAGGGCAGCGAGTATTGGTGCGAGCAATAGGTCCTCATATGAGAGCCTAAATCATCATATGTAATAAAAAGACATATTTTAATTAAGAATCATAAAGTGTATTTTAAATGTTTCATATAATATCTTCAGGTTTGATTATTTCCATGTGCAACAAAATGTAAGTTTTGATTCTACTAAACTCATCCACTCAATTCTGTTTCCTAACAAAATATCACTGAGTACTCACATTTTTCATTTAAAATCATTGATTTCGAGTGCTTTTTCACATGCAGAAGTGATTAGAAATAGTATCATTCAAATGTACTGCTGTTTTCAAGATGTTTGCTTGATACTTTATGCTTTTAAAAAGTTTATTTTCTGTTTCATTTTCTTTTGCATTAAACAATTGCTACTTTAAAGTAATTCTCTTCAGCTATTATCCTAAGATTATAAGACATAAAAGATTTGTTTTACAAATTTAATTTCAGTAAACTAGAATAATTCTGAAATATGACCCTTTCATAATTTCTATTGTGTCTCAGAAGCTTTTCATGTTGGCACTATAGTTTTTATAATGACATTCATTTAAATTGTAAAATAATTACTTGAACTCTCTCCCCTGTTTAGCCATTTACCATTGCTTCTTAGCACGAAAAGCTCAATTCTAAACAGACTGAAATATAGCTGAATTATTTTTTGTCAGATGGCATTTTTGATTATATTTGAACCTCTATAAAAGTCTAGCGAAATATCCAGCCCTATTTTTAAAGTCTATCGATACAAACTAAGTGCATGAATAAAGACCTCTTAAGCCACCCGAGCTCCAGAGCTGCAGGGTACATACGCGCTAGGCACGTTCATGCTCATACATTAGGGGCTTTTTATGCATTGAAGAACGTGGGGTTCAGAGACAACCCGTCCTACAAAACTCAGGCATCTGTTTTAACTTAGATCGTAATATACGTTAAAACAACAAAAATTGTCCATATATTTCTATATATTAGGTAACATTTTAAACACTTGAATAGTTTATCTTTTTTTTTGGTGACAAGCCATTTAACTCATTCTTTCAATTAGCCTTACTTTACAGGTAAGGTGTCACATTCAGACACGGTAAGAAAATATCTTGTTAATATTCTCCAATAAGGATGTAATACAACAAGGGTTCTATTAAACCATCATGTATTATGCATTCAGAACCATTAATACAAATATTTTCTAAGATCAATCGCCAATAACTCTAAGTAATTTTATGATCTGAATTGTGCCCCAGCAAATTTATAATTAAAGTTGATTGTCAATGCCAGGTGTCATGATGCTTCGAAATAGCACCTTTGGGGGGAAAAATGCTTTCATGTGAAGGATCATGGTAGCACCTTCATGGTGGAACGAGCACTCAGGAAGGGAGAAGCCAGAGTGCTTGCTGCCTCCGTTCGCCATGGGAGACGACAGAGGAAGACAGCTGCCTGCCAAGCAGGAAGCCAGCCTCCCGCAGGACGCATCACGTGGCGCTCTGCTCAGCGCCAAGCTCTGAAGCTGTGAAAAGCCACTGCTCCTTCTCACGCCACCATGTGTGTAGTGTTTTGTTTGGTAACCTGATCTATGGCAGTGTTCACGTGTACTTTTGTAATAAACTGTCTTAAAAGACCTACGTTTTGAAGCAGACAGAATAATCAGTTGTCTTGTGCATTAAAGATTTCGGTTCATTTATTTATGCATTTATGATTATCTATCTATGAGTATCTATTTATGATTTTGGCTGATTCTTACTTTTCATACTTTATTCTATTATTTTTTATTTGATTCACTTTCTCAATATCACTGAGTAATTCTCTAATAAAAGCTTCAAGTTATATATCATGGTTTAAAATTTATCATAACCAAGCCATATGTCTAAATGCGCAAGAAGATCAGCAAGCCCTTAAAATAAGTGACAGGGACACTATTTGATTCTACGTCTGTGCAGCACTTTCCAAAGTAATTAAAAAGTCACTGGGAGATAAAGACATGATAGTCACGCTTGCCTTGTATAAGCAAATTTATTCATTTTGAGGGATTATTGCACAAGCACTCAAGAATTGCAAGGTGCAATTTCAATCCTCTCTTAGATTAAAGGTAGTTTAACAAAGGGTTGTTTGTCACAATGTTGGAAATGCAGAAAGAAAGAAAATCATGCTTTTTTTTTTATAGAAAATAGCTAGTGTCTTGAAACACACTTTCTTCTTCAAAAGCCTTTCATTCTTCTGCTTCAAAAATTCCAACTTATCCTCGAAGACCTTCTTAAAGCACTCAGGACTTCTCGGAAAGGAATTGTTCTGATTCTTTAATGGCTTTGCTTAGCATGAAGACAACAGAAAATAATTAGTCTTACTCAAGTATGTCCTATTTGGAGTACTAACTTGTTTGCTGAAAGGGATGTTATAAATATTTACACGTAAGCCTGTGTTCAATACGTAGTATCTCTAACAATTGAGAGAATACAATGGCGTTTTGAAAGACTGCTTGATGTAAACAGTAATTCCTATGAAAATAGATTTAAAGGCAACATTAAATCAAATGGCAGATACCTATAAAAATAGATATGTTTCTTAAAATAGTATCAAAAGAAATAATTTGCATTTATCAAAACACTTTTCAAACATTTATCAAAACATTCCACCTTATTATAATTGATAGTAGTAATTTATCTGTTAAACAAAACGAGAGCCACACAGAAATAATAGGCATCAAACTCCTGCTATTTTGATGTGTGCGGATATAATTTAGATCATTGAATACTGGAAGGAATTGATATATAGTATAACAATAAAAATATAAGATAGGATCTCCTAAATAGCATTAGCCAAGTACCATTCTAAGTATTACACTCATATGCACTTACTTAATTCTTCCCATTAAAATGGGATACAGAAAAATATTTAGGTTTTATAATAGATTATAATAGAAAGTTTATGTTTTATAATATAAATTATATATAATATTTTATAATAGACTATAACACAGTATTTTATAATCAACTATAACAGAAAATTTATATAGCATTTTAAAATAATTTTGTGAATGGATTCTTTCTATATTAGAGTTTTAGCAAAAAATATAATTTGTTTTGCTGTGTCCAGGGGCTCGATCCCTGGCGTGCCGTGCCAGCCCTGCCCCCGGGGCGCGCTGAGACAGCGATTGAGACTGGGCACGGTGACGCGCAGCTGTACTGCCAGCGCTTGGGAGGCTGAAAAGAGGAGGATCACTACGAGCCTGATCTACCCAGCGAGACCCTATTGACCCTGTCCACCCTGTCCTAAATACAGGGAAAAAAATATATGTGTATAAAATGTTTTCATAAATATTGCAAAAAGTGCTTGACAAATTCCTATCAAACATTTGTATTTGCTAAAAGGAATGCAAAAATAGGTCAATATTTAGGTCAATTATACCAAGACCCTCCCTGGAATAAATCATATCTATATTTGAAAAAGGAAATTTGATTAGTAATTTCTGCGTGGCTAATTAGTTTCTCGCCACAAGCCACCTTCTGCCACCCACGTCACCCTTTCCTTCCAATACCTTTGGGTTAGTTTCAATCTTATTCTGAAAGTTGTTTAACCTGAAATGTCTGTAGGGGATAATTTTCTAACCACCTTTCAACCTACCACCCACTGCGTCCCAAAACTAAAAGGTATCAGGAAGTTTGTCTTTTCTTCTTTCTTCAAACAAAACAATGGGAATACTGACTGCAAATGACATAGGGCCATTGACTGCATCATACAATTATCTACACATACAATTAAACACATTTAAAGTCGGATAAATTGAATATAAATTCTCATTTGTTGTTATTGTAGTAGACGCTGGAATGATTACATGAGTCAATATAAACAAGAATGATTTTCAATTTAATTATACAAATGACCTTAAATAATGTGAGTGATATTAATTTCAAACAACTAGTAAAAGCTGGATAGACTGGGGAGCTGATTCCCAGTCATCCTCCAAATTGGATGTCAAATCCACTGGCTACTGTTAAATTCAGTAGCAATATTTTCTCATTTGAGGTATTTGAAAACCAGCTGGTCTGATGGGGGACTAACTTTTCTATTTGTAGCAAACACACTCTATCTATCTATCTATCTATCTATCTATCTATCTATCTATCTATCTATCTTATGTATACATACTAACACACATATGTGACTTACATGCACAACTAGCACACATATAAATATGTATGCATTTATTTGTATATATTACATGTATGCATAAATTAGGAACATGCAATATTAACTCAGTTTGCTTTATATAACTTTTACTTTATACAACTCATTTTACTTCTTTTAAATATGTTTCATAAAGGACACCATTTTGTTTCTTTTTCTTTTTCTTTCCTTTTTTTTTTCCCCCCTTCCCCTCCTTTTTTGTGTGTTTTAGGACAGAGTCTATAGTGTCTACAGGGTCTCTGTAGATCGGACTCTGAGTGATCCTCCTGTTTACGCCTCCCAAGAACTGGGATTACCAGCTCACGCCGCCTCGCCCAGTCTCAATCTCCATCTCAGCAGCCCTGCTCCGGTGCGAGGCCGGCACCGCAGGCCTGGGGATCGAACCCTGGCGGCTGTGCTCTGCCTAAGCAGGCGCTTTAATTCTCTGAGCTATTTGGCTGGCCTTAAGGACACCATTATTTATTAATTCAGTTAATTTTACTATTGTGTTCTGAAGATGAGGTTTTCATTGCCAGAATGAACCCAAAGCTCTACGTCCCCTGCCTGTTAGCCAACTTGGCTCGCCTCGGTTCACCACGAGAAGCCAAGAGTGAAGCGAGTGAGTCCGTCCCTGGGCCCATCAGTGCGGCGGCTCTGCGCAGGACGAAGTCCCTGGCGAGCAGGCCAGCGGAGAGAGCGCTGGCCGCGCACCCGCGGGAGGCAACGAGGGGGATCCAGTGAGCTTCCTACGAGCAAAAAAGGAGAAACCTAGAACGCCGGATGGATGCCATTGGGCCGAATAAAAAATACTTCCCAGTAAGTTAAAGAAAAAACTACTGTACAAGAAAAAGAACAACACGAAAGAGAGTAAAAATTTGTAGGGGAGTATTACATTTTCAGAGGCTTGTGTTAAAATTATAAATTATGATCAAATATAATTGCTTACAAATATATTCCTGAAGTCAAGTTTTCCAATATTACTCTGCATCCCAAAGATACCCAGATTTTTTTTTTTAATTCTCCTTTGAGGAGAAAATAAAGCACTATAAAAATTAGATTAAAACTTTTACTGTTACTGATTTCAGAACCCCAGATCATGATTCAGTGCTTATAAAACTATGGTTTCTAATTTGAAAGAATTTATACTTAGTTAAATTTTAATAGTTTTCACACCCCATAAACACAACATACAAGTACATATAATGGAAATGCGTGAATTCCCCAACTATATTCACAGCTGGGAGGGACTAAAGCTGGCCTCAGTAGCAAGAGAAGTTACAAGCTAATAATCATCAATGTTAGATAAGGGTGACATAGGACAGAACATTTAATATGACATAATTGAAATTGAAATTTATAGCCTGCAAGAGCAAAACTATAACCATTGCTTCCTTCTTTATCATGCAGCAAGAGCCTCAGGTTGCAGAACAACGTTTCAGCACACAGAACCCTGCTGCTGTTTCATGAAGAACAGCTAGAAAAAGTGATTCTGACCAATAAATTATGGTTTCAAGCACTCGAGCAGTATCTAAATTTACTTCCTAGAAGTCTTGTTAAACAGAGTAATTCCAGGGCACAGATCAATGTAAAGCATTTTAAATCATATGGCCTTTGCCCTTTTTTAAACTTATTTAACTCTTCTTGCAGGGATCTCTCTCATCGCCGTATGAAAACACATTGGAAAGGAAACTCAACGGATAAACCATCTTTTAAAGAGTTTATGTATTGCTATGATACAGGGTTAAGGGTGAGTGGAGTGTTCTCCAGTTTATCATGTAGCACTAACTCAAGGGTTGTTACTTTTGTTTGGAAACTACTACATAAATCTGACAGTACAGACTTCTTACTTATTAGCTCGTGAACCTAAAGAGGTGAAAACGAGGAGAGAATAATACAAGAGGTTGTTATGGATCAGTTTTTGCCCCCCAGTGGAACAGAAGAACGCAGCGGAAAAGTACATAGAGCGTGTGCTTTCTGATATCTGTCTCTCTGTCCACCTAGATAAGTATCCTCTGTTTGATTTTACCCAAGTGTTTATGAGTAAATAGTTACAGCATACTTAATAATGATAATTTTTATAAAACAACACAAGAAAAAATAGATCACATGGTGCTAAATTTGTCGTTTAAATTAAGCCCTTACAAATAGAAAGTGAAAACAACACTGCCATTTAATGGTAGCTTTTTTTAAAAAAGAAAGCCCCTCAAATTGCAGGAGGTGAATATGTAGTGCAATCTGAATCCTCCGTGTAAATTGGCAAACTCATTGCAAATCAGAAAAAGGAGAAACAGTTGATGAAACATTCAAATTTCCTTATCAACGGGCCAACTGGACCAGTTCATTGTGCAGACAAATGTTCTTCCTAGCATTTTCTGGAAAAATGTCTTGTCATAATTATAATTTTATTTGTTGTTCTGTCACCTTGTCTTTTCCAGATAGGGTTTTGCTATGCGATTTAGGCTGGCTTTGAACTCTCTGGGTAGCCCAGGCTGGTCTGGAACTCTCCACCACCCTCCTGCTGCAGCCTCCCCTGTGCAGGAATTATAGGGGTGCACCCCCCCCCCAGCTGCATTAATGATTTTGGTCAAATAGGAATAAGACTTTATTCCAAGTCATCTCTCCTTGTTGCTCATTCCTTTTGATAGATCTTGGTGTGCATACAAGTTCTATTATAAAGACAATGGGGAGTGTTTTCCATGTGAACAGAGTTGCAGAGAGGGTGCTGCAGTGTACTTTAATAGCTGCCTGAAAATTGGAGTTTGTCGTTCCCAAAAGCTGAATGAGTCCTTTAAATAATTTCTTCCCCAAACATTTGTTTTAGGAAGAAAAAAAGAAGCTTTGGAAGAAAATGTGCACATTGAAATAAGACTGCCAACACTTCAACTTGAAGTTAGAACAGTAAACAAACAAAGACACAATGTTCTGTCAGTATAATTTTATTTTTAAATACTGAGACCTCCAGCAGAGTAATCTGGCTCTAATGTCTCAAGTCTCTGTATTTGCACGGGTGTATATAAATATGAACATGAAATATTACCTTTTTAAGGTGAGTCTTGGAAGGAACGCTGTCAATACGCTTTTTAAAAAGAGGGCTGCAGATCTGGTGGCACAACGTGCACTGCAGCGGTAAAAATGTGTCACGTCTAGAGGTTCCCAGATATTCTTTGTTCTAAAATGGGGTTTCGGCTGGGGAGATAGTGGAATAAGTGCTTGCCCAGCAAGTACAAGGTCCTGAGTTTGATCCCTGGTACCACAAAAAAAAGAAAGAAATGAAATGAAATGAAATGAAATGAAATGAAATGAAATGAAATGAAATGAAATGAAATGAAATGAAACGAAATGAAAGAAAGAAAAAGAAATAAAATAGGCTTTTGATGTGCAACTTGGATGTGAAGACTTTCTGCTTCGAGGATTCCACGCCTGCAGTTCAGCGATACCGATGATAGAGGGCACCCTTACATGCCATGTCAGGCAAATCACGCTAAAAACTATGATCTTCTCTTGAAAAAAAAAAAAAGGAAATCACTTTTTTTGAAAATAAATAAAGAAATACAGTTAGTGATTCCATGACCTTTTATAATATAATAATCTTATGAACACCAGTTGACTATTTATACTAAATGTGATGCATTATGTTCAGAACAATGCAAACTGATTTCCAAAGTAGTATTTTGGAGGCTTAGTATTTTTATAAGTTGGATTAAAATTTACAAAGCCCTATAAGAGACTGTAACCTCCTTGCTGCCAGTGAGGTAACCAAGGTTCAGAAGGTGAGACCTGTTTATATTTTGACTTCTATCTACATTTGCTCCTAAATTCACACTATGTACACTGAGTAAATTCCAGTGACCTGGACATGCTCATCTTGTATATGTTGTCCGTGCTGTTTTAAAGCTCCATCTCTGTTATATTCCTATCACGGTTCTCTCCCTTTCTCTAACCAATAGTTTATGCTCCTGGAAGTGTTACCTCCAATCACATCTCGGTGAATGCACACTGCATCCTTTCACTAAGCCTGTTTCACCGTGTTCTCTCATTACCATGCAATGTCATCAAGTGGTCAGAGACTGTGTAATTTATCTACACCGTGGCCAGAGCTGTGTCCCCCTGTCTTCCTCACCTGGTGTTGTAGTTCAGAGCTAGATGTCCCACAGAGCCTCACACACTCAGAAGTGGGGCTTTTGGAAGGGCTTCAATCACAGGACCACAACAGCGCACTTGCCCTTGGCACGTGGGCTTTGTCAGACTCTCTCCCTGGGTCCTGAGGAGTTCACCTCTGCCTCTCTCGCTTGGCTCCCTGAACCAACCGGTGTGGGCAGCCTTTTCTCCACTGCGCCTCTCTGTCAAGTGGCGCCCCTCAGCTCTCCATGGACTGTAACAGCCGCCAAAGCGAAGTTTTCCTGCCATTCATGGATGAACAAGAAAATAAAGTTCCTTGTATAAAAATTTCTCAAATCAATTATGATCTGGCAATAAATTAAATCATCTTTAAAGAGTATGCTTTTGGTAAGTTGGAATTTTAGCCAAAAATAAATTGGGCTTAAAATTTCATCATATTATTATATATATGATAGAAGCTACAAGAGTATTTTCATTTAAGGAAGTAGTTCAATCTGTTATCCAAACTTCTCTCTTCTTCTCTATTTCCAACCCATCTACAGGTTGGTGCTGGGAGCGTGATAAGGTCCACTAACTAAGAAAGACTGAACAGCTTTGCATAATGGGTTTTCTTTTGAAAAAGGAAAATATTCGGACACAGTCTAGGTCAACGTCAGGTGCTTCTCCCTGTGAGCAGAGAGTGTGCAAAGTACAGTCATGCACAGCTGTACCAGAATGGAGAACGTCATGGCTAATGCGAGGACAGGTTTTCTATTGCTTGTTTTATGAAGCCAGAATCTTTGTCTGACCAGGCCACATGTAAACATCTCTATGCTTCTAAATAAGGCAAAGCAAGTCAGTCTATGAGTTTAGTAATGCAATGAAAAGTAGAACAGATTGTGGGGCTGTTCGTGATTCAGCCAGGAAACACTTCTCCGCAGATGATCCTGCCCTAGAGACATAACAGGAAGGCATGACTCTTGCAATGAGGCTTCATTTTGCAGAACTGGAAGAGTGTAATGGGCTGACAGTAAGTGGACCTAAAATGAAGAGAATGTACCAAGTTGCTACAGGCAGTTTATTCGCAGACTAAATCCTCATTAACAGCGCAAAGCCAAAAGCCAGATTTTTTGCTACCTGAGCCGCACCCAGCCAAGGGTGCACTAATTAGACATGGAGAAAACCTGGTTTGCTAAAGAAAACCCATCACTTGTTTATGATTAGTCATGCAGTGACAGCAGTTCGCCTCAAGGTCCAAATCCAGTCCTCACTGATGAGCCACAAGGGGGTATGTAGACTGAGGATCAGAAATGTGGTTGGCTTGAAAGATAACTCTTTTGCTGAAAAACTTTGATTTCACAAAGTGGAGCAAATCCGGTAAAGGGATGCAGTAGACAGATGAGTGAGAAGATACAGTGAACAAATGTGTGAGTACTCCAGAGCAGCAATGATCTGGAAGAAGCCTCCAGCATTGTACATATTGGTTTACAGAAAAAACATCAGCATTTTAGACATTCATGAGTTTCCTATGTATATTACAATAGACTTAATTGGTATCAGTGCTGTAGTGGGAATAGGGGAGACAGATCCCAGTGGGTAGATGTGTAATGAGGAGTAGTAAATTAAAATTCTAGACCTTGAGAGTGACAGAGATTCTGAAAAGATAAAGCATGGAACAAGAGCAGATCGAATTTTCAGACATATTAGCAGGTCACTTGAATCCCGTGGTTTCATCCGACATATCTTAGAACTGGACCTTGACCTAAATATTGCATTTTATTGACAATACATGTGAGACTAACTATCATTCTCAGGTCATGTGTTTCTAAAAGATCATAAGCTGGGTTAGGAGCCAAGAGATTTCAAAACAATATCTTTCTCCGTATTTTAATAGCTGCAGATAATAGAAACACAGCCATTTTTATATACTACGTTGGGATTGATATTTGGATGTTGAAATAATCTAATTTTTTGTCTAATACAATAATTTCCCTATTTCTGGCCATGAGATCTATTATGCTAAAATATTTCATGGTTAAAATGACTTAATTTTAGGTGTACTCATTCTGACCATACATCTGTATGTGCATGTTTGCATGCATATATTTGAATATTACCTAATTTACATATTACATCAAATTTTGGAACATGGGCAGGGGCGATGGCTCAGTAGGATAAGCGTTTGCCTGGCACAAGAAAGAGCCTGAGTTCAATCCCTGGTTCCACCAAAAAAAAATTAGAACATAAAATTCACACACAATTTTTAAGTAGAGCTTTAGTGAATTGGTTAATTACTACTTAGATGACTGAAGCACTGTGACACTGGCCAACATTGCGTTGCATTTTATGACTGAACTCCTGTCTTGGAATTGTGTGTGTCTGAGGACTGTTAAGTAAGTTGTGACGCTAGCAGGAAGTAGCCTTCCCACTGCGAACTCACTGCCTTTTTGATCAATCCCAGATAAGCATTAATGTGCTAGAACCTATCAGCGACTGGTGAAAGGCACTGTAATCTAAGCATCTTTGAGAAAAATAAATTTACTGTAACACTCAACAGTGTATGAAAATATAGAACGAGGCATACCAATTCAGCATGTCATGGGAATTTACTCATACATATCAAGGAGAAAGCTGTATGTGTGATTGTAGTTAAGAGAAAGCTTTCACTATTTGAAACCACTATGTTAGGACTTTCAAACTTCTTTCAGTGTTTCTCCATTGTTTAACAGAGAGAGATGGAGAGACCTAAAATTTCCTTTAAAGAATATCCTAAAAAATTTAAGCAGAAATAGAAACAATTTGGAGAATTATATCTCAAGGTTTCTTAATCTAAGGCTATAATTCCTTTTTCGCTAAGGTTTGTAGCTCAACTAAGGAAAGCCATTTGAATAAAAGAATTGTATAAAAGAAGAATACTTGAAATAAATTATTAACACCCTGATAGTAATTCATATGGGAAATTTTTAGGTTAATGTTCTTCCTTTGCTCGTTCATGGACAAAATTATGAGAAATTTATGTCAAATAAAGGTGCTTGTATAGGAAGAAGTGTTACCTCAGAATGGCATTCACAGGAGTCAAGTGAATGACAAACTCAGACAGCAACACAATTTGTGCAGTAAATAAGTCAAGCAAGCAGAGTCAGTATTTATGGGCCTAACTTCCCTATCAGTTTTGCAAAGTTAACAAGGACAACTACAGTAGTAACCATGCTACTAGTATTTAGATTTTCATCATATTGAAATAAAAAGTTCTCAGGTAGTTCTTTTTAAAAATCTCAACTTGTCCTTACTTTTCCTGAGCAACAACTCTTACTTTCTGAGAGCACTACACACCCAATTAAATTCACACACACTCTTCCTAATACTTCCACTGGAAGATGGTGTCGAAGATAAATTATCAAGTAATCAGTTACTCTCCCCAAACAAGTTTTATTGATTTTCAGATTTGTGGGAATAGATTCTATCTTTAATGGAAGCATCTTCCATTCTCTATTTTTCCCTTAGATAATAAGACAACCATCTCTACTGATGGACGCTGTAGTCAATCACTGTGTTATTTTATGTATTTTTCAATACTCTAATTGAAGTTTCAATATTAGTTTTTTTTAAAAGTGTTACTTATATTTGTGCTCACAAAACTACTATCTACCTGAAAAAAATAACATTAGGGAATGAAGACTTGTAATGCTACAATATACATGCAAATCATGCTGCATCCAGAAGCCAAAAACAAGGCTCATGTAGCATCTATTTTTACCAGTGAAACCTATTACTTCGTCTTCTCAAAAGATAATTTTATTCCTTTAGTTTTTCTCTATTTGCTCTGCTTCTCAGTCTCATAAACTTACCTGGGTTTAGGGACAGTTACTGTCAACCTGAGTAAGAACCCAGGTGATTGGCTTAGCACAGTCCTGGCAGTGCCTGAAGAGGGGCTTGCTAAAGAGGGAAGGCCCACCCTACGTGGTGGCACCAACTAGTAGGCTTGCAGACTGGGGAGAATAAAAAGGGAAAGAAGAATGAACTCCAGTCTTTGTCAATCCTTTCACATGGCCACCTCCAAGGGTCCCGGCCAGACTGACACAGATTCCGGTGGAGCTTTGCAGCGAATTTCACATTTCCCACTTTGACTGCATTGTTGGGCTTTCTCTTGTAATCTCTCCCTCTGTGTGTGTCTGTCTCTGTCTCTGTCTGTCTCTGTCTCTCTCTGTCTCTGTTTCTCTCTGTCTCTGGCTCTCTGTCTCTCTGTCTCTCTCTCTCTATCTATCTATATAGATATATGTTAGGTTATATAATATGAGGGATACTCTCTCTACTCTATATCTATATAGATAGATATAGAAATATAGATAATATAATATAATATGAGGGATGTATCTATATTACACTAAATCTGGAACACTGATGAATTCTTTTTTATGGGGGTGTACGAGGAATTGAACTCAGGACCTTGTGCTTGCTAGGCAGGTGCTTATGCCACTGAGCCATCTCCCCAGCTCTACACTCATGAATTCTGATACACATTTCGTAGACTACAATTGTCCTTTCATATCTATATGGGCTTCATTCCGGAATCCCATTTGGGCTAACAAATACACAGACACTTAAATAAAATGATGCCATATTTGCATGTAACCTATGTACAGGTATTTTAAGTCATTTTTGTATCACTTAAACTATTTATCCTAACGTAAAATTTAGGTAGATATCTATTATCCTGTATGGTTTAGGGAATAACAGTAGGAAAATAGGTCTGTACATCTTAGGCATGGACACAATCTTTAAAAAATACTTTTGATCTTTTTTTCCTCGGGTCCGTGATGCACAAGAAGCACAGAGGCGGATGGCCGACCCGCCTGCGTCCCTCACAGCGTGAGCGCTCGCTCTCCCAGCCCTTCCATTCTCACACCCAGCTCCTAGCGGCAAGGAGTCAGCCTTCAGTTGGGACTACTCAGCCCCTCCCTCCAAGGGAAGAAAATTTGATGGAGCAGATATTTGTAATCTAGATAGCAAACAAACAGATTGCTCAATAAATACGATGACTGAAAAATGTATCAGGAGTTGTGTTTATTTTTCAATGACTATCCTGAGTTTTCAGATTGATCTGTCAAGTCTTCAAGCCTCACTCTTGAAAGCAAGCTATCTCAAAGGACGATCAGGAAGCGTTTGTGCTATGTGGTTGTGCTCTGAATAACAGATACGTGTCTGTGTTATAGAGAATGGACTGTGTTTCCATGTCATGGGGATGCTCTGCCGCTGAAGATAACAGGACACACCGCTCTTGAATTTGAGTCAGTAAACTAGTTCTACTTTTCCAGTGTAGAATTGCATAAAACACTGAATGATGCTTGTAAAATATTATGAGAAAACCTCAGAAATTTCTTCCAAATCTTGTTGATGCTTTCTAACCTAAATAAGACCAGATCATAGATTTGTACCTTAATAACATTGAACGTATTTCTAAGGAACAATACTGGTTCAGATTCCCCCCGCTTCATTCCATGTCTGATTTTCACACCACTGGGAAGGTTCTTCTAACATACCTACTAACCAACTCAGCTGCTGCTCAAAACCTGCGATAGCACTAGAGAACAATAACTAAGGTACATAATAATCACATTGACAACTTCAGATACTTTACAGTATTTTTCAAGATTCAGAAACTGAATTACCTATTTATTGCTTGCAGTAATCTAGGATAGTAGAGCCACTTAGTGAAACAGAGTAGTGGCATCCGCTACAACAAAACTTGTATCTACAGTACAACTGGGTAGGACCGGCCAGATAGCTCAATGGATTGAAGCACCTGCTTAGGCAGATGCAAGGACCGGTGTTCGATCCCCAGGGAGCTGTGCCAGCCCTGCCCCTCGGGCATACTGAGACAGCACTTAAGGCTGTGTGTGGTGGCATGCACCTGTAATCCAGCACTTAGAAGGCTGAAAACAGGAGGATCACTACCAGCCCAATCTATCTAGTAAGACCCTGTAGATCCTGTACCAAACACATTTTAAAAAGTCTACTACAGTACAACTGGGTAATTGCTCCACAAAACATTTATTCTGGAGCAATCAAAACATACTCCCATAAAAACATGTACAGAAAAGATTTTAACCACTTTTTCTATGCTATTGAAAAAGCTAGCAACAGTTCAGAAATTCCTCAATGAATGAATGATTACATATACTGCAGTATATTGTTAAAATGGAAAAACAGTAATTTAAAAAAATAATAAGCAGCCACTTCTATTACTTGATGCTATCACTTGAAGGGATATCAGAGGAAATTTAGCTAAATGAGGCAAGCACATGACATATAAGTTGATATGTATACATCGGCTGGTGGATACCATGGATCATGGATTTATTTTTTTTTTTTTAAACGAGGGATCCAACTCAGGAACTTGTATTTGTCAGGCAGGCTCTATGCCACTGAGCTATCTCCCTGGCTCTGTGGCTAGGTAAAAGTACTAAAGGGACCATGGGTCCTTGTGTTGATGCAATGTTTCTGTGTCTTAATTGGGCCTGTACAAAGCTCTGGATTTTGATGTGGAACCATAGTTTTGCAAGATGTTACCATAGGGTCTAACTGAAGAAAAGGTATATGGTAAGTACACTATATCTTAAAACTATGTGCCTTAAGTTTCATTACTACTATTACTATTGTATCTCAAATCGAAGGCATGATTGATGGATTTTTTTTTTTCTGCGAATGCCTTCAGGGCAGGTTTGGCTGGCTTGAGTTGTGGGGATCAAACCACATCAACCTGAGCCTGACTGTTTTGTTGAAGCAGCCACTTAAAGAACTGAGCTAAGGGGCAGCCCCCCTAGAAGGCATGAGTGAAAGAAAAAGTTAAGGTAATTCCAGTTTGCTAACAGATGATACAAACTCTTCAAGTTGACACATACAGATTTTCGGAAGCCTGTCTCCCGGTAGCTTCCCCTGGCCATGCTACTTGCTCTGCCTCGTCTCCTTCCCCAACCATGGACCCAGGGTTCCCACACATTGGTCGACACACAGTTTCTTTTCTGCATCATTCACACACCGCTGAACAGAGTGAGTGATGATGAGTGGTTGTGTTGCTGTCTCCTTCAACTGCTGCAAACTCTGAGGGCACATGCTTAGGTTCCAGCATTTCCTCCCTTCCTCTCCAGAAAGTACACAAGCTACACTTACCCATAGGCACACACACACACACACACACCCCTATACACACACAACATCCATATAAAGGCAGAAAAAGGTTGGAGAGCAATTTAAATGTAAAATAATTCTGAATTTCCAAAAATTGATATTTAATTTTCTATAATACTCTACTAAAATTTTTGAGTGCATAATCTCATAGGGTTTTCAAAAGATGGAAATATTTTATTATCCCTGTTTTAGAGCTGAAGAGAGATTTACATAAAGATAAAATCTTCTCTAAGTTTATAATTCTTGTAACTCATAGCTTAAAACCTGCATTTTTTGTGTCACTGGGGAGGATAGTATTCTGATTGACACAGAGAAGTAAAGGGTTTTTAAATCTAGATGTATTATTTTTAGGGTGGAAAAGTTGACATACATCAAATATAATGAGTTTCCTTTAAAATAAACAGTTTTGTACTTTGAAATTGTTAGATTTATTTCATTAATAATTACCATAATTTATGTCTTCGAAGTACCCCGAAGATGCATCCTTCCTTTAGCAGACACTATCAGCAAATGTCACATTGTGGTTTCCTTCCTATGTAAACAGAAGCCTCGGGAGACAAAGATGAAACTTCTTACATGAAAGATTATGCACTCTAAATGTCAGTCTCTTAAAATACTCTAGACCCTTCTTTAGATAGTTAATGCAAATAGCCTAAAATGTGCTTCAAATTATATTTCAAAGTGTTTTCTTTTTCCTCCTAGATGAACAAGTTGGCAGATACACATGCATGTTAGGAAGCCAAACGACTCAGTGAATAGTTATGAACAGAGCTATTTCACTAGCATAAACAGAAGAACTCCATAAGGTACGCACAAGTTGGCATGCTACCATCTGCAATTAAGAACGCCACAACGCAGCTAATTGTTTTTGTTCATAATGGCTAGTGAGTCCTTGTCCAGCTCTTAAAGTTGCCAGATGTATGCCTAATTTGCATATATCAGATGTGTATACATGTGAGGCTAGGAGCAGTACACCTTGTGTCTCTGCTGAATGCTAAGTTTTTTCATCTTATATCTCATTACTCTTAAATAGATTGCTCATTCAGAATATAGTTCCTAAGTTCTAGAGTACATTTTATTTCATAAAATCTTCAGGTAGTTTTAGTTTTTCAGTCATGATGTGACAAATGAATATACTTCTTATATATTTTTCCCCTCTTTTCAATATTAATAATATTTAAATACTTATTGCTACATATGTTCCTAGTCTACAGAAAAATAGATGTGTTTAAATTGTTTGTAGGGCTGAGGGTGTAGGTGGGGCACTTACCTCACAAGTGTTAAGGCCCTGAGTTGACTCTTAGCATATGTGAAAAACATCATTCAAAATATTATATATTCCATATATTCCAACATAAATATAAATATGGATATAGGTGTAAATATAAATGGAGTGAGCATATAGACTGATAAATGCAAGCATATGATTTTGAGGACAAATTCAGCATGTATTTTATGAATATTTAGGCTGAAAGTGTCACAAAGATTTTGAAAGTACCCTTGTGTCCTGAGATTGCCCACAGAGGAGCAGGACCAGAGCGTCAAGGATGAATGATGACGGAGTTAAGCCTACTCTTGATATCACAGACCAGAGAAATAACTGTACAAGGATAGACTCTTCCTCATGATTTCTCTTCTTTGGACCTCTACACATACATTTTTAAGATTTCTACTCTACAGTTATTATGATAAAACCAGCTATTGTGAAAGTACTGCAGAACAGTGTAAATGTACTTAATTACAAGGATGCGTGTTCTTAAGATGCCAGTTTCTGGTAGCTAAATCTTAAGAAGAGCCACAATGCCCGTCAACTGATGGATGGATAGAAGCAAGGTGCTTGTTTTCTGTATGTACAATGGAATACTACTCAGTCACAAAGCAGGTAACCCTGAGACATGGATAGCTAAATGCATAGCCCTTGGACCACAGTTTTAAGTGAAATAAATCAGACACATATATGTAAACACGGCATTGTCTTTCTGGCGCAAGAAACTGAAAATGTAAATGAGAACCGAAATGTGTAATAAATATTGTGAAATAGGAAGTAATTTTTCAAAAGCAAAAGGGAACTAGGGGAGAATCTAGAGAAAAAAGATGGAATGGAAACAAAACTTTGTAAACAAGGTAGGGCAGACGTGTTGAAGAAGAGCGTAGAGATGGAGAAAAAGAAGAACCAAGGTATATTACATATGAACACAAATTCCTTATGATGAGTGTGATTTTATGTATATTTAAAATGTATCAAATAACTTAATTTTTTTAAAATGACATCTTATATTATTGCATATGTTTTTGCAAGGTTTTAAAAATGCAATGGGACACACAGAGAAATCGTCATGCTTTCTAAATTATTTTTATGGATATTCAACTAATATTAGGCTGGAAGCGGTAGCAGGAGTCTATAGACCCAGTAACTGGGAGGCTGAGGCAGGAGAATCCCTAAAAGTGCAAGACCAGTCTGGATTACAAAGTGAGGTCAAGGCCAGCCTGAGCTACATAGTGTGACCCTGCCTCAAAAAGAAAAAAGAAAAAATGAAGGGAAAAAGGAAAGGAAAAGAAGGAAGGAAGGAAAGAAGGAAGGAAGAAAGGATGAAAGGAAGAAAGGAAGGAAGGAAGGAAGGAAGGAAGGAAGGAAGGAAGGAAGGAAGGAAGAAAGAAGAAAGAAAGAAAGAAAGAAAGAAAGAAAGAAAGAAAGAAAGAAAGAAAGAAGAAAGAAAGAAAGAAGAAAGAAAGA